>NC_057843.1:39540909-39852045 GCF_910594005.1 Cervus elaphus | reverse complement strand
ACAGTTCTTCTAAGAAGACCTTTGGAGTTTTCTAAAGTTTTACATTAAATAGTAGCATAACTTGTGTCATTTTAAAGTAGGCAGTTTGGTACACTATGCTGGTTTGCAGGGAATGTACTGAGCTGAAAAATGCTAACTTAACAAAAAAGGAAGAAAGAAAAAATTACAGTTTCCTCTGAAGACCTACACTAGATATAAATTTCATCTGTGCTGATGTTAATACAGATAAGTGATTCACAAAATAACTACAGTGTATATAAGCAGGGGCTGTGTTCACACCTTCTGTGCACATGAATGTTGTCAATCACAATATTAATTAGATCCTTAACTTTCCTTACAAAAAATTATGAAGACTGAGGCGCAGTATCAGATTAAAAAAGCACAATGAATTTCCTTCCTAGCAACACTGATAGTCTCTGTTAATAGCTGGTATTCATTTCTGGAAATTAGGTGTATTAAGTAGTCACTATTACCTCCAAATTTTAATACATTCTATATTAACTAAAACATTGTTATAATGGAATACTATTTAATTTTTTCCAGCATGTGCTATTAAAATTCAAAAGCACAGCAGAGAGGGAAAATGGTTACACACAGCTTTACTACTGTGTAAGATTCTCCTCAGAGGAGTGGAGAGAATGCCTCTTCATGAGCGCTAATTTTTAAACAGCTAGGGATATATTTCTGCTTCAGAAATCTTTTTATTGTAAATTCACTGATGGTACAGTGGTTAAGACTCTGCACTTTCACTGCTGGGACCTGGGTTTGATCCATGGTTGGGGAACTAAGATCCCACAAGCTGTGAAGTGCAGCCAGAAAAAAAAAAAAAAAAACTCTTTGTTACTTCATCTTCAATATGTTTTATTGTTTACCCATCCCCCACAAAAAACCCACATATAATTACACCAAAACCTCACTTATAAATAAATCTATATTTACTCTTAGATATTTTTACTTTTTATGGTGACTTGTATTAACAGAATCAGATCTCCATTACATTCTATGGCTTGTTACATACAATGAGTGTGTAACTAGTAACTGAAAAAGTCAGTTGGACTCTTTCTAAGGGGTGTTGAGGCTAGTTTTACCCTTTGGGGGCACACCTGCAGAAGTTCTGCTAATATAGCTCTCAACATAAATGGGCTCCTTGACTTTTCTCCTTTTCCTACCAACTGGTGCAAAGATGGCTCCAGAGAGAAATGATGAGGAATAACAGAGCCTCCATATGTGGTTGTGCAGGTTGAACAGTGTGTGACTGCCAGGAGCATTTCTGGAAATGCTGGGTGATTAAAAAGGTTGATATCAGGTATATCGACTAGAAATAATATCTGTACTGCATTCAACAATATACAGAGAAGTTCTCTTAGAAGAGGCAAGATATCCTGGCTCACCTACTTTATCCAGTTACCTTTTGCCTCTGGAAAATGGACTTGATGATAACATTGCAGTTTGTCAGAACATATCCAAAGGTCTGGAGGGCTGCAGGAGAGGACTACATTCCACAGACATTGGCTTCAATAAGAGGATCTGGTGCCTCAGATGGTAAAGAATTAGCCTGCATTGCAGGAGACCCAGGTTTGATCCCTGGGTTGGGGAGATCCCCTGGAGAAGGGAATGGCTACCCACTCCAGTGTTCTTGCCTGGAGAACCCCATGGACAGAGGAACCTGGTGGGCTATAGTCCATGGGGTCCCAAAGAGTTGGACACGACTGAGCAACTAACACTTTGACTTTCATGATACCTTGGTGGTTTTATATACATATATACATATATATATGTGTGTGTATATATATATATAAACAAACAACAATAGGTCTGGAAGGATCCTCTCACTAAATTCTTAATGTTTAAATTCAGAAGTCTCTTAGGCTTTTGACTACAAAGTTTTCACTTTCTATACTTTCTAATTCTCTGCATTATTTGAAATCTTTCTACAGAGCTACTATTACTTCCATTATCTGGAAAAAATTAAATTCTCATTTTATGTCAAAAAACCCACAAAAACTTCTTAAAAGATTTCACATTCAAGCCTTAGGTTCTGAATATGCTAATGTGGTTATGTCTCAAGAAGCATCCAGTCGGGAGTGAATGGGACCAGCAGAGCCACCCAGGAAGAAGAGGTTAAGTCACACTACTTCTTGGCTCCATCTCCACCAACTTTTCTGTGACTAGAAAATAGTGCCAAAATAATAAAAGAGGCAGAAGTAAAAGAAAAAAAAATCATTTCAAGAAGGCAGGCAAGTGGAGAGAGAGTAGGATGTCCTGAAAAAGGCAATGGGGCAAAGGGCAGAACAAACTCTAGTGTTCAAGGCCACTCTGCTTCAGGTCCACTCATGAGCGACAGGGCTCTTTCGGACAGGCTACACAGGAGCACAAAAGCAAGCCCTTTCTCTAGTTCCCACAGACATTTTAAGCTTTTATAAAGACCAAAGATAAAATTCAAGTCTTTATAGAAAGACTTCTATAAAATTCAAGATATTTCCTAGGAACCTACTTGAAGTTATGGGAATTTGGAACAAAAGAACAAAAACTAGGTGCTACTATTGAAGACTTTGGTTCAACACTCAACAAAGAAGACTGGCTGCCAGTCAGTGTCTGGCCCGGAGGCAACATTCCTAGGACATCTCCAGGCACCCCGGGATGAAATCCCTGAATCTGAATTAGGAGGCTTTATCAGTGCATCGTCAGGGTTGTCTTATGTTGGACTTGGGTTTCAACAGCTACTTTTCCTGCTCTGAAATGACAAACTGGCCTCATCATTGATTTACTTTTCTGATGTTTCTTCAGTTAATCCTAAATAATATATATTTGCAGCTATTTTATAGGGGCTATCATTTTCTACTTTTCCTGTTTTGCTACTATTGAGCTATTATGCATAATATTAACATGGGAATTGAGGTGTACATGGTTGATAAATAGTGACAGGAGTTTAATGTGGGAATGATATTGATTCACATAGGACTTTCCCGGCACATGACTGTCTTCCACCACCAGGAAGGTTCGGAAGCTGAACACTGAGGACCCTGTTACAGAATGCCGCAGAGGACAGCACAGCACCTTGTGTGGAGATTTCCTACATCCTTCCTCGTGCCTCAGTTTCCCCACTGGCTCTGTCCTGGAAGGTCTAACGGTATAGTTCTTCCCAGTCTTTGTACACTTTGACTCCAGAACTCAATTCTTTAAACCTCAAGATGTCTTCACTTTGTGTGTGTGTGTTTTAACAAAGGTGTACACTTTCTGCAGTGCTTACTTATTAGAAATTTTACATTAAGATAAAATCTGAGTTAGAATTTTTTTTCAGGAGTGTTTGTGTGTGTGTTCTATTCCAACCTCATTTTCCTTTGAGCCCTGCTCCTTTTACTCTGATATCATAGGTTGTGAGTTTCTTCAGAATTATATATTGGGTTGTCATATTAGAATGGCAACACTAATATGAAAGTTCAAGAAGTATATATGTTACTCCCCCAATACTGATTGTGCTTTTATAGCAAACTTCATTGCTATTTCTGAGTTCCCTTTCTACTGAAAAGTATGAATTAGTGACTTGGGTAGGCTGAGGAATCTTTTTCTTGCCTAGTGGGCCTTGAATAAAAATATTTGACCCAATTTTATCACTTTTCTCCAGGACTTCAGTAAAGGCCAGAAAGAATTTCTTGTTACTTATAATCAACTGCAGGCAAAAAGTCAAGAAGAGTTTAAACTGTATTTAAATTCAATTCTTGCACTTAATATACATAACATAAAGAAAGCATAGAACTGGAGAAACAGTGAAGCATTTCAAAAGACACAACTGTCACATTCATCAAGGATTCAATGCCATTTCCACAAAATGGAAATATATGTGTATATATACTTTATATATGTACATATACTACATTTTCCTCTGAGAACTTCTTACTCAAAAAAAGTCCTTAAAAATGTACATTATTTTCAGTTCTTACCTTTATCCAGATTTCCAGGAGACACAGCATTTAAATCACCAAACTGCAAAACAATAGTCATTTGTGCAACAGTTACCACCAGGTGGAATAAAATAATATTCTAAGAGACTGTAGTAAAAACACCACACTATGACTTTTTAAAACTGTAAACTCGTGACCATTTTGATCTCTAACTACATGGGTCACCTAATTTTCCAATCAAACCTGTCGAATTTGAACAGTTTAAATTGTGTCACAATTTAGCTGTCTTAGCCTCGTCACAAAAGGATAACAATTTTCTCTGCCTTTCATGCTCCACTCTACTTTTTATTAGTTGAACTCAGCAGTGAAGAAATAGGGGCCTGGCTGACCTGGATCAAGATGATGTGGCAGAATAAATTTGGAAATGCTCTGATGAAGCAGGATGCATCAGCTCCACCCCTGTTAACTCCAAGAGTCCACCAGGAGTCTACATTACAGAAATGTGGTCCAGCCACTTGTTGAACTCTGCGTTTTGAGTTTTTATTAGTAGAAGTGAAAAACAATAGGAGTCCCAACACTGAAAGTATTAATTTTTACAAAACCTTTGGGACTTCTTATAATTTGATCTTTTTATTTACTAAGATACAGGGTCCCAAATTAAAAAAGAAAAGCATCTGATTGTTACTAATGCAACAAAAAAGGGCTTAAAACAATATGGAACAATTAATAATATTCAGCATAGACTTTATTTTCTGCCTTGGTTCAAAAGCTTAATGATATTTTTACAGTGAAAAAAATTCACTTTGAGATTCTCAGGGTGAACAAAGATGGATACACTGAATAAAAAATTGAAGAGCAGAGGTAACGAAGCTAATCAGAAAAAGGTGAAGTGAAATCTCATAGCACCCGCTTTTCAAATGGTAAACATTACTTTTTTGAATGCTGAAGATTCAGAATAAGTTATTATTAGAAATTCAGATTTCTTAAAAAGCTTAGAAAGGGTAAGAGAGAAATTCTACTTAAATTTGGAAGTTTGCTTCTAAAAAGTTCCATGATAGTAGTATTTTTTTCACCTACAAAGTATGTCTACAAAGTAATAAAACTAATCTTATTTTGCAAACATACACACATTATTATTTTTTACCTAGAGATGTATTGTTCTTCACAGTAGCTACCTTAGGAGCCTCTACATTTATTCGAAGTTTTAAGATTCCGGAATTCTTCTTTGATAATCAATGTCAAGAGTTAGTTTATGTATCATTCAAGAAAGGCCATCTTGTTGTCTTTACATCAAACAATCACCCCAAATACTCTGCATTTTCTTCACTGTGTTTGATCTAAGATGATTTTTGATTACTCATCAAAGTCAAATGCATCTCTACCACAATTCAGGATATCCAAAATAATGTGTCATCTTGCTGTTTATTATTTCTTAGCAGGTTCAGAGGCAGTTTTAAAAAACGGCATTCCACAACATTTTAAGCCATGAGGGTATTACTGGAACAAACATGTAGCCTCCCTAGGTGACTGCTTTGAAAGGGACAAGCCCTCTTGGATGCATAACTCTCAGCATGTTTGTTTGAAAGACTGCCCTATCGCCTTACAGTTATATCCCTTGGGCAGCAAATACAAAATCATAAATACTGAACTGTTGTTTTAAAGTTGTTCCTGTTCATATGGCTCAGAACCTTATGCTAGTCTAAATAAACACCACAGTTTAAATTGTATAGGATTTCTTGAACTAGAGAATATAAGTGCTAAAAATCACAACAGGATTTTCTTTACCTGTTTTTGGTATTATTTAAATATTTTAGGACTATAAATAGAGAATGCTCAAAGCTGAAAGGGCAATACGTTATTTCTATTTGACACACAGAATTAGAGTTTTATTTCTTGTACATGAGTACTTAACACTTAAGACCCCATACTGGAAACAAGTTGGCACTGATGAATCTAAACATACTTCTATACCTATAAAAAGTGAACACACCATTTGTTTTTGTTAAATCTTGAAAAGTTTTTTGAAACTAAATTATTCCTGCTACTGGTGATCAATAATACCATGCAAAGTGGCTAAAACCAAACTCTGGACACATTTGAAAATTTTTCTTCAAAATAAACACTGATTTTTAGTTGCTACCTAACTGAAAATATGACAATATAAATATTTTTCTTGAAAATTTCTGCTTAATTTGAATGAACGTATCTGATTACTGGGCTTCCCTGGTGGCTCAGACAGTGAAGAATCTGTCTGCAGTGCAGAAGACTTAGGTTCCCAGGTGGCGCTAGTGGTATAGAGCCCACCTGCCAATGCAGGAGACATAAGAGGCATGGGGAGGCGGGGTGGGGTTCGATCCCTGGGTTGGGAAGGTCCTCTGGAGGAGAGCATGGCAACCCACATGTCCAACCCGTGGACAAAAGAGCTTGGCAGGCTACAGTCCATAGGGTCACAAAGAGTCAGACACGACTAAAGCGATGACTTAGCATGCACGCACACACATCTGATTACTCAGGATGATAAAAATAAAAACCCAAACAACTGAAATCTCTGTGATTGTTATGATCATTAGTAAATAAATATTTGCACACTCAATGCTGCAGGCTTGTGACCACGTACTGTGGGGGACAATGTGCCAATAATAATAATAATCTCTGAGACACTGCCAATGCCTCTAGGCGTCTCTGGGATTAATGACAAAGTTAATCCCAGGGTAGATTTAAAATAAAAATCTTGTGAGTAAGAGATTTTAATATCTATATAGTGGAAGGTAAAGGCTTTTATATGCATTTTATGGGTGAGGAAACAATATACACATATTAAGGAAAAAAGTCACTTTAATCTTATAGATAGATTAAGATTAGCACAATCAGTTCATTCACTCAGGATTCAAAAAATATTTACTGAGAGCTTACTATGTGCTATACACTCTACTGGCCAGTTCCAGTCAGGTTAGTCTGGAAATACTCTTCTTTCTAAAGGTGAATATCAAAAGTTGCTTATATTGGAAAGGACAGGTGGTTTAGCCAAAAATGGAGGCAGCCTGGGAAACCTGCAGGACGGTTTAAAAGTATAGGGTTATTAGAAAGGGAAGTCAACTGCAGGGGGAATTGGAGTGAGCAGTGGGTCAAAGTAGCAGGAAGGGAAGGGAGGCAGGGAAGACTGAGGGTGGGCATAAGGAAGACAGAATCCCAGAGGGGAGTGAGACCACAAGGACCTAAATGAGGCCAGCCCAAACCAGAAAGAGAAGAGGAGGAGAGACACGATACAGATGGAAAAATGGAGGTTGGCAAGAAGGTCCAGAGATCAGCGTAAACTTATGGCTTCAGAAATCAGGAAAACTGTTACTGCTTTCTAATTTCCCTTGCTGCACAGGGGACTGGAAGGGACTGTGATTCACTGAGCTGACATCTTAACAATTTATAGAGTACTGTCATGGTTTAGTAGGTGGTTGGTTTCCTCTCAAATATGAGGATGTCAAGTATCACCTTCTCTGTCACTTCCTCAGAGAGCCTTTTCCTCACAACCCTACTTAAGTATCACTGCCTCACAAAGAAAAAGTTTATGAATTTGGCAAGGTAAGGAGCTTAGAGTTAAATCTTACAGCTACTGAAAACACATTAATCTGTTTAGCATTGTATAGGAAATATGGTGGTCTAATATAGTATTAGACCACCATATTTCCTATATATAGCATTGAGTATGCAATACTGAGACCAGATATTCTGACCATCAGTTTAGGAAGGGAGGGAATTAGGGATCAGGAGGGAGAGATGGAAAGGGGGAGAAGGTCAGAGAGACAGAAAGTTTCATACAAGGAGGAGAGAATATAAATTAAGTGATTTAACATGTTCTCTGGGGTAGAAAGCATATGGCCTTGGATGTACACAGGAATTAAAACTGTCAGCCAGATAGATAAATAGGGGACATTCTAAAGCAGAAACTGAATGGGATGCAGAGAAAGCATATCTGTTATTTTTAGGAAGATAGACCTCTTAACCTTAGAAACTGTTTCCTCCAGGTCTAACAAGGGGTCATAATAATGAGCATGCTCCTAGACAAAAGCAGGCTGAAAAATGTGTGGTCAAGGTAGCCAGCGGGTGTCTGTTAGACCACGAGTTTACCACGAGTAGTAATGGCCAGGAAGCATAAGCGGGAGACTCATCAGCACAGCCAGTGCGACGACGGGCAGCATCCTTGGGAGCAACCCTGAGTACGACCCTGGCTTGTGGCCACGCAGCTGAGAAGTAGTTCATCACAGTTCATCACCAAGAGAGGAACCAGGCTCGGCACAGGGGAACGCAGCCCCCAGAACTACTCCAGAGACCACTACACGCCAGATCCAGCAGCAGTGAACTTTCCACAGTGAGGGAGGCAAGCTGTATCCTGTGATAGCTGGAAACTGAAACAATGTGGAGGGTGCCAGGGGGCCCAGACAGCAAACTGGGGAGGCTCCACAGGAGCCCTCAACACAGAGACTAGGGATAGAAGGAAGGTGTTCAAAGCCTGAGACAAAGACCTCACTCGCTGGGATGCTGGAAGAGTTCACCCCTTCCTGGGGAGGGAGGATTCATCAGTAATCATGACCACATCATCTGGGCAGCCAGGGAAAATTTGCAAGGTATGTTAATGTTCCATTTGGCAAAACTGTGTGTTCCTTGGCCGTTTTTTTACTCTAGAGGTAGACTTTTCTATGTATTTCCAAATAGCTTTACTGAAGCCTGCAAAGATGGGTAAGATTTCTGCTAGTCTGCTTCACGCCAAGGCAAATTCTGCCAAACATTCACTGTTGGTTCTACCCTTTCAGACTAGCTGGCTATCCTGGCAACTTGTGCTATTGGCTACTCTATACCCAGGTAGCTTATTTTCATCATGATTCTGACTCCTCAGGATTTTTTCCCTTCCGCACCCTAGGGATACAGTAATTTATCTGCCTTTACACAGTTTCAAAATCTCTAAGAAGTTAAACAATTATGTATAAAATAGATAAGCAGCTCAGACAGTAAAGAATCTGCCTGCAATGCAGTAGACCTGGGTTCGACCCCTGGGTGGGGAAAATCCCCTTGAAAAGGAAATGGCAACCCACTCCAATATTCTTGCCTGGAGGATTCCGTGGACAGAAGAGCCTGGTAGGCTACAATTCATGGGGTTGTAAAGAGTTGGACATGACTGAGCCATTAACACTTTCACAAGAATATACTTACAGCAGAGGGAAATAAAGGCATTAGTTTGTAACAACTTTAAATGGGGAGTAAAATCTATAAAAAGAGTGAATCACTATTCCCTCCATCTGAAATTAATACTGCCGGGCAATTATATTTCAAGAAAAAAACCTCTAAGAAGCACTCATGAGTGAGTAAGCAGGTAATGAAGAAGAAGGAATACAGGCCTTAGTTGCTTTTGAGGAGAAAAGTAATTTCAAAAACAGGAACATTTAATGCTCCCACTAGGTCACACCAAGAGGGGCCTCTGTCCTGAGCCCCACATCACCGAGAGCCCTGTCTCGGCTTCCCAATGGCCGCGGCCCTCCCCACAGAGCGAGGAGCCCGCTGGGTCACGTGGTGTGCCCTCCGGAAGCCTGTGTTTTACTCCTACCCCCAGGCCACACTTCTGTTATCTGAGATCCCAGAATTTCCTGCCTAAAACCCGGAAGTCCCCTTTCAGGCCTGTACAGGTCCACCTTTCGGAGGAAAGAAGGGAGAGCTGGTGTGGGGGGTGGGGTAGGAGGAGCGGCAGCTATTTGCAAAAGACAGACGAAACCTGAACACTGGACCAAGGTGCCCCACAAGCAGGCGCACTGGCTCTTCACAATGTAGGCAGGGGGTGATACCTGAGAGAGGAGGCATGGTCCAGGGGACAGAGGCTGGGCCACGGCTCAGCACTGTCTGTGTCACCATATTCTGGTACGGAACTAGGAGGAGCCTAAGAATTTACAATTTAAATCCAGTCTTCCAAGTTATTATCAAAGTATATTTTTCAACCTAGATGGATAGAACAGGTTTTATTTCTAGTTTGATTCATAACTTTTAGAATATTCAGATGCAGGGTACCATAGGCCCTGCCAATGTTTGGATGGGGCCTGGCAGTATACCCTTTATGCAAATAAAACTATAGGCTGAAAAGAAAGAACCTTGGTGCTTTTAACTACAGACAGGCTCCCACTGAGGCCACCTTCACTATCTATCAGAAAACCATGGTATTAATTTATTATGTCAGGGGAGCACTTCTTATTTTTATTATGCCACTTCCCTTTTTTGAAAATTATTAACTGGGGAGACAAGGGTGATGAGAGTGTAGAAACATGTTCTCTTTGTAACAAGACTTTTACCACTAGAGTGAATCAGATTTGAAGTACTTGTAGGATTATCACACCTGGCCCATATACATACTGAAAGTCTCTCATACTTATATGAACGTATATTTTAGTACAGTGATGGTGAAAAGCAGAAAACCATTCCTGTGAATTGAGGAGCTTACCCATCTCAAACAAGGACTGTTTCTTTCCATGGAGGACCAGCGACCACCATCTTCACCTGTGTCTGTGAGCAAAAATATCAGGAAGACAACGGGCAGGGCCAGACACATGGGCTGGGTACAGGAAGACAGTGTGGCAAGGAGGCCAGCAGGGGGCGCTGTCATGCTTAATCTATGCCAGGGAACCTTTCACACCTAGCTGACTCCAAGGCTGGGGCTACCAGCGAACTGTTTCTAAGTGAAGAGCCCAGTGGTGGACGTTGTTGAAGAGGCCAGTGTGCTGAGTTTCCCTTCCTATTGTCTACACTGACCATTTTAGTTCTTGAAAAATGTCCAGAAATCTTGGATTTTTATTTTCTTCTCTTTGCCCACTTCCAAACTCTCTGGGAAAACCAAGCTCTAGTTGTAAGCACTCATGAAAACCCAACTTCATACAGAGGCTCTCTGAAATACTGAAGGCATATTCTGGGGAGAGGGAGCACTTACCCCTCTGGGAGCTAGTCTAGGAGCTTTATTTTCCTGATATGGAAATCCAGTATGTTCATCATGAAATGAAATGAGCCATTCTGTTAGCTGGTATTCTATCATTTTTTCTACTTCCTACCATGAATGAGGGCTTCCCTTGTGGCTCAGCTGGTAAAGAATCGCCTGCGATGCAGGAGACGTGGGTTCGATTCCTGCGTTGGGAAGATCCCCTGGAGAAGGGAAAGGCTACCCACTCCAGTATTCAGGCCTAAAAAATTCCATGAACTGTATAGTCCATGGAGTTGCAAAGAGTCAGACATAACTGAGCAACTTTCACTTCACCACGAATGAAGGATTGATGCTGAAGCGGAAGCTTTAATACTCTGGCCACCTGATGCAAAGAGCCGAAAAAGGCCTGTGGCTTGGAAAGGTTGAGGGCAGGAGGAGAAGGGGATGACACAGGATGAGATGGTTGGATAGCATCACTGACTCAATGGACATGGGTTTCAGCAAATGCCAGGAGATGGTAAAGGACAGGGAAGCCTGGCATGCTGCAGTCCATGGGGCTGCAAAGAGTTGGATGTGAATTAGTGCTTGAACGACAACAATCTTGAATGAGTATTTTGGGGGCACCTATTGCTGGATTGTGTTTAGACCAGATCTCTAAGCAAAACTCCATTCCCTGAAGAGGATGTGAGGAGAGGTTAGAGCCCAGAGCAAGCCACGAAGGAAACCAAGTAGAGGAAGCTAATGTGCAGGGATCCATCCCAGAGGGACAAGGTTGCAGCTCTGAGGTGCTGAGTCAATAGATGCTTTTCTCAAATGCGAGGAGAGTAAGGAGCAGAATGATAAACCAGGAAAGAGGAGAAAAAATGGAAAATGTCTACAGAGATAATTCTCAGAAACTTGGAGGATGAAGTGTAGGAGAAAGGTTTTCCAGGGGGTCACTTTTATCATTTATTTTCAAGTTGTTAGAATTGTGCTAATGTAGAGGAGCAGATTTACAGCTAAAAGCAAACTGCAAATTCTAAAAACATAATTTTGATTTAGGTCTAGTCTGTGGGTGGGTACAGAGGAACTGAAGGGTATAATTTGTTGTTGTTGTTGTTTTCTGGCAGATTAAGCTTTCCAATTGCAATTTGCTTAGACTAATACTCTATTTAGTTTGCTAACTAGCAAAAAGTGGATAAGGGGAAGGGTGGTAGGACTATCAGGATGCAACCTGCAAAGCAGAGGAAAGAAGCCTTGCCCTGGAACAACATAATGAAAGCTTTCATGCCAGGCATCTAGTTTGTGTATGACTGTGGGTGTGCATGCATTTGGGGGGAGTAGTAAAGTACAGACACAAATAAATTAGTCCCTGTTTTGAAACTATCTATAAACAATTTATGCAGTGAAAAACTAAAATGTGGATTGAACTCATTTGGCTATTTGTAGTGAGACTGACCGACTTTCTACAGTCAGCTCTACCACTGACTAGTTCTGATATTGGGTGACTTTCAACCTGTATTTTCCTTATGAGTGAAATGGGGACATGAAGAGACCCTTTGCAAGATTTTGGTGAATATTAAATAAGAATGTAAGGCATTCGGCACAGTAATTGTCACCAGGCCAGTCCTCAATTAGAAACAATATTAATAAAAAGTAAGCTTTGTTATAAATAATAAAACTTTTGACAAGTACTCATTATATTTGATAAGTCACTACTGTTCCAAGATGTGCTTTTTTCCTGCAAATGATTTTAACTTGTGATATAATCCCTTTTAAAATATTCTATAACAAGTCTACTATTCAACAAGTACATTTTCAGTGTATTCCCTTGATGTACTAGAATAATAGTGCTCACTGAAATCTGTTTATCATTAATTTGATTTTACTTTGAGCATTCATTCTTGTTTACAATGGTTGTACTTCTATCAAATGGAACTTTTCACTCAATTTTATCCTAAAGGCTTGCCTGTGAATTATTACGGCTCTTCTCCACTTTTTAGGTTTTAAACAGTTTTTTCCCTTTCCCTCTGAGTATATCAGTTTTACTGAAGCCAAGACAGTTTTCTTTTAATGGTAAATCCTTAAGAGTGCCTTATTTTTTTCACTAAAATATTACTAAAATATTATATTTTTAATATTGATATTCACAACCAAAAATTAAAGCATGTTTTGGTTCCTAATTTTATTTCAAAAAGTTGATTATATAGATGTCTTAGATATTCTATTAAGTATAATTATATTATGATAAAGACAATTTAAATATACTTAATACATTAAACATAAAAATGTTTGTCACAAAAAATCATTTTATGCAGCAATACAAATTTGTAGATTCAATGACTATATTAAGACTACATATATTTTAAAGTAATGAAGCATGTATGCCATAAACTTCCAAATATACTTCAAATAGTCATAAGATCCAAATAAAAGGATATTTTTCCATTCAATTTTCTGTGTCAAAGCTGAACAGAAAACCTTATGATTTTTAAAAGAATTTAACAAGTGTGCAAACAGATGCAACTTGTTTATTTTATCCCTTCTCTTAAAATTTTATCACTGCCAGAAAGTCTATTGGCATATTTATAATATTTAAATAAAATTCAAAAAATTGCATAAATTTTAGCAGTAAATAAATGGTTTCCTTTTTATCACCCAGACAAAAAATAAAAATAATAATGTCATTTTTGAAGTGCAAATACTTTAAATAACTTGCTAGTTGGTGTTATGTAGTAGCAGGCTGATATTTAGAAGAAAACTCACAGTGGTGATGCTCTTTTATTTGGGAGTTCCATTACATGGTAGCCTTCATTTCAACAACTGAAACAGTGCTACAGGGAATGCAAAAACAAAACTGTATGTTTGTATACAGTGTTTATACATAAAACATGATGTATTGGTCTCTCCTGCTTGCTCAAATAATGTAAATGATGTTAATTTAAAAACATTTATTGAATTCACATTAATGAAAAGATACATTGTCCCTTAAGCTACTTTAAAAGGGAAACCTTTTCCCTTGCGTCTGGATCTATTTAGCTGACTCTCTCTTTAGTCACTATGCCATGTCTGACTCTTTGCGACTCCATAGACTGTAGCCTACCAGGCTTCTCTGTCCATGGGATTTCAAGGCAAGAATACTGGAGTGGGTTGCCATTTCCTTTTCCAGAGTATCTTCCCAATCCAGGGACTGAACCCATGTCTCCTGCACTGCAGGCAGACTTTTTATGGCTGAGCCACCAGGGAAGCCTCTTAGCTGTCTGATACCTGTCCCAAATACAACACCTATAAATGTAAAACAAATGTCTAGTAAAGTTTGTGACTGTTTTTCCACTTTCCCATCACTGATATCTGAACTATTCTTGTTGCAGTCTCACTCTATCCAGCAGCAGGTAACAAGCATGGCAGAATATCAGCAAGGGTTAATCATGCCAGGGTGCTTGGCTTCTGAACCTGATTTTATAACCTAGTAGCTGTGTGACTCTGTGTGACTTGATGGCTCTGTGTCTCAATTCACCGTTTGTAAAATGAGTTAAAAATAATATTAACTCACAAATGAATATTATTAAGTATTCCTTAAGTATTATTAATATAATAGTAATAACATATTATTAAGTATTCATGTCTGACTCCTTGCGACCCCGTGGATTATACAGTTCAGGGAATTCTCCAGGCAAGAATACTGGAGTGGGTAGCCTTTCCCTTCTCCAGGGGATCTTCCCAACCCAAGTGATCAAAGCCAGGTCTCCCATGTTGCAGGCAGATTCTTTTACAAGCTGAGCCACCAGGGAAGCCCTAAGTATTCCTATATCCTTTTAATTTTCCTTTGCAGTATTTCTCAGAATTTATAGCTATATAGTTATGTGAACATTTAACAAATATGTATCCACTACTAAAATATAAGTTCCATGGATGCAGTGTCAAAATTCATCTTGTTCATCACTATATCCTAAACATTATAGAATAGATGCATAAGACTGTGTGGATCATAACAAACTGTGGAAAATTCTTAGAGACGGGAATACCAGACAACCTTACCTGCCTCCTGAGAAACCTGTATGCAGGTCAAAAAGCAAGAGAACCAGACATGGAATGACAAACTGGTTGAAAATTGGGAAAGGAGTACATAAAGGTTTTATATCGTTACCCTGCTTATTTAACTTCTACGCAGAGTACATTATGCGAAATGCTGGGATGGATGAAGCACAAGCTGGAATCAAGATTGCCAGAAGAAATATCAATAATCTCAGATATGCAGATGACACCACCCTAATGGCAGAAAGCGAAGAGGAACTAAAGAGCCTCTTGATGAAAGTGAAACAGGAGAGTGAAAAAGCTGGTTTGAAACTCAACATTCAGAAAACTAAGATCATGTCATCTGGTTCCATCACTTTATGGCAAATAGATGGGGAAACCATGGAAACTGACAGATTTTATTTTCTTGGGCTCTAAAATCACTGCAGATGGTGACTACAGCTATGAAACTTAAAGACACTTGCTCCTTGGAAGAAAAGCTATGGCAAACTGAGACAGTAGAGACATCACTTTTCTGACAAAGGTCTATATAGTCAAAGATATGGTTTTTCCAGTAGTCATGTATGGATATGAGAGTTGGACCATAAATAAGGCTGAGTGCTAAAGAACTGATATTTCAAACTGTGGTGCTGGAGAAGAATTTTGAGAGTCCCTTGGACATCAAGATCAAATCAGTCAATCCTAAAGGACATCAACACTGAAAATTCATTGGAAGGACTGATGCTGAAGCTGAAGCTCCAATGCTCTGGTCACCTGATGTGAAGAGCGGACTCACTGGAAAAGACCCTGATGCTGGGAAAGACAGAAGGCAGGAGGAAAAGGGGACAACAGAGGATGAAATGGTTGGATGGCATCACTGACTCAACGGACCCGATTTCCAGCAAACTCTGGGAGATAGTGAAGGACAGGGAAGGCTGGCATGCTGCAGTCCATGGGGTCACAAAGAGTCGAACACGACAGAGCGACTGAACAACAAAGATGCATAAGAAGTACTTGTTAAATAAATGAATACATTAATTTTAGAGGTAAGTCAGAAAATCAGCCTAAGTGAACATGATTTGCCCAAGATTATACTACCATAAGTTACAGAACTGTAAGCAGAGTTCAATTCTTCTGACTCAAAGTCCTCCATTATTTCCAGGCAATAAGTCTATAATAACACAAATCATACAAAGCACTGTGCAATTATTATTCTGCAGGTTCTAGAATGAAAAAGAAAAGTATAAATTAGAGAGAAAAGGAGTATCTAACGTAGTCTGAGGGAAACTGGACCTCTTAGAGGAACTGGTATTTAAGACATGAAGGAGTTAGAATGGGCAAAGAGAGTCAGGCAGACAGTTCTAGGTCAAATAACCATTTACACACTTGTCCAGTGATGAGAAAAACTTGAGTAAGAACAGAGAAAAGACTACTGTAATTGCAACAGAAGGACCTGGAAGAGACAGGGTGAGTTTGATCAGAGAGAAAGGCCAGATGTTATACCATAGAAAGACTTTTGTTTCTTAACTAGCAGAAGATAAAGTCACTGAAGGGTTTTAAGAGGGTATAACACAATCAGGTTTGCATTTTCATAAGATGATACTGCCTACAACTATGGGGAGTTTGGGAAAGGGCAGACTTAGTAACTGATTGGACACGCAGGTCAAAACAGAAAGATACGTAAAGATGTTGCTCACATATTCAACCTGATCGACAGGGGGAGTACCATTTACTGAGAAAGGACCATTATTAGATAGATCAAGAGCTTAATTTCATTCAGGGTATAATAAACTCACACTAAGTAGTGACAACTGCAGTTGTTATCACTGATGATTGAAAACCACTAGCTGCAATTGAGAGTAATGGTGAATTTTTATGGATTTCCATGGATTTTGGCCTGTGGCGTCGTGCCCACATATACACAGGCACTTCTGGACCTTTTCTTTTGAAATGGAAGTCATCTAAGGAGTTAAGATTACAGTTGAGCCTTGACACATGAAAGCCTTTTAACTTCCAATCTGACTTCTAGGGTAGGCTTAGGGTAACACATGAAAAGACACATGGGAAAACAGCCTTCCTTTCTCTCGCATTTCTTTCTCCTTTCCCCAAGAATCAAGAAATTTTAGATATGATAATATGACCATAGCTAACAAGTCTATAATAGCTCATTGTTCTATGAGGCATAAATCCTACAGGGAGATCAAACCTGTAAAATTAGCTTTACTTGGCCTGGACTGAATAATGATGAGCATGGACAATTCAGAGGGTTTTCCTATAAACTGAGTAAGGAGATAGTAAGCAAAGAAATCAAGAGGTGTGCTTAGATCTTTGATCTTAGAGAAGAACACTTTCTGATCTAGATTTTGTGTCATATTTTTGAATCATGTGGCAGTGTCTTATTCATTTACATTGTTTACCTAAGGTGAAAAAAAAAAGCCATTTAGAACGTTTGTTGGCAGTATAGACTATATAAAGCCATTTTAATTCTGGTGAGCCAGGACTTCCTATACCAGCATATGAGGAAGTAGTTAAGTCTTCATGCCATGTCACTGGCTTACAGCCACAGCTTTAATTCCCTAAAGATGCAAGGGAAGCAAAGACCATATATCAGGATTAGCCACATGGTATTAATGAGAATCCCTATTATCATCATCCTGGTCATCCTGTTATAGAGGTCCTGGAGCATAGGCAGTATGTGCCAAATGCATTCAATATACCAAAAGGGATGTCTACTTCAGAACTTTTTGGGCCCTGGGTTAAGAAAGTTTATAGTATTTAATCTACTTGCCAATCGGGCATTTTGCAACCAGATAATTAGAGAAGAACTAAGAAAAGAGGCACTGAGGGGAAGTCAAATCTAAGAAAAGTTCAGACTGCTTTGGTCACATGAGGATATGCCTGTAATTTAAAAGCTAAAATGAATCTTGCTTAATTCTCATATATACATAATTGGCATCATTTAGGCACAATCACCATTAAGAAACATACAAATATATGTAGATCAGCAAACAGCAAGGGATTTTAAAGAGGGAAAGAAGAATATTTTAACCAACATTCTAAATAAAATTCATGTGTATTTTATTTATACTAGAATACTTACATAGGTCCTTGACGTATTTTACTATATATTTTAATTTATACTTTGTCATCATATTTATAAAACTACTATTTTCTAATTTAAATAAGCACATATGCATAGTTTAAAAGTGAATATGTCTTCTTGACTGCTTCGGATGATAAAATGTAACATTGCCTAATCTGGTATAATCTAGCAAAATCTGGATTCAGTCAAAATCCAGTACAGTACAACAAAAGTGAGCCAGTGCTGAATCATTTAAGCAAGTACATCTATCCCTCAATATATTGACCAACCTTGTATATATTAACTTCAGCATTTTAGCTTTACAACATGTTGAACATATCAATGACATCTTGGCACTATCCAGAAATTATGAAGGAGGGAATTTTTTTTCTATATCTTTAGTGATTAGGAGCATGGGTGTGAAAATCAGACTAAATACTTAAAAGAGGTCTCCACCGCTTACTAGATATATAACCTTTTAATCTCTCTGTGCCTTAGCTTCCGTCCTGAACCTCAGATTCTCATCAGTAAAACAGTATGAGGTAGCACCCATGTCAAAGCGTTGTTATATGTATTAAATGCTTTATTATATATATATAAGGGAATTAGGACTATGTTTGGCACATAGTAAGTGCTCCCAGAATGTTAGCTATCACTTTCATCATCATTGGTGTTATCCTTCATTCTTTTCCTGGGCACTTGGATAAAGAGTTAACAAGATACACATTTAACTTTTTCCTCTCAGTTCCTAGCCCATATGCTTATTGGAAACATCAATCTTCCTTATTTTCCAGTCAGTAACGTTTTTATTTTTTAATTCAAGTATAGTTGATTTACAATACTGTGGTAGTTTCAGGTATACAATCAAATGATTTGGCTATATACATATATATATATATATATATATATATTTATATAGATCTGCAAACTTTTTTCTCAGTTCTTTTCCAATATATTTTATTACAAAACACTGGATAAATTTCCCTGTGCCATATGGCAAAATCTTGTTTATCTACTGTATATACAGTAGTGTACATCTGTTAAACCTATGTGTTAGTCGCTCAGTCGGGTCTGACTCTTTGCGGCCCCATGGACTGTAGCCCACCAGGCTCCTCTGTCCATGGAATTCTCTAGGCAAGAATACTGGAGTGGGTTGCCATTCCCTTCTCTTGGAGATCTTGACCCATGGATTGAATCCGGGTCTCTTGCATTGTAGGCAGCTTCTTTATCGTCTGAGCCACCAGGGAAGCCCAATTTATATTATTGTTAATCCTATATTCCCCAATTTATCCCTTCCCTGCTTTCCTTTTGGTAACCATAATTTTGTTTTCCATGTCTGTATGTCTGTTTCTGTTTTGTAAATAAATTTATTTGTAACTATTTTCTTTAGATTCCACATATAAATATCATATATTTGTGTTTGTCTGATTTACTTCACTTGGTATGATAATTTCTAGGACCATCTATATTGCTGCAAATGGCATTATCTGATTCTGTTTTATGGTTGACTAATACTAAGGATTTTTAAGTCCAGTGATTCTCAAGCTTTTTTGTTATATAGAGACTTTTATAGCATATTGAAATATTCTATACTTCTCCATGATATCATCCACAATTTTAGAATCTTTTGACTAATAAAATATGAACAAAGGAATTTAGGGACCCCCTGAAATAACTATACAGGCTCTCTGGAGTCCAAGACTCATTGGTTAGAAACCATCGCTTTGATAATTAATATTTAGATTAAAATAAAATTCAGATCTTTTTAGAAAGTCTTGTGGGTCATAGCTCATTTAGCTTCTCTTACCTCACCCATGACCGCTATGGGTGTCTCTCCTGTTGCCTGAGCAACACGATGTTCTACTAAGTAGAACATGTACTCGTCGTAGAGTAGACGGATCAGGTGGAAGGAGCCAAAGCTAGCAGCACTGCGTAGAGTTAAGTCCCGAATAACCATTGAGCTGTTCCAAGAGAAAAGACACAGATGCAGCCAGTGTTAGTGATCAGGATTAGCATTCAGCCTACTTTTCCTATTAAAAGAAGTTAGAAGTCTAATAGATTGGTACAGTGCATGACTTTGCATGGAATAATTTCATAAATGAAGCAGTTGGCTCAACTCTTTCAAACAGAGTAGTAAAGAGGTAATCTTCATTAGGACTTGACTAGATCCTTATGAGAACTAGATAGGCACTCATTGGGAAAAACCAGTTTAATATCATAATCAAGTTCACAAATGGGTCAGAATCAATTTAAAAAAAGATTTTTGGAAGGCTGACAATTCATCACCATAAGAAAAAGCATCTCAAAGTGGAAGTCTTATGATGATGAGTAAACACTGTATCACCATCTCTCAATGACTTTCGAGGTACACTTTGGGGAAAATATGTATTTGTCCCCAATTAAGTTTACAAAATATAATAAGCAATGTTTACAAATACACAAGCAAGTTTACAAATATACTAAGCAATGTTCCCAGATGTGGCAATGTAGAATGTAGGAGAGGATATACAGGGATCCTTGCAACTTCTGTTGGAAGGCAAATTTATTAAGCGATTCTACTTCCTTACTGATTTCCATTAAATTAAGGTGATTTTCCCATTAGCAATAGTATAATAAAGTCAATTAAAAATGCATAATCTTGAAAAATATGAATGTGTAACTACAAAATACCAAAATCTGAAATATATTTTTAATTAAATACTAACAATACACTCTATTATACTCAAAATAGAAGTAAGTCAAAATAAAATTTTGGCTTCATTGAAGACATGTCAATTATTAACTTGACCATGCACTTCAAATCTCCTTAATATTTTTAACTTAGAATCAGAATAGGATGTGTGTGTGTGTGTGTGTATGTGTGTGTTTCTCCTCACTTTCATTTAGTGTTTTTCTCTAGAGATTTCTGTCCTATGCAAACTAAAACAGCCATTATATTTTCAGATAGGAGGAAGAGATAGACTCTCACAAATGTATGGGCTAATATTGCTAAGGGGCTTCCCTGATGGTTCAGTGGTAAAGAAAGCACCTGTCAATGTAGGAGAAGTGGGTTTGATCCCTGGGTTGGGAAGATCCCCTTGGAGAAAGAAATGGCAACCCACTATAGAATTTTTGCCTGAGAAATTCTGTGGACAGAGGATCCTGGCAGGCTACAGTTCATGGGGTCACAAAGAGTCAGACATGACTTAGTGACTGAACAACAAACAACAATATCTTATTTTGCAATGAAGAATTGTAAAATGCCAGACAGATGGAAAAACAGACTGTACTTTTGTTTTCCCTTTCACTTTTAACCTTAATTATATAGTGGCTACTAATACATCAAATTCTACACATTCAAGTTGGCAAGTGACAGATCACCACTGTACATCTAAAACCCTAAAGCCCTGGATTCCGACTCTGGTTTTTCATTAATTCACTGTCAATCTCAAAAAACGCCATTTCCTGGAGAGCGTTTTCCTTTTGGGTGCAAATAAAAGCAATACTTCTGGCCTTATCTAATTTATGTGATTATTTCAAGGATAAAATGAGTTAAAGGTTGTGAAATAAACTTACAAATGAATAGAACAAGACTCAAATATAAGTGATTATGATCCTAATACACATTACAGGAGGAGGTGAGCTTGTCACTCTTATTTGGTTATGGCAACAAAAACAGGTGTTACAAAGATGGCAGAGAATCTCTCCTTCTGTGCATTTACTCACTAAAAAGAAAAAAAAAAAACAGTTTTTCATCCATAGGTTTGAAGTGAGATCCACATTAACTTGATTGTACATCATTCAACATTTTAAGGTTCAAAATTAGCTTGAGAGTGAAGTGAGATAATGTGTGTGATATCTTAAGAAAACTGCCAATTGCAACACTATTACATATGATGGAGTTCAGTTCAGTTCAGTTCAGTCGCTCAGTCGTGTCTGCCTCTTTGTAACCCCATGGACTGCAGCATGCCAGGCCTCCCTGTCCATCACCAACTCCCCAACTTTACTCAAACTCATGTCCATTGAGTTGGTGATGCCATCCAACCATCTCATACTCTGTCGTCCCCTTCTCCTCCCACCTTCAATCTTTCCCAGCATCAGGGTCTTTTCCAATGAGTAAGTTCTTTGCATCAGGTGGCCAAAGTATTGGAGTCAGCTTCAACATCAGTCCTTCCAATGAATATTCAGGACTGATTTCCTTTAGGATGGACTGGTTGGATCATCTTGCAGTCCAAGGGACTTTCAAGAGTCTTCTCCAACATTATAGTTCAAAAGCATCAATTCTTCAGTGCTCAGCTTTCTTTATAGTCCAACTCTCACATCTATACATGATTACCAGAAAAACCATAGCCTTGACTAGACAAACCTTTGTTGGCAAAGTAATGTCTCTGTTTTTTAATATGCTGTCTAGGTTGGTCATAACTTTTCTTCCAAGGAGCAAGCGTCTTTTAATTTCATGGCTGCAGTCACCATCTGCTGTGATTTTGGAGCCCCCCAAATATAAAATCTGTCACTGTTTCCATTGTTTCCCCATCTATTTGCCATGAAGTGATTGGACCAGATGCCATGATCTTACTTTTCTGAACGTTGAACTTTAAGCCAACTTTTTCACTCTCCTCTTTCACTTTCATCAGGAGAATCTTTAGTTCCTCTTCGCTTTCTGCCATAAGGATGGTGTCATCTGCATATCTCAGGTTATTGATATTTCTCCCGGCAATCTTGATCCCAGCTTGTTATTCATCCAGCCCAGCGTTTCTCATGATGTACTCTGCATATAAGTTAAAAAAGCAGCGTGACAATATACAGCTTTGACATACTCCTTTCCCTATCTGGAGCCAGTCTGTTGTTCCATGTCCAATTCTAACTGTTGCTTCCCGACCTGCATACAGGTTTCTCAAGAGGCAGGTCAGGTGGTCTGGTATTCCCATCTCTTCAAGAATTTTCCACGGTTTGTGGTGATCCACACAGTCAAAGGCTTTGGCATAGTCAATAAAGCAGAAATAGATGTTTTTCTGCAACTCTCTTGCTTTTTCGATAATCCAATTGGTGTCAGCAACTTGATCTCTGGTTCCTCCGCCTTTTCTAAAACCAGCTTGAACATCCAGAAGTTCATGGTTCAATATACTTAATGTAGAATTTGCCTGCCAATGCAGGAGACAGGAATGTTTGATTCCTATGTCGGGAACATCCCATGGAGTAGGAAATGGCAACCCACTCCAGTATTCTTGCCTGGAAAATCCCACGGACAGAGTAGCCTGGTGGGCTACAGTCCATGGAGTCTCAAAGAGTTGGACACGACTGAGAATACACATTATAAAAAGCAGTACTGGTGACTGATTCCTTGGAGTTATATATTTTAATGAATACCTTAAGTTTAGAACTCTAAAAGAATCACTAAAAATGAACTAACACTTTCAGCTATATGTCAATGATATAATGACAAATTCTATTTATAATCCTATGCATGCTTTGTCTAAAATTAAGTGACACATCACCTATTTGTAAAAATAACTTGTAAACTTAATAGCTATTTGAAATTTATTTCCTATGGAAAAAAATTTTAAAGGCAGAGAATCCTCTACTTTGAAAAGCAAAACAACATAAGATAACATGTTGGCTAGCATTCTTAACCATACAAACTTGATCATGTGAAGCAAATAACTTTAAACAACTATGTAATACAGGAGGAGAATATACACTCCAAGTACATATCTCTTGCTGAAGAAAGTCAGCAGATATTTAAAATACAGCCTGGAAAGACAAATGGTCAACAAGTATATTCAGTTCAGTTCAGTCACATCCAACTCTTTGTGACCCCATGAACCGCAGCACACCAGGCCTCCCTGTTCATCACCAACTTGCCGAGTCCACCCAAACCCATGTCCATTGAGTCAGTGATGCCATCCAACCATCTCATCCTTTGTCATCCCTTTCTCCTCCTGCCCTCAATCTTTCCCAGCATCAGGGTCTTTTCAAATGAGTCAGCTCTTCGCATCAGGTGGCCAAAGTATTGGAGTTTCAGTTTCAACATCAGTCCTTCCAATGAACACCCAGGAATGACCTCCTTTAGGATGGACTGGTTGGATCTCCTTGCAGTCCAAGGGACTGTTAAGAGTCTTCTCCAAAACCACAGTTCAAAAGCATCAATTCTTCTGTGCTCAGCTTTCTTTATAGTCCAACTCTCACATCTATACATGACCACTGGAAAAACCATAGCCTTGACTAGACAGACCTTTTTTGGCAAGGTAATGTCTCTGCCTTTTAATATGCTGTCTAGGTTGGTCATAACTTTTCTTCCAAGGAGTAAGCGTCTTTTAATTTCATGGCTGCAATCACCATCTGCAGTGATTTTGGAGCCCAGAAAAATAAAGTCAGCCACTCTTTCCACTGTTTCTCCATCTATTTGCCATGAAGTGACAGGACTGGATGCCATGATCTTGGTTGGCTTTAAGCCAACTTTTTCACTCTCCTCTTTCAATTTCATCAAGAGGCTCTTTAGTTCTTTTCACTTTCTGCCATGAGGGTGGTGTAATCTTCATATCTGAAGTTATTGATATTTCTCCTGGCAATCTTGATTCCAGCTTGTGTCTCTTCCAGCCCAGCGTTTCTCATGATGTACTCTGCATATAAGTTAAATAAGCAGAGTGATAACATACAGCCTGAAGTTCTCCTTTTCCTATTTGGAACCAGTCTGTTGTTCCATGTCCAGTTCTAACTGTTGCTTCCTGACCTGCATACAGGTTTCTCAAGATGCAGGTCAGGTTGTCTGGTATTCCCATCTCTTTTAGAATTTTCCACAGTTTATCATGATCCACACAGTCAAAGGCTTTAGCATAGTCAATAAAACAGAAATAGATGTCTTTCTGGAACTCTCTTGCTCTTTTGATGATCCAGCAGATGTTGGCAATTTGATCTCTGATTCCTCTGCCTTTTCTAAAACCAGCTTGAACATCTGGAAGTTCACAGTTTACATATTGCTGAAACCTGGCTTAGAGAATTTTAAGCATCACTTTACTAGCATGTGAGATGAGTGCAATTGTGCGGTAGCATGAACATTCTTTGGCATTGCCTCACATTGGGATTGGAATGAAAACTGACCTCTTCCAGTCCTGTGGCCACTGCTGAGTTTTCCAAATTTGCTGGCATATTGAGTGCAGCACTTTCACAGCATCATCTTTCAGGATTTGAAATAGCTCAACTGGAATTCCATCACCTCCATTAGCTTTGCTCGTAGTGATGCTTCCTAAGGCACACTTGACTTCGCATTCCAGGATGTCTGGCTCTAGGTGAGTGATCACACCATCATGATTATCCGGGTCGTGAAGATCTTTTTTGTACAGTTCTTCTGTGTATTCTTGCCATCTCTTCTTAATATCTTCTTCTTCTGTTAGGTCCCTAGCATTTCTGTCCTTTATCGAGCCCATCTTTGCATGAAATGTTCCCTTGGTATCTCTAATTTTCTTGAAGACATCTCTCGTCTTTCCCATTCTATTGTTTTCCTCTATTTCTTTGCATTGATGGCTGAGGAAGGCTTTCTTATCTCTCCTTGCTATTCTTTGGAACTGTGCATTCAATTGGGTATATCTTTCCTTTTCTCCTTTGCTTTTCACTTCCCTTCTTTTCACAGCTATTTGTAAGGCCTCCTCAGGCAGCCATTTTGCTTTTTTGCATTTCTTTTTCTTGGGATGGTCTTTATTCCTGTCTCCTGTACAATGTCACGAACCTTCGTCCATAGTTCATCAGGTTCTCTGTCTATCAGATCTAGTCTCTTAAATCTATTTCTCACTTCCACTGTATAGCCATTTGATTTAGGTCATACCTGAATGGTCTAGTGGTTTTCTCCACTCTCTTCAATTTCAGTCTGAATTTGGCAATAAGGAGTTCATGATCTGAGCCACAGTCTGTTCCCAGTCTTGTTTTTGCTGACTGTATAGAGCTTCTCCATCTTTGGCTGCAAAGAATATAATCAATCTGATTTTGGTGTTGACCATCTGGTGGCGTCCATGTGTAGAGTCTTCTCTTGTGTTGTTGGAAGAGGGTGTTTGCTATGACCAGTGCGTTCTCTTGGCAAAACTATTAGCCTTTGCCCTGCTTCATTTTGTACTCCAAGGCCAAATTTGCCTGCTACTCCAGGTATTTCTTGACTTCCTACTTTTGCATTCCAGTCCCCTATAATGAAAATGACATCTTTTGGGGGTGTTATTTCTAGAAGGTCTTATAGGTCTTCATAGAACTGTTCAACTTCAGCTTCTTCAGCATTACTGGTCGGGGGATAGACTTGGATTACTATGATATTGACTGGTTTGCCTTGGAAACAAACAGAAATCATTCTGTCATTTTTGAGACTGCATCCAAGTACTGCATTTCGGACTCTTTTGTTGACTGTGATGGATACTCCATTTCCTCTAAGGGAATCATAACAAGCATATATGATTAACTTTATTCAAAATTAAAAGAAATACAAATTAAAGTAAGATACCATATATTATCTATTATACTATAAGAAATTAAAAGATCAGCATTGAAGAGGGTATGGGGAAAGAACTCTCATTTATTGTTTCTTCAAGCATGAATTCACAAAACTTTTATGAAGGGAAATTTGGCAACAAATGTCAAAATTAAAAATGCACAAATGCTTTCACGTGGCATTTCTAATTCTAATATTTACACAAATGAGCAAAGATGGTTTTAATTGCAGCAATATTTACACTACTGAGAAAATAAGGAGCAATGCTAAATAACCACTTGTAGGATACTACGTAAAAAATGGCTCATTCATATATGGAAATTTATACTTTAAAGAAATTGGGCTTCCTGAGTAGCCAAATGGTAAAGAATCCACCTGCAATGCAGGAGGCCTGAGTTCGACCCCTGGGTTGGGAAGACCCCCTGGGGAAGGGAATGGTAACTCACTCCAGTATTCTTTCCTGGAGAATTCCATGGATAGAACAGCCTGGCGAGTCACAGTCCATGGGGTCACAAAAAGGGTCAGACATGGCTGAGTAATTTCACTCACTTTAAAGAAATGAGAGCGATTACACATAGAGGTAGTAAGACGGAAAGATGTCTATTATAAAATGTTAAGTGCAAGAAGGCACACGTGTAATATGTGCCCATTTAACATAGAAACTATCTGCAAAGTTCTTGAAAAAGTCCTACCTCTAAATAAATGGGAATGGTTAATACTTATCAGCCTCAAGATAGCATACTTCATTAAAATAGTATTAGTCAACTTAAAAATGCAAATTTATTTGAAGATAAATGTGCGACTTTATATAAAGATAAACATTAAAGTATGTTTTCTATTTGTACTGCAAGACCAAAACCCACCTAAATGCTTAAGAATAAGAGACAAAAAGAATATTTAAATAATGTATGCATGAGTGCTCCCTAAGTCGCTTCAGTCGTGTCTGACTTTTTGGACCCCATGGACTGCAGGCTCCTCTGTCCATGGGATTCTCCAGGTGAGAACACCTGAGTGGGTTGCCATTTTATACAAAATGGAACATTGGAAGGACATTAAAAATTATGTTTCTTAAGATATGCCTGAGGTATAATGTTAAGGGAAAAATACAGATAATAAACTCTGATAAACAAACTGGATCTCAATTTTATATAAAACTGAAAGAAAACATTTTACCATTGGTCTTTCTGGGTAGTAAATTATGGATGATTTAAGTTTATTCTTTGTACAGTATTTGTATTTTTCAGGTTTTCTAAAGTGAGTATATACTAATTTCATAATAAAAATGGTTTATTTTAAAAGAAATTTATTATAATATAGAAAAACAATCCTGTGTCAGTTGAATGTCAGTAAATCTTTACAGGGATAGATATGACAGATATAGAATGAATTATATATATATATATATGTTTCTAAATCCAACTTTTAGGCCTTTATATTTCCCTCAAAATGATGTAAATGACTAAGAATAATATTCATATTGAGTAGCTTTATGGTAGTTTTAAAAGAAATGCAAAGCCAATTTCTTTTATCCAAGAGAATTCATTTTCATTCATTGAATAGATATTTATTTTGTTCCTACTGTGTGTCAGGGTCTTGTTCTACAGCAAGTCAGACAAAAGATTGGTTTCAAAAGAACTCACTTTCTAGTAGGACAGATAGTTGATAAAAACAGAGTAGAAATAAATTATAAAGTTAGGTAGTGGTAAATCCTATGAAGAAAGTAAATTAGGTCAAGAGACTGCCGAGTGATGGGCTCTGACACTTAAAGTCAGGGTGTCAGGAAAACTTTGAGGAGGTGATAAGTGAGCATAAATGAGACTGAAGTGAGGGAGTGAGCCATGCGAACACACGAACTTTCCTAGCAGAAAGGAGAGCAGATGCTGAGACTGGGGCAGAACTGTTTGTTTTATTGAAAGAATAGCCCAGAAGCTGCGGCTGGGAAGATATGAGCAAAGAGAATATATATGATGGGACTAGAGATCATTAGTAGCTGGACCATGGAGGGTCTGTAGGCCATAATAAGGGCTTCATATTCTATCCCAAGTGTTTTGGAAACTTTGACAATTGGGCAATCACCTCCCTGCAGCATAAAGACATAGGTAACACAAAATTCTGTTAGAAAATGAAAAAAAAGAGTGTGCTGACCTTCAGTTATAATAGTTACTTTTCAAAGTACTGATAATCTGCTATGAAATTATTGTCATATGTTTAGAAGAGAATCAGTTGAATTATATTATTAATATAATAATATAATACTATTATATTATATTATTAATAATGTCTATGTCTACTTTATGCTCTCTGTGTTGGGCCTCTGCCCTACAAGCCAAGTATCAAATGACACAATTAACAGTTTAATTGGAAACCTATTATCTGATTCAGATTTCTGTAAGACATGTTACAAAATTGACTCCACTGAATTTCATGTTGCTAAGTTACCATGAACTCAACTCTTGAAAATTGGAGTTAAAACTGTTAATTATTTTATAACGGATGAGAAATATCTTTGTGTATATAGCTTCATAATTCATGGTGTGAAAATTAAAACATATACTTGAACACATGATACTCAATCCACCTCTTTATGTATTTGGGGGGACATCACACATGCCTGAAAGAAAGGTGAGAACATCACACCGTGGCCCCCTACCCCCCAGCTCCACCCTGTGAACTCTTCTCAAACATTGCTTACAGCTTATTCCAAAATTGGAAAATTTATATATTGTTCAGCTGTAGGCAAACTAGGTTCTCTGTGCCCCCTTTCAAGTTATTGTATCAAAGCTATAAATTTAATTCTTTAAAAGTGGGATGTTTGGTTGACCCTCAGGGTGGCCCTGAGGAATTCTGTGTTCTGTTATTCACAAAACACCCAAGCTGAGAAACGGCCCACTTAACTTCTGCACTGCTGCCCAAGGAAGGTGGCAATGTTTTTTCCACCTCCCAGGGAGCCAGCAGTAGACATTCAAAGCCATGTTAGGCAAGGAGAGAACCCCATTTGGAGCAGAGGGTGTTTGCAGCAACATGTCCACTACTGCTATCACGACTCTCTGCCAGTCCATTTCTTGTATATACATGTGAATCTATACACAGAATTTTAGAAATTATGAGATTAATCAACTTCAGAAAATGAACGGTTGGTATATGTGACTGCAAAATTCTTATTACAAAGCCAAAAACATTTAAAAAATACTCTGTAACTCTGTTTCTGTTTGTGAATGAAGTTTTCATTACTCGATATGTTCTTATGCCTCAGTAAAAAACAGATCAGATTTTAAAGTCTTCTATGTTACTAAGCTATTGACTTCGCCCACCAGCAGGAGGTATGCATCTTTCTGAATATGCCTTTCTTTCTGTAGCCCTGAACTGTACACCTTCAAGACTCTTTGAAATGAAAATAATAACCATAATAGTGTCTAATAATAACAAGCCAATTATCCCCAACTCAGGGCGGACAGAGGGCAGGCAAGTGATGATCTACTGGGTTTGTGTATCTGCAGAGAACAAGAAACACAAGTAAGTAATTTTCTCTCCTTTCAAGATACTGCAACAGATCTCTGTGGAGACAAAAGCTCCAGGGGTATATTTCTAAAATGGTATCTACTAAACAGATTTTAAAAAATCCTCAGGGAGGAGTAAGGGCAAGTCTGATGTAACAGCAAAAGAAAGCAGTAAGAAGAAGAAGAGGGGAAAAAACCCTTGCTTTTTTTGATATAGAGGATGTACTGTGGTTTTGCTCCTATAGGTTTTAGAGCAACAGCTAGTATAACATCTGTTTTATCATTCATGAAGCATATATACCATCTACATGATTTTCTGAGGGGAAAAAGTGGATGAAATCAACTTGCAAACAAATCGGAAAATATCTGAAATCTTTTAAAGAAATGTTCCCAAGTTAAAATTTTGAATTCCATTACTACTACTACTATTGGCTATATCTACTTTGAGAATACTGTGATATTGTTTTCCAAATCTTCCCCATATATCAAGGGAAAACATATCAACACAATTCTCACTGACACCCAGATCTAAACCTAGCGCTGCCTTTAGAAGCGTATCAGTGGGTCATAGAGTTAGATAGCACCTTAATAAGGTGCTTTACAAACCCTGTGGGCTAAAAGTATTGCGTATATGAGAGACAAAATGGTGGAATTATTCCATTCCAAAATAAAAACAAAGCACCACCACCACTGCTATGCTTTCTTTCATAGCATTTATTGAACTCTGGGAATGGGTTCAATCCCAGGGTCAGGAAGATCCCCTGGAGGAGGAAATGGCAACCCACACCAGTATTCTTGCCTGGAGAATTCCACGGACAGAGGAGCCTGGAGGGCTACAGTTCATGGGCTCGCAAAGTGTCAGACTTGACTGGGCAGGTATGCAGACACTAGAAAATCATTTTCAGGATGTAAGGATAATTTAACTCCTAATTAAACATATATGGAATCTACAACTCTACTTCAGTTTAAGAAATAAGAATTGAACTAAATCAATTGAAAAAGAAAGAAGTCACAATAAAAACCTTCTACCATGATAATGGAATCTCTGGTTACATCCTTATAAAGGTGATCAAAACAAGATGGAAATCCTATAATTTGGGCTTAGCGGGTTCACAATTTCTACTAGTCTCTAAACTTTGCTACTTCTTTGCATATCATCTCTCCTCACAACTGCTTTGGACTCACTGCTGATGTCCAGATGATGACCACAGCGTACCCATAGCCACAGCCAGTGGTAGGTTCTGTAGCCACTATTTTGATGAGTGCATGGTTGCACAGGAACTAAATTAGGGGCTGCCTAAAGTTCAAAGTGATATGGCTTTTAGAAAGGCCATTATGATCTAAAGAAGAAAAGAAATGAACTCTCACCACAAGAGTAAATGCTGGGGTCAAAAATATAACTTACCTAACATCTTAAGAAATGGAACTCCATCCGTCAATGCCATCCTATGCCATATATATGGTATGTATGCCAACTCGCACAGGGTCTGTTTTTAAACCCTGGAGTGGACCTATGGTCAATGGCTCATCACAACATTTGATATCATATATAAGTAATTTTTCTATTCTGGGGTTCTTCTATGTCTAAAAAAACATACATTTATTTATTTATTATTTTAGTCCAAAAGCGATTCATTTTGAATTATCTACTAGATTATTTAATATTAAACTAGCTATGCATTAGAATTACCAGGAGTAACCTTTCTAAAAAAAAAAAAAAGAATTTCTGTTTATCCCTATTGCGAATTACTTTCTAACCACCATGATTTTGAGTAAGTTTGGGGAGGTATGTAGGAGCTCTGTTTTTCTTTCCACTAATTCTGAGGTGCAGCTAGGTTTGAAAACAATTTTAATTGATCAAATTAAAAAATTAACTAGATTGTTCTGAGCATCCATCTAAATTGCCTGGATGGAACTTTAAAACAGCATAGATTGCTGGGCCTCTCCTCCGCAATTTGTGATTAAGGTGGGTTTGGGGGAGGGGTCTGAAAATACACATTTTTAATGTGTTTCCAAGCAACAGTGATGCTAGTGGTCTAGGGAAGACACTTTGAGAATCCCTGAACTAGAGAATAAAAAGAAGAGTGGTGGAAAGCCTAAATGATACATGTTTGCCAAAAGGAGGACTTTCCTGACTCTTGTTAAGCACATTATCTAGACTGGAATCTCTGATGTTCCCATCTTAGAACTTCTAGGGCTCTGAATAAGAGGCTTTCATTTCCCAGCAGAAATTTTATTTCCAAAAGCCTCCTGGTTCAATTTCATGATGTTGTAATCACAAGCTGGGCTGAAGATAATCACAACAGATAATTTCTACATACTAAACTCTCACTCTTTTCCTTTTTTCTGAGAAGCATGTACATACATAATTGCAGAACAGGAAAAATTGAGATGATACCTGTAGAAAGACCATTTTAGCAGAAATTGCCTGGCAGCTTTAGGAAAACTGGGTCTTCCTTCATAGGGTTTCAGTGCTTGCATCATCACATTGTCAAGCCAAGCTGCCCACTGCTCCAGGGTGCTCTGCTGTTGGAGAGTCATCTTGAAGTCTGTTTCTAGTCTCTGAACCATGTTGTCATCACACTGGCACACCCAGGAAGCCTGCTCCTGGGACAGTACACAGAAAGCAAAGGACAAGTTCAAGTCAGCATTTTTTCATTGAATGTCAGCACACAAACCATATGCATGAATGGCAAACTATACTGCAAGTGCAAAACAATTAAATGAATTAAGAAAAATGAATGACTACTGGGCAGTTGTTAAGGAAACTAACATCACTTCTGTGCATGAAAATGTGATGTGACATAAAGGTATGACTTGGTGTTCTACATTAGCTAGTCTGTGTGAAAGACTAAAATACATGATTACTTAAGAAGAAGAGGAGCCCGAATTTACCATATGTAGAGTCTTTTTCTAGTTTTTATATGCTCTCTTTTACTCCTCAATCAGATAAAACTAAAGCCAATTCATTTGAAAAGATTTAGGATAAGTCAGATGGATAAATAGATTCAGTTGACCGAAAGTGGTCCCTCAGGATTAAGACAAAAACAAACAATGAATGATACAAGGCAGAAGCATATGCTGTATGAGTTTCATGGGAAAGAAACTGAGTCTCAAGGACTCTCAAGGTAAAAGCTATGAATGCAAATTAACTCACAGAACCAAAAACAACAATAACAATAACCAAAAACACATTAGAGAAAATGTAGCGATGCTACCTACCAAGAAATTTGATTGCTATAGTTTTCCTTCTGGTTCTGATAGGAAAGTTTCATGTTTGGTAACAGGGATGAAAGTAGAAACTTTTAAAGTTAATTTTCAATGGTTGCCATAAGTTTTACAATGTTTCTAGTGCTGTGTTGCATTTTAAGATTAAAAAAATACTGTACTCTTTCAGGTCAGAAGATAATTATCTGATAATATTAATATAATATTTGAGTGAAGACTTGGATTTTAACATAGGGCCTGAATCCACTAACTTGATTTTAAGCAATGCATTTAATCTACGTGGGCCTCATTTTCCCCAAGCATAAAATTAGAGAAGTGAGATGTGACAAGAATTTTTAAGTTAGGTTCATTGTGTCCAGATAATATTTTCAACATAGAGTTCTGTGGAGGGGTGTCTGTGAAGGTCCTAATTCTAATGGAACAGAATAGAAAGCCCAGAGATAAATCCACGAACCTATGGACACCTTATCTTTGACAAAGGAGGCAAGGATATACAATGGAAAAAAGACAACCTCTTTAACAAGTGGTGCTGGGAAAACTGGTCAACCACTTGCAAAAGAATGAAACTAGAACACTTTCTAACACCATACACAAAAATAAACTCAAAATGGATTAAAGATCTAAATGTAAGACCAGAAACTATAAAACTCCTAGAGGAGAACATAGGCAAAACACTCTCCGACATAAATCACAGCAAGATCCTCTATGACCCACCTCCCACAATATTGGAAATAAAAGCAAAAATAAACAAATGGGATCTAATGAAACTTAAAAGCTTTTGCACTACAAAAGAAACTATAAGTAAGGCGAAAAGACAGCCGTCAGATTGGGAGAAAATAATAGCAAATGAAGCAACAGACAAAGGATTAATCTCAAAAATATACAAGCAACTCCTGCAGCTCAATTCCAGAAAAATAAATGACCCAATCAAAAAATGGGCCAGAGAACTAAACAGACATTTCTCCAAAGAAGACATACAGATGGCTAACAAACACATGAAAAGGTGCTCAACATCACTCATTATTAGAGAAATGCAAATCAAAACCACAATGAGGTACCATTACACACCAGTCAGGATGGCTGCTATCCAAAAGTCTACAAGCAATAAATGCTGGAGAGGCTGTGGAGAAAAGGGAACCCTCTTACACTGTTGGTGGGAATGCAAACTAGTACAGCCACTATGGAAAACAGTGTGGAGATTCCTTAAAAAACTGGAAATAGAACTGCCATATGACCCAGCAATACCACTTCTGGGCATACACACTGAGGAAACCAGATCTGAAAGAGACACGTGCACCCCAATGTTCATCGCAGCACTGTTTATAATAGCCAGGACATGGAAGCAACCTAGATGCCCATCAGCAGATGAATGGATAAGGAAGCTGTGGTACATATACACCATGGAATTTTACTCAGCCGTCAAAAAGAATTCATTTGAACCAGTCCTAATGAGATGGATGAAACTGGAACCCCTTATACAGAGTGAAGTAAGCCAGAAAGATAAAGAACATTACAGCATACTAACACATATATATGGAATTTAGAAAGATGGTAACGATAACCCTATATGCAAAACAGAAAAAGAGACACAGAAATACAGAACAGACTTTTGAACTCTGTGGGAGAAGGTGAGGGTGGGATGTTTCAAAAGAACAGCATGTATACTATCTATGGTGAAACAGATCACCAGCCCAGGTGGGATGCATGAGACAAGTGCTCCGGCCTGGTGCACTGGGAAGACCCAGAGGAATCGGGTGGAGAGGGAGATGGGAGGGGGGATCGGGATGGGGAATAAGTGTAAATCTATGGCTGATTCATATCAATGTATGACAAAACCCACTGAAATGTTGTGAAGCAATTAGCCTCCAACTAATAAAAAAATTAAAAAAAAAAAAAAACATTATCAATATGTGTGTTTTTCTGAAAAGTCTCTATAGCTTTCAATCTATCTGCTCTCAGAGGACAAATTTATTTAAATCAACCTTTCAACTGAATCAATCCCTAATCTCCACCCTGTGATTCCAGGATCTCTCCTGACCCCACAGACTTTACCTTATTCAAAAGACATTTCAAATGGGAGGTACTTCAAATAGAAAATGGCTAAACTCAATTCATTTTTCTTTCTCAGGGAAATTTAGGGCTTCTTCCAAATTCCCAACTGATGATGCCATCTACTAACCTTCCTTCTCTTATCTAATTAATAATAAAGCCTTTCAGATTTTTACCTCCTAAGTATCATCTTTAAGTATTTTAAGTACACTAAAATATGATTATTAAATTTGAAAGTACAAATAAAAAGAAACAAAATATTAAGAGTATCTAAAATGCCAACATTAAGAGAGAACTATAACATGCTAATTTTCAAACTGTTCACATGTAATATATACATATGCATGTATACTTATGTATATATTATTTTAAAAAAGGATCATATTATACATTTTACTTGACATTTTGCTTAGTTTCACTTTATATATAGGCAAATGAGGAGCTACATTTATTGTTCAATGACTCAATTTGCCTCAATACATGAATATACCATTATTTACAAAGTCAATTCCACATGGCTGCACATTTATGGTCATTCCAATTTTTTACTCTTAGGAATAATGCTGGAATTAGCAATATTTGTAACTACATCTTTGCTTAGTTTGTACTTATTTCTATATGATAGATTTACATAAGAATAGTTAAGATCTTTCAAAATACAGTTAAATCATTCCCAGAAATTTTATATCAGTTTAACAGTTGAGGAGAGCACCCAGGGAAGAAGTTGCGTACACGCTAAGTTACTTCAGTTGTATCCGACTCTTTGTGACCCTATGACCTGTACCCTGGGTTCCTCTGTCCATAGGATTCTCTAGGCAAGAATTCTGGAGTGGGTAGCCATGCCCTTCTCCGGGCGGCGGGGGGACGGGGAGGGAATCTTTCCACCCAGGCATCAAACTCACATCTCTATGTGTCCTACATTGGCAGATGGGTTCTTTACCACTAGCACCACCTGGGATGCAGATGAGGAGGGAAGAATTTAGGCTTCAAGAAAAAGATAGGGGTTGCTGTTTGTGTGTGTGTGTATGTGTGTGTGTGTGTGTGTGTGTGTGTGTGTGTGTGTATTTTAAATCCACAAACATCTAAGCATTTTTTGGTCTGTGGTATAAAATAAGAAACATAAAACTTATCATCTTAACCATTTTTAAGTATGCAGTATAGGAGTGTTAGGGATTTCCTGATGGCTCAGGGGTAAAGAATCTGTCTTCCAATGCAAGAGATGCGGGTCCAGTCCTTGGGTCAGGAAGATCCCCTGGAATTTCCAACTGGAGTTGGAAATGACAACCAACTCCAGTATTCTTGCCTGGGAAATCCCACAGTTTCTCAGGGGTCACAAGAGTTGAACATGATTTAGCAACTACAAAACAATAACAACAATATGAGTGTCTACTTATACTCAATACTGTACATTAGCTCTTTTTCATCTTGCAAAACTGAAATTCTATAGGAAGCCACTGTGGGAGATGTGTTTTATGTATTGGCAAGGAACAGAAGGAACTTACTGATATCCTTGGAAGAATTTAATTTCATTTCTTAACATAAATTCAAACTCACTACTTCCTACAGTTAGATTTGCCAAGAGAAAATGACAATCTAAGACTAAGCTTAGAGAAATAAAGCCATAGGACATTATTCTGGCTCTTCAAACTATGTTTCATTTTACTACTCTCAAGGTTTAAAATATACTAACAACTGAGTACCCTGTAAATATTCCCTTGTGAAGGAATTTGGATATTTTAATTCTTTAGTGGAAAAAGGTAAGGATAAAAAATAAAGATATTATTATCTTGGAAATAAATTATCTCCAAAATGATAAGGAGTCAGTAACTTCAAAATCAGATTCTCTTTTAAATATAGAAACACAAGTACATGCAAAAGTTAGGTTATCAGGTCAACTAACCCAAGTATATTTAGCCCATACTGTAGTTGAAAAACTATCCATTTTCACACAAAAAAATTAGAAAGCAATACTACTATAATGTTATCAATTAAACAGAAAACCACTTATACTGCAATAGGAAAGCTTATCCTGAATGCATGAGGAAGACTTGATTAGAGAATGATGACGTGATGACAGAGGCTTCCCTGGTGGCTAGACAGTGGCTCAGATGGTAACAAGTCTGCTTACATAATGTGGGAGACCTGAGATCGATTCTTGGGCCGTGAAGATTCCCCTGGAGAAGGAAATGGACTCTTGCCTGGAAAATCCCATGGACAGAGAAGCCTGGCAGGCTACAGTCCATGGGGTCGCAAAGAGTCAGACACAACTGAGCGACTAACACTTTCACTTTTCTTTCAGAGCTTAAAATATTGACCCTTACACGTGGTTTCATTGTTTTAAATTAAAGTTACCTTATTACAAGAGCATCATCCTTACATGTATCTGTCTTACTGAGGTTAATCTCATAGAGACAGGGACAATTTTCAAATGAACAGGAGATGGTAATGAAGGTGGAATGGGAGCTAGAAGACTGAGAAAGCCTGGGGACTCAGGAAGCCAGAACAGAAAGAAAGAAGGGAGTTAAAATCAAATATGTTAACCTGAGAAAGATTACATATTAAAATGAAGAGTGGTGAGAAGTAAAATGTAGAGGGAAATGGAGGGCTACCACTGTGTTCATGGTCCTCTAAGGAAGGAGGCCCTGGAGGACAGATACTTGAGCACACAGGTCAGCACTAATAACTGTTGTGGAAACCCATAAAAATTTGGTACTTAAAGAAGGGGAAAAGGTAGCCTCAAAGTTGGTGAGTAGAGAGGATGAGGATGAGCATAGTAAAGATGTATAACTAACCATTTATATATAATAATGTTGCCAAGGATGGCATTTATAGCCAGGAAGAATTCATTTCTGTAAATACTTCACATGATTCAGGCATACTACTATACAAATGAAAATAATGTTAACATAAAATTTAAAATCTTTCTCAGATCTTATCAGGAATCAGTCTTAAATATGTTTTTTGCTATTAAACTTAAATTACTTTTTGAGACTAGAAGTTTTCTTACCATTTCAACTTTTCTTAAGGTACTTTTAAACATATCTTTTCTGAATGAAGATTTGAAATTAACATTATAGTATACATTTTAAGACAATACTGTATGAGCTCTTAATATTCCCACTAAAATCAGGTAATGTAAATTCCACTGAAATATGTAAAGTTAATGGATTTGTAAACATGAGTTTGTTCTTATGGAGATTATGAATTTGCATGTGTATGTATGTATGTGTGTGTATATATACACACACATATATATAAACAGGTATTTATATAGATTTAAGGAAAACTATGCACATTAGAAGACTAAATCGAATTCATTAAAGTCAGAATGAACTTAACTACTAAATCCTAGCTCTAAAATTAATCAAGCCCAAATATTACTTTTATTTTAAATGATAAAACAAGCCCAGAATTGTAGATTAAAATTTGTAGGAAATGGAGAAATAATTAGTTTATTATTGAGCAATGCTATTGTTTTTTTTTTTTTGCTATTGTTTTTTAAAAGTTTTATTGAGATGTAATTCATATAGCAAACAATTCATTCAATAAAAGTATATAATTCAATGGCTTCTCTCAGTATATTCACTGAGTAGTCCATCTATCACCACAATTAATTTTATTTTATTTTATTTTTTTTTTATTAGTTGGAGGCTAATTACTTCACAGCATTTCAATGGGTTTTGTCATACATTGATATGAATCAGCCATAGATTTACACGTATTCCCCATCCCGATTAATTTTAAAATGTATTCATTCTTAAAGAAGAAATGTCATACTCCTTATCTATCAGTTCCCAATCACCTAATCTACAGGGCCTAGGCAACCACTAATTTACTCTGTGTCTCTACAGATCTACTTATTCTGCACATTTAATATAAATGGAATCTTGTAACATAAGGCCCTTTGTATCTGGTTCCTTTCACTTAGTGTAATGTTCATCTGTGTTGTAGCATGTATCAGAACAGAACTTCATTACTTTTTATTGTCTGATAACATTTAATTGTGTGAAATGCCATTTTTTGTCTATACAGTCATCAGTTAATGGACATCTGGGTGGTTCCCACTTTAAAGGGGTTAATATGAATAATGCTGCTGGAATAACCATGAACAAGTTTTTAGATGGGTGTGTTTTTCATTTTGCTTGGTATGTACCTAGGAGTGAAACTGCCAAGTCATATGGTAACTCTAACCTTTTAAGAAACTGCCATACTGCTTTAAAAGTTGCTGTAGCACTTTACAGTCCAATCACTAGTGTAAAATGGTTCTCATTTCTCCACATCCTTATTAACATTTGCTGTTATTCGTCTTTTTGATAATACCTATTTTAGTGTATGTTGCTGTTCAGTTGCTAAGTCATGTCTGATTCTTTGCAACCCCATGGATTGCAGCACACCAGCCTTCCCTATCCTCCACTATCTCCTGTAGTTTGCTCAAACTCATGTCCATTGAGTTGGTGATGCCATCCAACCATCTCATCCTCTGTTGTCCCCTTTTCCTCCTGCTTCCATCTTTCTCAGCATCAGGGTCTTTTCCAGTGAGTCAATTCTTCGCATCAGGTGGCCAAAGTATTGGAGCTTCAGCTTCAGCATCACTCCTTCCAATGAACATTCAGGACTGATTTCCTTTAGGATGAACTAGTTTGATATCCTTGAAGTCCAAGGGACTCTCAAGAGTCTTCTCTAACACCACAGTTCAAAAGTATCAATTCTTTGATGCTCAGCTTTCTTTATGGTCCAACTCTCACATCCATACATGACTACCATAGCTTTGACTCTTGCCTACCAATCTTCAATGACCATGGCTGTTCTTACTCTATTAATCATTCAGCAAATCCTGGTGACATATGTTGCAGTCTAGCACTAAAAATCTTCCCAGGCTTTAACCACAAAACAGAGGAGCAGTTAAGTTACAGCTGAGTAAAACTCTCCTCTTTCAGGACATTGTGAATCTAGATGTGCATGTGAATTGATGTAACTTTGAAAATAAATAAGATGATCCTGATTAAGAAGAAAAATATTGGATACTTTTCATTCAAAGATCTGTTTTGAAAGAAAACAGAGTACCTGGACATTGGCAAAGTCGACACGGTTGAGGTCATTGAGCATCTGGTTGATCTGTGACGTGTTCTGCAGCACTGCACGAGCTGCCTGGGCCAGGTGATTGAGCGACGTGTATCTTCGCAGAGTCTGGGCAAAGGCACTTACAGCTGCAACCTGTAAAGAAACCCAATTAAGTTGGGATTTCTTTTCTCCCCCAATAAAAGAAACCACTGCAATCTTCAAATCTTTATTCCCTTGCCAAATTTTAAATGCTTTTCTCTGATACTTATTTCAAATTCATTTGGTGAGACAGTTTACTTGTAAATTATAGCATTTAAACCTCTAAACCAAGTATTATTTTCCTTTTCAGCAGGTTGAGGTCAAGGCTAACAAAAACTCCCACATTCTTAGACATCTGAGTGCACCATTAATTAAACCAGTCTTGCAAGTAGCTACTCATCATCAGCAAGAAATGATTTAGTCTAGGAAATTAGGGAAAATGTTGCTTTTCATTTCGTATCCTCAGTGTGACAGTCAACTATAAACTAAGCAAATAAAAAAATTTTCCTTTTACTTGGAAAACCAAACTGTCCAGTCCCACTTTTTAACTGGATTAAAAAATATACTTCTCAGAGCATTATCATTCAGATTCACTCTTTTAATCTTCATTTTATAGAGGTGAAATAAGGGTGGTCAATTTTGGGGTGAAATAGGAGAACTCAAAGCCTGTATTAGCAAATAGATAGCTAATAAACTTCTCAGACACAAGCAACAAGAAGAACCCTTTTGTTTCCAGAATCTGGATGTATGTAAAAGGGTTATCCAGAAAAATCCCCGTTTGCCCTCTGAAATGTACTTTCTATCCTTCCCCCTTCTGCTCTGTGCCCGGGAAGACTGAACTAAAAAAATTACATTAACTGCCTCCCTTGTCCTTGGGCTTCCAGTTGGATTTGGTCAATAAGAGGCACTGGTAAGGGATTGAAGGACAGAAGAAAGTGGCCAAAGTATTTATTCCCTTACAACCTCCGCTCTCTCCTTCCTAAGGCCACAGTCCTGCATGGAGGAGAAGAGCTCTTGATGCCATATTCACTTCTCTCCCATTCAGACCTAGGGATGGGCAGGCTTCCCCCACTAATTCTAGGTCTTGGTTTTCTTAGCTCTGTTTACATATTTAGAAACAGACCCTTATTAAACTTTCTTCAATTATTCTTCTCTTTGGATACACCATTTATTTCCTGCTAAAATCCTGAACAAATCAGGTTATGTTGAAAGATAGCAAAGATAATGACAAAAAAACTCTAAATAAATATCTAAATGTCATGATCTCATGAAAATTTGTTACTTCCATAGCAGATCTGATGAGGATTTTAATGTATTTACAGGGATAGATGGAATGACATTAAATCACTGTGGGTATATAAACAAGCCACTGATTGAACAGTCATTTGGCTGAGTGGGAGTAGATGTTCCTCAAGACAACAATGCCCTGTCTTGATAGTGAGATGTTTTAGGACCATGTGGAGCTTGGGGACATCCACATATCCTCAGAGAGAATATTTCACATTTTCCCATCTCTGAGGTTTGTACTAATCAAGTACATATTACGTGCCAGGCATTGTGTTAAATGTCTAACATACATTACCATGTTCAATTCTCATAAACATCCCATTAGACACATGTTATACCTTAGGGAGGTTAACTGTCTTACTCAAGATTACAGAGAAACTAAAGTACAGAGGTGGGACATGAATCCAGGCATTTTGATAACATCTTCCAGTCACATCCTCATTATGCTGTTTCTACTGTCCAGCTGGATCATCTTTGTTGACTGAATGCTCAGCTGAAAAAAGGCTGCACATCCTTGAGAGAGGAGTCACAGAAGACATCTTTCACCAAGGGAAACCACCCAAATCAATTCTGGAGATCAATGAGATGGCCAATAGTGCAGCTGGATTGCTATCACAGCCACTTGATGGTACTGGGGTAGGAGATGCTTTTAGTTGTTTGAAAGTACCGTATGACTATGACTGACTTTGCAAGTTGGAAAGCATTCCTCTGATCATCTTAATCAAAGAGCACCTCCTTTATTTGCTTACCTCAATGTAGCACTCTAGAACAACACTGCCACGGATGGAATCATTTCTGCAATGATGGAAATGCTCTACATATGTGTTACCTAATATGGTAGCCACTAGTCACGTGGGTTAAGATGCACTTGAAATGTAGCTAGTGTGACTGAGGAACTAAAATTTTAATGCAATTTAATTAAATTTAGATGTAAATAGCCACATGTGGTTAGCCCTACCATATTGACAGCACAGCTCAATCAAGCAACAATCTAAGGTGGACATGTCCTTGAAATGTGACCTTCAGTATGTTTTAGAGATAGAATGTGTTATTGCAAACCTTAAGCCAAAACAGGAAGAACTGAGAGTTACTTGTGCTATCACAGACTTGTCAGCTACAAGAGCTTCAACTACATTTTCAAACTGAAAGCCAAGGCATATTGTTGGGAGTCTGACAGGAGATACAGTCCCTGACAAAAGGCCACAAATGTGATTTTTGTTATCAAAGTTTAGACAGAATCAGTCCAATCTGTCAAGTGTGTTCACAGATTAAAGTAACATGATTATTAGGGGAAAAAGTGAAGAGTAGAATTCATATCTCCATATTATAATCCATTTTCCTGAAATATACTCAACTATGAGATAACGGTTCTCATTAAGAAATGATTACTTGATTCACAAAAGCATTCTCCAGTGTTAAAAACAAAACATCCTGAAAAGCAAAATGGTTATTATTTAACATGAGCATTTCAGAATATGAGTATAGTAGGGGACTTAAAGAAAACCTAAAACTCATTCAAATGGAAATTATTTGCACATTCTAGGCTATTCTTTTCAATATTTGAAGTTAAGCAACCTGAAATATACACTTTAGAAAAGGGCTGATAAATACACCACACCTACAATGCTTCTCTAGTCTCTCTGAAAGGAGCATTATCAAACAACATATCTTGTGAAGTTCTTTGCCACATGGTTATAAAATACAAATATAAAAATCAATGCTATATTTCACATAACATCATTTGATAGGACAGATTTAAAATTCATAGTTCATGACTATTTCCTAAACACAAAAGAAAAGGCAAGGACATGAAAGTGTACCTTGGTTTGTATCATTCTTTGTGGAATATTGTTCATGGCATTGGAAAGCCAACCTTCAAGGCTTTTTGCAAAATTTCGAATGGCTTGGGTCAAGGCACCTAAATGTTAAAGAACAGAAGCAGAACGAAACAAATACCAAAGAACATTAATCTTTATGCGAGAATAAGGGAAAACATACAACCATAACATCTGAAATAGCACAGAACTTATCCTCATTAACAAGACTTTATTTAACATTATTCCTAGCTTTGAAAGAATCCAAATATTATATCGTGGGTTTTTTTTGTCTTAAAGATATTTTGTTCCCAGATACTTGTGACACTTCATTGGGAAATGAAAACATTCAAGCATTTTTTGCTTATAGCAACATATACCAGTTGTGAATATACTTATGGAATTTTCTATCTTAGACAAAATACTCTTTTCAAAAACAGCTTTTTGCTCAAAGGCTAAGTATTGTCTTTAGAAATCTGGTGACTTTTTTCAAGCTCTTATTTTCATTTCTTTAGCTAGAAAGAAAATAATGCAAAGCTTTCTTTCTCTATGCATCTCTTTACATTAGAACATGTCAATTAGAGTAGTTATCTCTCACTGTTGTTGAAAAGTAAGGTAAAATTAAAATTGCCTGACTTGATATTCTGGATAACTATTCTCCATCTCACTGGCAGGTAGCGATAAAAGATTACTGTGATAAAACTGCTGTCACAGAGACCAATATTCTTAAGATATTCCTAAAATAGTCTGTTCCATATTCCTTGCATCTCTGTTAAAACCTGAGTAAGTATAGGTCCCATGAGAGCAGCTTTTATGGTGGTCATAAAACGATTGGAAGCATTTTCCAGTATCAGGGATGACTATGATTATTTTATACGAAGGGATCTGCTTACTGAGATCCCTTACTGAGATAGGAAACAGAATTCTTCTCTTGTTCAACAAGTAGTTCAGTCAGAGCATTGCACTTCATCTGTGCCCAAAGCTACACAGTGTAGGGAGTAGTTTTAAGACATTTAATAAATGTCTGAAGCACCCACAACACAAAGCAAATCCTTGTGGGTTCCCTATAACGCAGGTAGATAGTACAGTTGGTAGTCCACGATAAGAGACAAAGAAGTCACATTTTTACCCAAGGCTCCCAAGAGTATTAATGTTAATGATGGGATCAAATTCCCTCGTTTTCTTCTGTGCTCAAAATAGTCTGACATGCATATTTATTACTTTTGTTAAAGCAGAGTTAGACATAATTTAACTTACTCAAATTGCTTGCATCAGATATAAATTATACTGATCCAATAATAAAATTACTAATTTTTAAAAGTTATTTATTTAAGTGGTCAAATGACAAAAAAAGATTTAAATGGCTATCTTTTTTTTGGAAAAATACTCAAGTAGTGCAGATTTTAAACATGAGAATCATCCATTGAAAACCCTGAGTTGGAAATTTCTTGAGAGCTAAGTTTTTGAAATTTCCAAAGCTTCCCACATTAGCCAAAAAGAAAAAAGAAAGAAAAATATTTTTCTGTTGTATTATGTACTAGAACCATGGAGGGCAGGCATGAATGGAAATGAAAAAGAGTGAAAAAAAATTAAAGACCCTTTTTGAAAGTAAAATTTTGTTCAAGATTCAGTTTGACTATCTGTATTATGTATTTTTCTCTAATTAATAATTATTTAATCTGAAAAAACCAAGAACTGGGTAAAGCTACTTTAAAAATTTTAATATGGGTCTTCTTTTATCTACACAAATTTAATGCTAGGGAGATTATAAAATAAAAAGGTAGGTTTTATATCTCAAATGATTTTTAGTTTTTACTTTTTTGTATTAAATGACATTTTGGGTCACCTTTAACTGAAATCATAAATTGTACATTTAAGTGCTACCAGTTGAGTTCTTATACAATTTTTTTACACTTCACTTTATTTTTTCCATTTTCAGATAAATGTATTTTAGAGTATAGTAGCTTCAAGCTGACTTTAAATTAGTGTGATATGCAAACTTTTTTTTTTTGGCTAAAAAAAGGAATCCCATCTGGACAGTAAATGGTAGAGCAAAGTACTAGTAGCCAGGAAAATAAAATTTTCAAAAATAAAATTAAGTTTGTTCTCTCTATAGGGATTCATGTCAGATTAAATTGTGCAGACTGACTGACAACTTTTTCTCATGAATGGATGGTTAGAAATTTAAAGCTATTATAAAGCTAACTTGTCTCAGCCTGCTTATGATTAATACAAAAATGCATACAATCAGAAGATTGTGATTTAAACTATATTTTAAGCTTTACTTTTGTTAAATCTTATTATAGAACAGGAATTAAAATTCCAAATTTACTTGGTAGGGTGGCACATTAATGTATCTTATAATTTCAGAGAAACTGTAAAACTGTACTTATACAAAAATTCCTGAATTTGAGTTCTCTGAATGCAGAGACAGAATAAAATGTTTTTCAAACAAAAATTTGTGAAAAACAAAGGTCATGTGTATTGTGTACTTAAAAATTATGGGGCTTAAAACCATCTAAACTTGATATATGGTTTACGTTAGGTAACTGCTGAGTTTACAAGTTAAAGTCTTAAGATGCTAATATAGAAGCAACAGATTTTAGAATTGTTTAATGAATACTGATGTTGTTGATTTGCCTCAAAGGAGGTGCTCACTGACATTTTTTTCTTATATCTCATGAGAGAAATTTATGTTGGTGGCAAGATGTCATAGGCTAATGAGCTACCCTATGCAACTTTTCTTAAACATCTCTAGAGATTATTACTCAGAGCACAGGGAGTAAGACAAAAACAAGGAAAATCAGATTCTGGAACATAAATCAGTAGAGAGTTTACATGTTGAAATTTTCCATGACAATGTCACTTTTAATCAATCTTTAGTCAGGAAACTTGGTGTAGTAGAGAAGATATTAGCAATTTATAACGTGAGACTATGGCAGCTGAATTTTTTAAAAACTAATTGTGTACATATTTATGTATGTTTATGTGTGTGTTTATTAATAGTATATATAAATGTACATCTAAGCATACTATTAAAGGTGGTGGGAAACATACATATCTTCCACTCTATCATATTTTTAAAAAGAAAGTATAAACATACAAATGTTAAATCTTCACCTTTTCTTACTAAATCCCTATATTAATATTTTCTGGAATACTTTAATACAAATTTCTGTGAACAGTGTACTTGAAGTACACAGTTGCTAATTTTACAAGTTAAAAGATTGTTTTGCCTTATTAATGTCACTGTAGAGTAGCAATTCTGTTCCATTTCTCCAAAGGTTAAGTTTACTAGTATGTGCTCATAAAGATGTAGGCCTAAAATCGTTTCAACTGCCTCCAATATATGTATCCATAGTGGCTTTTAGACTGACACTTGCAAAAAAAAAAAAAAAATAGCTTTGTTTGCAACAGGGTAGATTAAAAAGCACTATCACTTAAAAAAGTAATCTAACTTATCTATGTAATTCCTATTTGCTTCATGGCAGGAATACAATGCTCTTGCAGTTACATAGATTTTTCTCTCAAAATGCCAGTTAACCATTACTGTTAATGGAAACTGCATTTGTAGTTTTTAACATGATGTCAGTGACAAAGTAAATGCTTTTATAAAGAAATTCAACTTCAGTAGAAACCAAGATAAATTCATTTCAAATCAAAAGCAACCGTGAAAGAGGCTGGTCTAGAAATCACAGATTTCAAAAATTAGGAGTTTTATGAAGGACACTGTGTCCTAGGGTAGAATGATTTTCACACTGGTTGACTGGCCTGGGAGTGTTCTTGCAGTTAGTCATCAGGGCTGTCACATCTTTAGGCTGTCTTTTCGTCAAAAAGAAAATGAAAGACTGAAAAACAGAGAATTTTTCCTTTTTAACTACAGTTTTGCTCTAGGCTGCTTTCATGCAATACTCTGTTGCGTGTTTTCTATGTGGCAAATTTAAATGAGATTAGAATCACTCTAGTTTGCAACGTCACTACCCGAAACTTCCTGGGTGGAATGTAGGAGAACAAAAGCATCCGTACTTGTCTGCATTTAACTTACTAGGAATAGGTCTAAGGACGTCGGGGATGAGAATCTCCACCAAAGCCTGGTACATCCCATGGTCACAGTTACACATCCATTTCAGGATAGACTCATGTTTGCACAGAGTTATCAGCTTTGCTTTCGGAAGTCGACTTTCTATTTCACTCAGATTGCTGGTGTGAATAAATGTAGCAAATGAATAGATGGCAAATGAGGATAAAAAAGAAAATGGACTTTAAAAATAGTTTTAGTTTATCAAATATTACTGAGGTTAGAACTATACCACCACTGCCCTGGTGCCATACGGCTGGATATATAAAATACTCCCCCGGAGCTGCCTATGCACGTTAAGACTTTCTGACGGTATGAAAGGCAGATATGATACTAAACCCATGAGGATGAAATAGTTCTACCGCAGTCCCCCAAATCAATAAAAATGGGAGCTATAATACACAGGCTGAAATCTCAAGAGAGTACTTTGTGGTTTATTTCAATCTATTCAATTAAGGTTATCAGGTAAGGTTCACAACTGGTATACATATCTCTAATTTATTAGCTGTGACATCTACTCAGCCATGAAAATGAATTGGAAAAGCATATTGATTCTGACCTTGACTCAGTAATGGTAGTGCCGTCAGCTGGAGTTGAGGGAGAATAGCGCCAGAATGTTTGCCACAATTTTTCTATCAGGCTAAACTGAAGATTCACAACAACATCCAATATTGCCTACAAAACAAAATGGTTATTGATATTACCTTACAAAATTACTTATGGGGATGTGTGAGGAGTACATACTGTAACAAGACTTAAAAGGTAAAGATACTTTTGGGCTCATAAACTGACATAGTGAAACTGGACTAAGTTTTGCCAATGGAAATGGGAACACAAAAGAGATTAGCTAGAGACGAAGAAGAAAATATCTCATAAATAAATGATTAAGAAGGGTTAACTTGTATTCCTCTCAGAATGCCCTCACACCCCACCCTTATTTTTACCTCTTTTCTCTCCATTTTCATGCTTGCTTCCCTAACTTTTCTTTCACCCATTAACCCACTGCTTCCCTGGTTGTCTCCACTCTTATTATTCTCAGATTCATAAGGACACAGAACATAGATTTGATTCACATCAGCCTTCACTGGACTGTGTCCACTGGTCATAAAAGAGGGCAAAAGATAAAGGTGTGGAGGTGCCTGTGCGTGGCAGATGGAGTTAGGGCTAAGTTAGCTTGGTCTAGGGCTGCCGACCATGGCTTCTGAAGCATTCCTAGCCAAGCAGAGGCTGGGGGTAGAAACTAGAATTAGGCTGACTTTCCAAGGGTAGTGCCTGTCTTGGCAGAAAAAAAGCCTTCCTGTGGTCACACAGTGCCTTCCATTCAATCCCCTCTGCACACACTCCCTTTAGAGAGAAGCTGTAAGACTATTTCTCCTTTCCTAACCTTGAGGGCATGGGCCTCACCTCTCCTTCTCCTTAATTTTATCTCCTAGATCTCCAGCTGCATCAGGATATTTTTTTCGATGATGCTAAAATTTGCCACTTTCATTAGCTTTTGATGATCATATTTAATTTCACCCTGTCATTGCACTTAGTCTGCAAATTTGCCTTCAGATAAAAGCAGTCATAAAACTAAATAACTTATTTGTGCAACGATCACGTGATTCTGTGATTATTTTGAGTATAAAAAGACAAGTCCTCAGTATAATGTGTTTGATGTCATCAGCATTGAGAAAAACACGTAAAACAACGCGTTCAAGATCTGCAAAGTTCACAGAAGCTAAGAGACAATAAGAAGCAACTGAGAGAATCAATCTGAACATTTAAGGAAGAAAGAAGAAACCATGACTTTCTAATGCTGGAGTATGTGCTACCTGTGTGGACCTGGCCTTGTGCATGGAACAGAGAATAACTGATGCTCTATACAGAGGCACTTTGAGACCAATTCGAATATTAAGTAAAATCTGTTTGGGAGCATGTTCTGGGAACTAGTAGGAAATGTTGCAAGTAGTTGGACAATGAAAATGAAGGGAAGGGGACAAATTAATATCACACTCCTCACCCTTTAATATCAGTAACAATAAAAATGCAAAAGCAAGCCCTAAAAGTAAAGGGCATCCAGATGTGGCTGCTCCCAGCAAATCCCAAAACCTTCCCAGGAGGCAAATTATTATAGCTGCTTTCTTGAAAGATTCTAACTTAGACTTCTTCTGACAAGACGTCTATTAATGGAGCAACTAGTAATATCTCATCTAATACCTTATATGTCTCTAGCTATGAGACTGTTGTACGAACACTATGCATATGTTGAAAGGAAAAATTACTGTTATATCAACTTGTGTTGAAAATTATATTTGTTCCCTACATAACTAGTGATCCTTTCAAAGTATCTTTGATAAACCAACTATGAGAATTCCAAATAACAGTCAAAATAGGTATGTTACTCTTTCTTAAAAACATAAATAGGAAATATGAAATAAAATAAGGCAAGTAACAAATTCAGTGCACCTTAAATTAAGAATCCCTTCAAATAAAATAACCTCAAATAATTATGTCGAAAAGGACATTTGTATCAGCCTCATTAACAAATGAATAAAATGTTTTGTCATTTGTCCACCCACTTTTAAATTTGTTCAGACTCAAATCTATGGCAAATATAGTTTAAAATAATCCTGATGCCACTAGCCTAAGGCAAACGACCATTTACAGGATTGGATCTGAGACTCAGGCACCTGTCCATCAAAAGTTTAGAAGTGTAACAGGAAACAATAATTAGGGACTTCCTTTTCATAAATGACTTTATGCTCCATGAAAATGGCCATGAATACTGGTAACTCTGAAACAAATGAGGATCATTCTATGAACTGCCATTTCCCATGCAGATTAATTACTCTAAATGTTCATTTCTCTTCATATAGAGCGCACGCGTGCTAAGTTGCATCCAATTCTCTGTGGCCCTATGGACTGTAGCTTGCCAGGTTCCTCTGGCCATGGGATTATCCAGGCAAGAATATTGGAATGCGTTGCTAAGGCCTATTCCAGGGGATCTTCCCCACCCAGGCAGGCTCTTTACCACTAGTGCCACCTGGGAAGCCCTCATATAGAATATTCATGACAATTAATGAAAATTTTATAATCCAAATAATATTCTCATCTTATTGGGGGAGTTTTTCATTTAGATTAATTTTAGTGTATATTTTTTAGAGTTGTAAATAATCATCCCCCAAGTTATATTTTGAATAATACGATAAACTTTAAAAAAATCTAAATTATATTTGTATAGGCTGGGTTGCTTGAAGCGAGTTTCACCTGAACACAGAGCAATGAGAAAATGATTAGAGCATCTGTACGTAAACCTTTGAATAGACATGATATTCACGTAGAAAGCAAGAAAGAAGTTTTTTTTTTCCTTTATAAGTAAGGATCATTCAGAAATTCTCTAATACTAGGAGAAGTACAGCAGTGGAAGAGAAATGGACAGTGTTTTTCATCATAACAAGAAACGTTGGGAACAAACTGGCAGGACATGTTAAAAAATACTTATGGGACATGGTTTGTTAATAAGGAGACAACTTGCCCTTGGTTGTTAATAACCTAGCACCCTTGACAAGCACTCAGATTCACTCAAGCAGTTCTTATTTCTGGAGTGGGGAAAAAAAAACCTGTGAATGCTATGAGCTGAGACTTCTCACTACATACTGCATCGTCAGCAGTCAGGAGGACTGCCCAAGGATTATCTTTTACTTCTAAGTAGATCATAAATAGCCCTGGAATAAAGCTACCTAAATTCTAAGCAGTTCCTCTTTGAAAAGAAGGGATACTTTAGAAAACTCCTATTGCAATCTGCTATCTCCTTTCTGCCAGGTAAGTGGCCAGTATATGTGGACCTGGAGAGAATTTACTTCCTGGAGACAATGTATCCAATTCTGATCTGGGATAATCAGAAAAGAAGTAGGAGGAGGGATGGAAAACACCATGAGAAGAGTCAAGGGGCAAAAATGAAACAAGCAAAACTAGAGCCTCAATGATCCCTGGAAGGAATGCCTAAACATTTCTAGAAAATAGTTTTTGATAAAAATACATACTTAGAGTATAAACTTCAGAAGATTAAAAAGGTGTATAGCAATTAAGTCTCTTTCCCCTGACTCCTTAAACTCAGTTTTGATCCCAAAGGCAACCAGCATTAATATTTTGTTCTTTCTTCTGGAGAGATGTATACAGCGTGTTCTTTTTCATGAAAACAACAGTATGCTATACTCACTGTTTTACATCTTGCTTTTTCTCTTAATAAATCGTGGAGCTTGTTCCACAAACATACATTTAGACTTGCCTATTCCTTTTAATGGTTGCATAGCATTCCACTCTACAGATTATACCATATTTTATTTATTCAGTTTCCTGTTAGATACTGAAGTTATAATCAATCTTTTTAATTAAAAAACATAATGCAACAAGTTCCCTATACACTTATCTGTTCAACCACATGTAAGCATTTTTCTAGGATGAGTACCTAGAAGTGGAACTGCTTCAACAAAGGATTCCTATCAGACTAGGCTAAGAGGATGGAAAGTAAAATTTATTCTCCCCTTCCTGCATTCTTCACTTCTCCAGTTTGAGACAAGAAGAAAAAAACAGCTTATCAGTGTTCAAAGAAATATGAACTAACTTCATTTGTCCTCTAGGAATACGTTGAAGTATTTGTTTTAGCCAGTTGTCTGGAAAAACTTAGCTTGTGTCCATACTATGTTTTGAAAAGACCTACCTCACAGTGCTCTCGATAAAGACTCTGCAGTGACTTGATATCCTCAAAGGTAGTACCATCTGGCAGAGAAGAGATTTCAACTTCTCCAAACTCTGGAAGTGCGCGAGATGCATCTGTTACCATGACAACACAATGGAAAAAAGTTACTGTGGATGGTGCCAATTAAAGACTAATGAAGGAAAATTTAAGCAGACTAAAAAGGAAAAAAAATTATAGGTCAGAGGTCCAAAAAGCAAGGACTTTTCATACTAGTATTTTATAAACAAAACTTACAGCAGCAGCAGCACAAAAGAATAGAGGGAATACTTTTAAAATTTTGGAGAAACTAAATTTTCACTATGATTATACTGGAAATAACATATCACAGTGACTCTCAAAACAGGACCCCTATGATAAGAAAAATACCTTGAGCTGGCCACTATCAATTTTAGTTATTTTCATCATTTTGTTACTTAGGTATATAAAATACATTAGCTTTAAACTCATTATGCTTATACAACTCATATAATCATAAACCAAAAGACCTGCAAAGTAAGTATAAAGAAACCTAAAAAAATAACATTAAACTTAACAATGTTAATTTATATGATAGATGATGCTGCTGTCCTGTAACCACATCTTTCACGACTTGAATTTGGTACTGACTGCTGCAGTGCAGGAACTTTTGAGTTTGACAACCAACACATACTTCATGGTGGCTGGTTCTCCCATTATGCTTCTGTATTCAAATGAGCTGTGAAACTTTCCTCCACACAGAGCAGTGGGACATCATTTAGCCTTCCCTTGGGATGAAGCCGTAATTTACATAGTAAGTCTCTGTTCTTTTCTTATTAGCTCTGGACAATTAATGCAATACACTTTGGTGCCAGCCTTATCATAAATTCAAATACAAATGTGGAAACTATAAATTTCCAGAACAGTATTCGTTCTAATCTTCTAGGTAATCCAAAATATGCTTTTTTTTTTTTAAAGATTATAATTGAAATAAGAACATAAAATAAGAAACATAAAAATTCTTGTCGAGAGCTCATGGATCTATAAGAATATACTTGAAGACTCTAGTTTGGGAATGCTGCCATAATGTTTTCATACTTCAGTAGCTATTCTGTCCTGAGAGTACATTTTAGTTGTCTTTGTCAGAAAGTGCACATAGACACATATACACACACACAGACACATACACACACTCTGATACATTCTACTAATTTTGATCTGTTGTACCAAAACTATGCATGCTCATCTCTAGAAAAGCTGTCATTTAAAGTGCAAAATGCCATTTTGCACTTTTAGCTTTTATAGGAATATGCAAAATGTTCAAGTTCTACTTCCTTAACTCTTAAGTAACAAGAAACATGTATACCATTTACAAAACTACAAAAATAGGAAATACTATGATCAATTTAAAAGAATAAATTACTTAAAAGTTTATAATAATTTTTTCTAATCTGAGATTGTATGCACATGCAACTTTCTACATAGGAAATGAGAATTGCTTTTGGCACTTGAAGTTACTAATACTGTTGAAACCACAACACAATTTTGACCACAAATGCCCAATTAATACAAATTCTGGGAAGCAATTCCAAAGAAATGAGCCTTTAATTCATACGAATTTAAAAGTTTTACATAGCTTGAGATTTTTAAAAATAAGTCTAGAGGACACAAAAAAAAGTAGAAATGAACTAGAACTATCACATAATGTGCATAGTTTCAGCACACAAAGAAATCTATGTAATTAATATCTGTAATAGACATTGTACTTGGATAAAACACTACTGTAGTTCTCTTGTTTTCAAAATTCTAATAACAACTAATATGCATTACACCTTAACATACCTAAAAACTGTTGATGATGTTGACTTTGGGCAATTACAGTTTGCTCAACAGATGTGCCTGTCTGTTGACCACTTCCTGTGAAACCATCTGCAACCCCATCCACTTTCTGCATAGGCTTGTACCTAAAAATATTAGATGGGAAAAAACAAATAAATCAAATTATTCCTTGCTTTTTTGTACTACACAAAACTCCCAAGGCATTCAATTTTGTTTTGTCTTCTTTAACTGTCTCATGATAGTTGTAAAAGATTTTCTTCCTTGATAGTCGCATAAAGTAGGATGAGGAAATTTTTTAAATTGTAAAAAGAAAAATGAAGGAGAAGCACTTAGGAAAGGCACCCATTTTTGAAAATTCAGTAATTTAGCCAAGAATGAGAGTTATGAGGTATTTCTGTGGACAGCAGTGGCAAGGAAGTCCATGATTCTACTTTTAATACACTATTTGAACATAATTCTTAATGGCCAATGGATCAAGGGAGAAACATTTTAAATACATTGGGATGTGAATCTGAATTAAAATCTAGGAGTTTGGGCCTGAGCAATGTTTTAAATGGCTTTTATTTAGTTAATATCTCCAAAATGTGGTTCAGCCTAAAACTCAACCATACTGTTTTCCATATCACCTAAATCCTCCCATGCATCTCAACACATTCATCTCCCTTGACTTCTGTCCACATCTGCAAATATAAAGACCATAAGCATCAACCTGTAGCAAAATGCATGCAAAAATCTATCTATAAACCGAGTCATCAAATTTAAAAAAGTAAAAAGAATAAAAGTCACCTATAGTTATGCATTTATCTTTAGGTCCTAGTCATATAAACTCAAGAACTTTCTATACTGTTAAAATAGAAAAAATATGCTTCAACAGTATAGGCAAGAAAGAAAGATGCTTGGGAGAGAAATACCATAGGAAAAATGCATAGGTAAGTCTCCTAAGATAAGCAAATATAAAATAAGAAATAAGTAGCAACTATAATTTCCTCTGTTTCTAAGATCACAAATATTTTTATTCATTTTAGAAATTAAAAAAAACAGATAAATGTAAGAAAATGTTCAAATCTATAAGTTTATTATCTACACTTATGTACTTTATGCTGTTTGTCCTTCCATTTCTCCCCATTTCTAAATATATTTATAATATAATAGTCTTACCATCCAGATACTTGACTCTTTCATTGATACCATAAGTTAACTGTTAATAGTGTGCTAATATGAAGTTATTGTGAGTAGCAATGTCCCCAGTACACAAACAAGATATACACAAAGATGCCTATAGTCTGACAACAGATAGGAAATGAATGGATCTGGTGAAACATCACACAAACTAATGTTGAGGTTGCCTTAGGAAGTAATTCAACCTTGAATGCTATTATGACTTAGATAAATGAAACTTCCATGAAAACTGCAGAGTCACTCATAATGACATTTACTTGTATTTCTTATGTGACAGGAATCTCACAAAGAACTACATGAAAAGCAAAAATAAAGTCAGAAGATGAACAGGGTGAACAAAGGATACAACACACTTCATTCTTGTTATCATTTTAGTGATGACCCTGTACACCAAAATGTTGGTTGTTATTTTCTAATGATATAAAAGAACTCAAGCCTATTCTTTTATATAATGGAAAAAAACATCTGAAAGTACTTTTCAATTGGGGCCACATCAAGAGATAACACACGGTTTAATACGGTAGTGTGCTAGAAGTGCCATTTATTTTTTTAAAAAATGAATGTTTTTATGATTTTTTTCCTCCTTAAAGAATCATCTTAGAGAGGCAAAAAAAAAATCCTTTGTGAGGCAAGAACTTTGAGTATTTTTGTGGGGGAGCAGTTGCTAACCATTCTGTTCTAGAAGACTTTAATGATTTTATCATTAGGGAATACAGTTAGAGAAGCTTTTATCCTCATTGATCCATTCCAGGTTTCATTTGATTTTAGCCTCCCTTTGTCAACTATGAAATTTTATATCACTAATAAAAGAAGCTAAAATTGTTTAACCATGTTTCTTCATTTATGTAATAGAGTTTGGGGATCATGGAGTTAATAAACAAAAGTGGTTAAAGGGACTTGATTACTTACTCTGGAGAAGAGCAAAATGGAAATATTTCCTATAGTCTTCAATTATATTAATTTTCAATATAGGATGAGAGAGTAATTACTAGACTTTGTCCAGCTATGCTTTATCAGTTTGCTGTGTCCTGCACAGCGTCTAGTATGCTACAGATGTTTAATAGGCACAAATATCAAGGACCATAAAAGGATATGACATGTATTCACCTTAGACTGACATATAGACATTGTACAGATGCTGTGTCACCTTCTACTTGTACATGGTGCTTAGCAAGCCTATAGTCTGCAAGGAAAATGATCTACTTCCTCAGAAAGATGTAGACAGCAGAAGTTCCAAACGAGAAAGATGTATTTTTAATAAGCAAAGTCACAATACATTATAATTAATGAATGATTATGCTTAATAATAATGATATTGAGTGGCAAGCACTGATTAGAGGTATATTCTATTATACAGGAGATTCAAAAATTCATTAAGATTAGTTTGTAGACAAAAAGGAAATAAGTTAATTCTGGAGAAATTCTGCAGGTCAGTACTTAAGAACAAATCTTATAAAGAAGAGGTGAAGAAAAAAAAAAAGAAAATACATTCAAAACTGGGCAATAGGAGGTTTAATTTTAACCATAGAGTAAGGGTTGCAAAGTGAATGGTGGATTGAATGGATTGGGTGAAAATGCACCAAGTGTTTCAGTGTTTGCTTGCCTGGGTAATAATAAAGCTAGTCACTCAGTCGTGTCCGATTCTTTATGACCCATGAACTGTAGCCCTCCAGGCTCCTCCATCCATGGGATTTACTAGGCAAGAATACTGCAGAGGGTTGCCATTTCCCTCTCCAGGAGATCTTCCTGACTCAGGGATCAAACCCAAGTCTCCTACATTGCAGGCAGACTCTCCACCATCTGAGCCACAAGAGAAGCCCTTTGCCTCAGTAATAGGACCTCTACATGCCAGAAGTTTATGTTGTGTCTCTTTAGAAAAAGATGTGAAGACAAGTTTGGGAAGGCTTTGTGACAGAGAGAATGACAAAAGAGATTTCTGTGGTGGTCTAGTGGTTAAGAACCCACCTTGCAATGCAGAGGACATGGGTTCGATCACTGGTCGGGAAACTTAAGATTCCACATGCCACGGAGCAACAAAGTCTACACATCACAGCTAGAGATGCTGCATGCGTCAAAGCACTTCAGAGCCCACAGCCCACAGCGACCGAAGCCTGTGCCCTCTGGAGCCTGCTCACTGCAACCACTGAGCCTGTGGGCCACAGCCCGAGTCCATGTACCACAACAAAAGATCTCACGTACTACAACCAAGACCTGATGCAGCCAAACAGATAAATGTTAAAAAAGAATGACATCGGAAGGGCAGGTATATGGCTCATATTCAAGAACAGTATGAGTGTGGGCCTATAAATATGAGAGAGCTTCCAGGCAGTGCTGACTTTTCCTAGTAGTGGCATTTCCAAATGCCAGGTATTGCCTGGTACTAAATTGATACTTAGAAAGAAACCCCAAGAAATTAGAAATATTGAACTGAGGAAAGCTAGATGTTCATTTTCCTGACGTCCTATCTAAGGATAACATCCTATCCCTGCCATTACTTCAGAGCACTGGGGCTTCCCAGAGAAGGAGGGAGTTTAATAGGAAGTTGAATAGCCACATTAAACATAAGATAAACAAATACATGTGATAACTGACCCTTCTTGGAAGAAACAGTTATAGATGATATTATATTAGGTTTTGAAAGCTATTTATGTATCAGTATCTGAGCAGGTTTCAAAAAAATTCAAATGCTAGGCTTACCCTAGATCTATCTAACAAAATCTTTGAGAATGGGGATTAGGAATTTATTATTTTAACTAGCTTCTCATATATTTCTTAAGTAGTCTTCACAGAACTAGTCTATAGGAGCATCTTGGCAATAATAAATTCATTCAGTCAAATGTTGTAGAAACAGAACCATAACATTACAGAAAAATCATTTTCATAAGTCATTTCTCAATTTTTTTCAATAAACTATATTTGGAATGTAAATAACTATCTCTGAACAGATGGTGGATGATTAAATGAATGTATGAAGGAATGCTCAAGGTAACACCTTTCACCTATTAGACCATCAATTGATCTTAACAAATAGCAAACCTAGTTAACAAATATCTACTTTACTATAGGTAAAGTATTGTAGAGGCATAGCTTTGAAAAGGCTGTGTATGCATAGAATTTTCCAGGATGTTTTAATATTCCATTGACTTACATGATAATCCAACATTACCTTGGCCCTGGTTGAATTTCAAGTGACCTTTTAGCATTGAAACACAACTTTCAGATTTCCTATCTTTTTTTTTTTAATTTATTTTTTAATTAAGGACAATTGCTTTAGAGAATTTTGTTGTTTTCTTTCAAACATCAACAAGAACCAGCCATGTCCCTATCTTTTCTAAGTAAAATAATCACTATTTAACTACTAAAATTACCAAAAAAATGTTTTCTACTGAAAAAAAATTTGTTGAATCTTTCAAAAAACAGAACTCTTTAGTGTTTAAGAATTCTCTCCTTTTACTCACATTTATTTTTACAAATTTATTGTTTTATAATAGGCTTTCTTATAGTAGATTCTTAGTGCTCTTGAGTTGTGTGTGCTCTAATAAAGACCTGTGCTACATCAAATGAACAAACAGCTCTTGGTTTCAAAATTAGTAAGAGGCAAATGATAATTTTAACAGCTTGCAACTCCATGGGCAATCAAAGCTAAAGTTGTTAATGATTAAGAAATCAAAGAAACTCTAATGCTTTAATAGCTGAGCGTTATGCATGAAACCTGTCACTAACAAAGAAACTTGGAAAATTATTAGGAATCTTCCCCCATGGGGTTAGTCATAGCTGTTATTTAGAACTTGGACAGCTGTAACTCTACTGTAAAATAATATCTAATTCTGTCAATAATCTCACACATACAGACACTGAAGGAGTTCAATGGAAGGCAAAGAAGGGTATATATATTTACCATCATATTCAACTAATAGTAACAGATAGAAGGATTTTCAACAGACTAAATGAACCATTTGGACAAGTATGTTTGAACCAGGCAAAAAAATGCATAAGCAAGATGTAAAATCTCAGCTATATAGGCATTTAGAGTCATCATTATGCTTATAACTATAGAGAGTACAAAATCATTTGATTTGCATGAACAAACCTAAATGTTGAGCTCATAGCCAGGACAAAAGGCTAACATTTTCTGCAGGAATCATGACATTCCCTTTGGAAAAATAGTCCCAGGAAATTCTTAGGTGACTTGAGGTATGAAGTAAATCAAATGATATAAACATGAACAGATCAGAAGAAAATAATGTTGAGTGCCATCTTTTCAGATTAGTAATGGACTTCTTGATGTCACACTGGATATGTTTCTATCTTGACTTGTAGCATCAACCCTGCTGATTAATGATAGTTATTACAACTCTTCAATCCTTGTTGGTAGCTCTATATTTGTCTCATCATTAGCTCTACATCTATAATTGGGAAAGGAGAGTAGGAAAAAATAAATTCAAATGGGAGTATTTGTGTTCATTGCAGCAGTTTTAGTAGGAAATGTGGGAGAAGCAGGGAAGAGAAGAGGTTTAAGCTGTTGGCTGAAACAGAAGCCTGAGGGTCCTTTATTCATTTCACAAATGATGCTCACTGCTCTCCCAGGTGCTGAAAATGCAATGTTGAAAGAAGCAAATACAATTCTCTTAGCTCATGAATTTCTTCACTGAGTTCTCCTATTGTAGGTAATTTAGACTTAACTATATAGAACTGATATATTCTTGTTACAAATATGTATGGCACCTTTATGATACTTCTTTTATCTATAGCTGGTCCTTTCTGTTAAACTGATCCTAGAGGAATGCGTCCACTCTCCCTTTATTTGGAGAATGACAACATGACCACCTGACTGCAAGACAGCAACAAAAACAAAAATGGGCATCTGAAGCTCTATCTTGGAAAAAACAAATTAGTGAGCTTCTTGCATAAAGCAAATTAAATAAGCCTGTTTCCTTATCAGTAAATAACAAACAATATAATTGCCAAACGAGATCTTGCATATAAATGAACATTTCACAAGTTCAATAAATGTTCATCAGAAGAATTAATATTAACAAACTTTACATGAATTACTATACTTAATAATTACTGAATGTGATTATTTATGATTCTATCTTCAGCGGAAAATATATTTACATTAGGGACTTGCTGCAGCAGTATAGTGAACATTAAATACCTCAGTGCCAAGATTCCTTAATTTTTTCCAAAAGCCAAACGCACAGACATCTGATCATCTTCTCACTAAAGACCCCTGCCACCTTCAGCTGCCTCAGAGCAATTTACCAGTCCTAGATGCTTATCTCTGTAATGACCTCAGGGAATTTATGGTCAGGAAAGGAACTGTAAACCATTAACATCAATCACAGTTGAAAACCACTGGCCCAGAGGTGTAAAGAAATGAAAGCCAAACTTGCCCAATTTCCCAGCTTCATTCTTCTCCAAAACAGCCTTATTTTTTAATTTTTTAAAATTGAAGTATAGTTGATTTACAATATCATGCTAGTTTCAGGTGTATAGCTCAATGATTATATAAAATACAATTCGTTTTCAGAATCTTTTCCCTTGTAGGTTATTAAAAAACACTGAGTATATTTCCCTTTGCTATATAGAAAAAGGAAACATATCTTGAGACAGAGAACTGTATCCAGGAAGTTTGTTGGGGAGCACCCAGGGCATCAATGCCCATGGAGGGGCTGGTGAAGGGAGGAAGAATGGGCAGGCAGAGGAATCAAGTGCTTTTGTGTTTTTTTTTAATTAAAAAAAATATTTTCAATTGGAGGATAATTGATTTACAGTGTTGTGTTCATTTCTGCCATACATCCACATGAAATAGTCACAGGTGTACATATGTTCCCTCCCTCTTGAATCTCCCTCCCATCTCCACGCCCCGCATCCCACCCCTCTAGTTGTCACAGAGTACCAGGTTGAGCTCCCTGTGCTACACGGCAACATCTCGTTGGCTGTCTGTTTTACACATGGTAATATATATATTTCAAAGCTACTTTCTCAACTTGGTCCACCTTCTCCTTCCCCTGCTGTGTCCGTAAGTCTGTTCTCTATGTCTGAGTTTTTATTCCTGCCCTGCAAATAGGTTCATCAGCACCTCTGTCACGACAAACTGGAAAGCTCTTAGAGAGATGGGAACACCAGACCATCTTACCTGTCTTCTGAGAAACCTGTATGCAGATCAAGAAGCAACAGCTAGAACCCCGTATGGAACTGAGTGGTTCAAGAATGAGAAAGGAGTCTGACAGGGCTGTTTGCTGTCACCTTGTTTGTTTAATCTATATGCTGAGCACATCATGAGAAATGCCACGCTGGATGAGTTACAAGCTGGAATCAAGATAGGCAGGGGAAACATCAACAACCTCAGATGTCCAGATGTTACCACTCTAATGGCAGAAAGAGAAGAGGAACTAAACAGTCTCTTGATGAGGGTGAAGGAAGAGAATGAAAGAGCTGGCTTAAGACTAAATAAAAACACTAAGATTGTGGCGTCTGGCCCATTACTGCATGGCAAATAGAAAGAGAAAAGGTGGAATTAGTGACAGATCTCCCCTTCTTCCTTCATAGCTCAGTTGGTAAAGAATCCGCTTGCAATACAGGAGACCATGGTTCGATTCCTGGGTCGGGAAGATCCCCTGAGGAAGGGATAGGCTACCCACTACAGTATTCTTGGGCTTCCCTTGTGGCTCAGCTGGTAAAGAATCTGCCTGCAATGTGGGAGACCTGGGTTCAATCCCTGGGTTTGGAAGATCCTCAGGAAAAGGGAAAGGCCACCCACTCCAGTATTCTGTCCTGGAGAATTCCAAGGACTGTATAGTCCATGGGGTTGCAGAGTCGGACACAACTGAGCAACTTTCACATTCCTCTTCTTGGGCTCCAAAATCACTGCAGACAGTGACGGATGGTGACTGCAGCCATGAAATCAGAAGACAATTGCTTCTTGGCAGGAAAGTTATGACAAACCTAGACAGTGTGCTGAAAAACAGAGACATTATTCTGCCGACAAAGGTCCGTATAGTCAAGGCTATGGTCTTTCCAGTGGTCATGTATGGTTGTGACAGCTGGACTATAAAGAAGGCTGAATGCCAAAGAATTGATGCCTTCAAACTGTGGTGCTGGAGAAGACTCTTGAAAGTCCCTTGGACACAGGAGATCAAACCAGTCAATCTTAAGGGGGATCAACCCTGAATATTCACTGGAAGGACTGATGCTGAAGCTGAAGCTCCAGTATTTTGGCCATCTGATGTGAAGAGATGACTGATTGGAAAAGTCCCTGATGCTGGGAAAGATCAAGGGCAGGAGGAGAAGAAGGCGTCAGAGGATGAGACTGCTGGATGGCATCACTGATGCAATGAACGTGAACTTGGGCAAACTCCGGGAGACGGTAAGGGACAGGGAGGCCTGGCGTGCCGCAGTCCATGGGACTGCAAAGAGTCAGACATGACTGGGGACTGAACAACAACAACAATTATTATTAATTTCCATTTTGCAGATGAAGAAACTGAGGTTCAATGACGTTCAGTCATACATACCAAAGTGCCAAGCAGCCTGTACTCAAATCCCTATTTCCAACATTTACATATAGAATTCTTTCCACTAGTCTACAAAACTATATTAAGAAAGGTCTTCTAATGACAGAGGTTCTTGCCCTCATTCCTTAGGAACATGCATGCTTTCACATCTGTCTACAGCCAAAGCACAACTAGCTTTGCTTTTTAATTGGCCTCTCTTTTCCTCCCCTCACTGACACAAAAATTCCTTTTTTTCCACAGAATCCAATTCCTATGAAGAGATTGTTCACAGAGTCAGGAAGTGACACATTTCTTCACTTATTTAGGACATACTCAACTGTAATCTTCCCCTTTATTTCATATGCAAAACTTTTATTAACATGTGTACATTTCTCTTTGGGCTATACTACCTCTTTGGGGAAAGAATCTTGTAAGATCAAAGATAAGAGGCCTGGGTTCTTGTCCTGGTTTCTCTATGATCATGGATACATTACCTACTCTTATGGACTTCAGTTTTTTCATCAAGAAAACTGCACTTTTAGGTGCACTAGGTGACCCCTTGCTCCAACTCTTTCTATGATTCTGTGACAGACATATTCTATATGCACCATTGATTGTTATGTATTTGGTGAAGGAATCAAATGCAGCAAAGCACACTGTCAAAAGCACTTGACTCTATTCCACCACTTTTGCTACTAGAATTTGGAAGAATAACCGAAATATATGTGCCAGCACTCTCTATGTACGTCTTTTAAATATTAAAAAGAAACTGCAGCAAAGATTTTTATTTAGATCATAAAGCTGAAAATTATTCACCTCCTTTTTGCTTTACACTAACCTAATTTATTTATTGTCTATATTAGAGTAAGCAAATTAGTCCATGAGTAAAATTCCTTGAAAACTGAAGATTACCTCATTTAAGTGCAGAAGTTATTTTCATGTGAAATATTTCCAAAAGGAAGGTCTTAAGAATTACCCAATTATTACACATTCTCCTGCTTCCTTAATCAGAGTACTTAACCTCTTTCTGATTACCTATAATGCCATCAATATGCCAAACAGTTATCACATTGTGTAGACTAGATTTTAGTCACTATAGTGCTACTTAAAGGGCCTACTGGAGTGCCTAGGTCTACGTGTTCCTCCATGGAATGTGCGCAGATTGCTGGGCTGAATAACCCAAAGGGAATCAAAGACACTCGTCTACTTATATTTCCTCTTGCCAGCTGTTATATCTCACGACTGCCTATGAATCAAGTGGGCTCTAATCTGCTCCTTTATTTTAGGTAAATGACTTGAGGATGGCTTCATCTTTTCAATTAAGCTAATCTATGGGCTCTGTGACATCTGTTTTTCAATCAGAAGCTGTTTCCATTTATTTCCAGACTCATGGCTATGTTCCCATATGGTGGTGTTGCTGGGAATTTGATTTGCAGATAAGTGGAAATTTCCTCTACTGCCCTGTCAAATCTTCAAATGAGATACCATATTAAAGGAGTTCTAAAAATTATAAAGCTATGCAAAACAAAAATCATTATACATGCTATAGCTACAGTGATTCCAAAGTAATGAGAAAAAAATGCACAAACTGAACTCCAAAAAATGATTTTTTTTGGATAAAATAATTATTGTTTATATTTGAATTTTCTTATAGGAACAGGTGAAGCACATACATTTACACTATGGAAGATGTGCACATATAGATTCATAAAAAACTCCTACTGTATTTAAACAATTTGAATATTCTAAAATATTAAATACTAGTAGATGATATAAACTATTTTAAACTTTTCAAATGTCCCTCGTACTTTACCAGGATGGATGGCAGTCTCTTCTTATGTGAAATTTAATACATTCAGTAGAATCATTTGAATTTTGAAACCATCTTTTTTTTTTTCCATTTATTTTTATTAGTTGGAGGCTAATTACTTTACAGTATTGTAGTGGTTTTTGTCATACATTGACATGAATCAGCCATGGATTTACAAGTATTCCCCATCCCAATCCCCCCTCCCACCTCCCTCTCTACCTGATTCCTCTGGGTCTTCCCAGTGCACCAGGCCCGAGCACTTGTCTCATGCATCCAGCCTGGGCTGGTGATCTGTTTCACCCTAGATAATATACATGTTTCGATGCTGTTCTCTCGAAACATTCCACCCTCACCTTCTCCCACAGAGTCCAAAATTCTGTTCTGTACAAACCATCTTATTTTATAAGCTATAAAGCAAACGATACAATAGGTCCTTTTTCCACTGTGTTCAACAAATACTTTAACCCTTGCATTTAGACTCAGGAAGAGACACTTTTTCTCTTCTGTGCAAGTGTTTCCTCTCAGTGGGGTAACTGGCTTCACTTAAAGCCCATCAATGTTGCCATTGATATAACCCTTCAGAGATACTAAAAAAACAAATTAGGATTCCTCCTAATCCCAATGAGGGGTTGGTGAAGTTGATAACAGAAGCAATCATCCATGACACCATGCCAAGAGAAACTGCCCATAATCCAAAACTTGTACCATTCACAAATAACAACAAAATATTAAAAGAAGTTTCAATACACCTTTGGTTCTCTAATATTCTTATTTCATAAGAAAGCAAACACTGTAAGAAACTAAAGTCTTATGAACTATGAATATCACTGAGAATTTTATATCACTTCTTAAATACAACCATATCATATCTAATTCTAAAAGCAGTACTTGGATTGCAGGGTTTTCATAGCTCATTAAACTTTATAGCTCTGAAATCTGTTTCATAAGGAGACCTTTGTAACTCTTTGATTTTGCTTACCTAACCCAGGCTTTGTAAAAAGAATGTTCCTGGAAGGCTTCCATTTCCATGAAAACTTGCAGTGACATCCCTGGATAAAGTAAGCTTCAGCTATCTTAGGTGCAATTTACCAAGGCATTGTTCATATTTAAGTTTGAAGATATGTTATTTTTGAACTAATCTTTTCTTTCTTTATTGCACCAACATCTCCAGTGTGAACTGCTGCTATGCATGAGTGCAGAGACTATACCAGAAAGTAAAAGCTATAAGCGTTATCACTAACAGGTGGAAACAGTAATTGTAAATCAAGACAAATAACAGTTTATTCCAACTCACACACACTCTGTTTCCAACCATAAAAGGGACTGTTTTGTGTTTCTTCCCCAGAACTCTTCTTAATATATTTCATTGACTATACCGCAAAAAACAGAAATCAGTAATTTGAAAACTAAGTTTGAGAATCTGTGAAACATAATTTATGTAATAGCCAATTCTGAACTGACTCTTCAGTCCTGAATACTAGAAATTATATCTATATTTACAAGCGCCTTTACCTCCAGTCTCTTTCCACTAAAAAGGTCTTGCCCCAAATCAAAAAGTAATCTCTTCAGACAAAATCTGAATGTGTCACTGCTTTGTTTGGAAGCAAGTCTTTGAAGTCTTGACAGTTTCTAAGCACAAAATCATTAACTCCATATACAACCAAATCCCTTCATCTGTGATCCAAACTACTCTTAAAATCCCATCTCTCACTCAAGTCTAATTTTAACCCTAAAGGACCCAATCTTCTCAGTTCTCCTCCTGTAATATCAACCTCACCATATCAGAGTGTATTCACCAGAGATGTCATGGACTTTATGCCTAAGTGGTACATGTGTTTACATTATTCCCTCTGCCTAAATGTTCCTCTCTTATTCTGATCCCTCTAATTCCCTACTCAAATAGCACCTTCTCTGTGAAACTTCCCAATCCTCCCTTTCCAAGACTTTGCTCAAACAGTTTGGCAAAGTAGTCCAACAGTTCCTTGATCAAAGCTTTGTTTTAGCATTTCTTAGGGTGCATTATCGGAGAAGGCAATGGCACCCCACTCCAGTACTCTTGCCTGGAAAATCCCATGGACGGAGGAGCCTGGTAAGGTTGCAGCCCATGGGGTCGCGAAGAGTCGGACATGACTGAGCAACTTCACTTTTACTTTTCAATTTTATGCACTGGATAAGGAAATGGCAACCCACTCCAGTGTTCTTGCCTGGAGAATCCCAGGGATGGGGTCTCAGAGAGTCAGACACAACTGAAGTGACTTAGCAGCAGTAGCAGCAGCAGGCTGCATTATGGGCTTCCCAGGTGGCAGCAGTGGTAAAGTACCTGCCGGCCAATGCAGGAGACACAAGAGACATGGGTTCAATCCCTGGGTTGGGAAGATACCCTAAAGGAAGCCAGGGCAACCCACTCCAGTATTCTTGCCTGGAGAATCTCATGGACAGAGGAGCCTGGAGGGCTATAGTCCATAGGGTCAAAAAGAATCAGACAGGACTGAAGTGATAGCATGCACACAGGCTGCATTACCTTAAAAAAAAAAAATTTCCATGTGCCTGGTTATCTAATTTCTTAACTCCTCCAAGGTAAGAACTGTGTCTTATCTCTGCACTCAGGACCTAGCACATGTTAGAGATGCAACCGGTGCTCAGTTACTAAATAGATAAAGGGCTACTGCATGGTATGGCCTTTCCAGGTCCAACGGTAGTAAAGAATCCACCTGCCAATGCAAAAGACGCAGGTTCAAGCCCTGGGTCAGGAAGATCCGCTGGAGGAGGAAATGGCAATCTACTCCATTATTCTTGCCTGGAAAATTCCATGGACAGAGCCTGGTGGGCTGCAGTCCACGGGGGTCACAAAAAAGTTGGACATGACTGAGCATGAGCACACTGCATGGTATCCTTTTTCTCCAGCAGTAACTTAGAACTAATGCATCTGATTACACCAGTATGATGTGGAGGAGATCTTGCCAAGGTGACTCACTATCCCAGATCAATGGACCAAGCAGATTGACATAGATCACCTGACTACCTATGTGCAGTCCTTCTTTTCCCTATCAAATACTGCATGCTCAACTGAAAACAAAAACTGGAACTACTGCGATGGCTGAGCTCTATTAGTAAAGAGGGAAAGATTTTACATTTTACTCCAAACTGTGATATAAGTCACATGAGACAGAAGGCCTTTGGCTATGTAGCAGTTTTACACACTTGTGCAAATCATTTAACCTCTCTGGGACTTATCTGAAAAAATAAAAACAAAAACAAAAACAGGGGTTTTAGTGCTTTGACTGCCACAAGGCTAAGGAGGCAGACTACACTGATGTATTTTTCAATTCTAAGATCTATAACTCTATTTATCCATCCATTCATTCATCATCCACCCATCCATTCATGAATGCTTGAGATATCTTAAAGCCCTAATATTTACAATTCTACATTTATGAAAGTTGGAGTCAAAGAAAATGCAAGAAGTCCCAAACATTCTGCAAGAATTTATACTGTCAAAAAGAATGACTTAAAAACATGTGCAGATTAACAAGAAGCTCATGAATACTGACAAATTTCTCCAGATGCCTCTTATAGCATGTGTTTAGTCTCCTTATTGGAATAGTTTGGGATGTCACGTTTATTTAAAGGGACCAAACAAGCTGTCTGATGAGTAATTTTTAAAAGATTTAGAAAACAGAATGAATGAAATTCTAAATCATATTTGAGAACTGTCTGTAGTGAAAGCATATCAACAATAGTGATATTCATGCTCACTTAGGTATTTGTTCTACTCGTTCAGAAAAAAAAAATTGAAACAGCTAAAGAAATCCATAACTTTGACATGTCAGTGACAATCCCCAAAGCTACCTTTGTTTCTGTTGCATGGGTTGTTGTCTCATAGCCATATACTGCATGTCTTCTTGGAGGCGATTAAGAGGGGAATCAGGCTTGACACGAATCCCATAGTAATGGTACTTGGAGTTTCCTCTTCATAAGAGAACAGCAAACAGAGACACAAAAAAGTCAGTCAAGTCAATATCAATCATATAGGATTCCATTTAATTTCATATTTGGAAAAATAGGTAAAGGCAAACTTAATGTTATATATCTATGATTTACCTGTTCTGGACACCTGTGTATTTTTACAGTGGCTACATTTGAAGAATCAAAATAAGATTCTGAATCAATCAGTTCAAGGCCCTAAGAAAAATCTGTCCTTATAAACTTTTGCTTAAATACTAGTCACAGTCCATTTGTTTGATTTATATTACATTTTGTTTTCAAATTTATATTTTAGCTATAATTTAGAAAATTATATTAACAGGATATTCACTAACAGGATAAAGGGCTGCACACCAAGAAGTTACTATAAAGTAGTTATGCAGAACAAAGAGGAAAAAAATATTAACTCTACTGTCTTGAAGAAGTCCTGTATTTTTCTAGTTCTATTATTGCAGGGGTGATTAAGATAACTTCATTGACACAAGATGTTATGAAGTCTATTATTTAATATTTTGAAACCTAAAAAAGCAGGCATTTAATCCTATTGATTTCAAAACATATTTTATTAGTCTCTGTTTTTATGGATTCATATCAGTTTTGCAGGCTGAATAAGATGTGTCACAACAGATATGGAGAAATTTCTCTGTGAAAATGGCAAATTTCCACCTGGATAAAAAAATTGTCACAATTTCCTCATGTTCATGAAAAAGACCATATTTGTTATTAGAAATGACAAAGTTTTACCCTGAATGAAATTTGCAAATTCTTTCAAAAATAACATTTTAAATATGTAAATTTTTGCAAATAGAAAATAGTAGTTTTTCACAAGTCTATATATAGCAAGCCATCAGTGCTCTTTCCAATTTTTTCTTTCATTTACAAAAAAAAAATGCAAGTGGAGTGTGGATTCAATATTTTATATAAAAATAAAACAAAATTTTACTTCCAAGCTCCAAGAACACACATTAGATGAACCCTATATATTTGAAAATACATAAAATTTTTATTATATAAATAATATTGATAGCCTAAAAAGGTAGCCTACCAATTTGAATACCTACACAGTTATTGGTATAGGTATTTGAATACCTACATATTTGTAGTAAAATAAATGAGTAGGAAAACTTAATGCCTTCCATTTGCAGACATTAGATTTTTTCTCCAAGATCCACTGCCAAATAGAGCAAAATACAAAAACAAACAAACAAACAAATACCACAAACTCAGTTAGCCCTGTTCTCCCACACAAACAGCAGAACAAGAGGGAAAAGCCAATGACAAAGTTACAAAATAAAATGACATCGCTCTTGTGAGATCCCAAAATACATGAAGTATCTATCAGTAGTTTCTCTTCAGTTTCCTATAAATCAGCACTTTGGGTGTGGTGGTGGGGAGGCGGTTCTCTCTGTGCCACTGGAGATGGTTGGGGGATATCAGTATGTTCTGTGGTAACAAAAGATACCCTTTGATTTGTCTTTGTTTAGAAACACGGTGACTTTACTCATCTTTTACTTAGCTTCAGAGACTTGAGAAACAGTCTGGTTCTGGTTTGAATGAATTCACCAGATAATTTTATTGATGGATAAGTAACAATTTACATACGGTTTGCTTCGGAAAAAAAAGTATCTTGAGTTGGTCTGCCTCATGATTTATACTGATTTTCTTTCTGTTCCCTGGGTTAGGCATAGAAAATGAATGCTAAAACAGTTTCCATGGTAGAAAGAGTCCCTGGTACTTCACCCCTACCATTGTTAGCTTTTCTACATTAGAGTTCTGCTATCTTCATAACACAGTATTTGTTTAAACTTTCTCCATAAGATTTCTTTTCTCCTTATTCTTCTAGGCTTTGTTTTCCACCTCTAATTTCAAACATTACATACAATTTTAAAAGGAGCAGGAGACACAACTCATATAGTGCGAAGGGGAAGAAAAGAAGATAGAAAGTAAAAGCTGCAATATTGCAACATGTACTTATAGAGCCTAGAGTATGGATTCCACTCATTCGCCAACCCAAACAACCCCAATTTTGTCCTTTTCTATTTTAAAGATGCCTTTCAGGGCTTGAATGGAGCCTCAAAATAGGATTCATTGAAATCCCTTTCAGTAACAAAAGAGGCACAACAATACAGCTATTAGAATGCTGAATGAAGCCCAGAGATTCAAAATATTGGCACAGTATGCGTAACTACTGATCCATCAGCTAGGATATAGTAGATTAGGTCCCCAAATAATGATTTTTGTGGTTCCAGGAAAAAAAAAATAACTAACAAAACAAAAAGACTTTTTCAAGTGATAGGAAACTAGTTCCTTTACTATGAATAAATAATCATATTCTTCAGTTTAAAATACACTATTCTTTTGAAGTATGGATAGAAGAAAATACATTTCTGAGAGAACAGAACCTTCAGCAATCTGAAAGCTGTACAATCACTTACAATGCAACAGAAAGGAATCATTCACACTCTGAATACATACAGACCTTGTAATCCTCATAAAACTGTCACATTCCTTTTTTCTGTATAAATTTACATTGAAGTCAATTACAAAGGCTCTGTTTATTTTATTAAGAATATTAAAAACTCTTTGCTAGAATACTATGGGGCTGTGACTTCTCTCTTACCCAAGGTATATCATCTGTTATATATTGTATAGCAGCTATACATTTATACTTTTAAATATAGATTTCATAAGGTATAAGAAATCAGAAGCATGCATAAGACTCTGCTCAGCTATTCAAAATATGTTATGATAATTTGTAAAAAATACAGCAGTAAAATGAAGCTCTGCAGTTTTAAGTATTATTTTCATCATATTTTGACTAATAAAAACACTCATATGTATTTCCAAAAAAAGGAAACAGAGAAACTCTAAGAATCTTCCTCACATTATTGATTTCCTTGCAATGGAACCATACTAAACTTTTGCTTCCATAAATGCATGGCTTCACAATCAAGAGTTTTAAAAAGGCTAATAAAAGGTTAAAAAGGACAATGTCATTAACTGAGAGCTTCAAACATCCAAAACTTGTAAGTTCACAAAATAATTTTGAATTGGTCTCCAAAAATGACATGAATAACTCAGCTTTAATTTCTTACTCTATGCAAATAGAATATTTATAAAGATCTTTCTATGTAATTTTGCAAATCAAGAGATACATGGTTTTCCACTTACTATGTCACTTTATTCATCATCTTTAGTACATTTATTTTCCAAAAGAGAAGAAAGCAGTATACACTGATTTTTAAAGCATCATATATAAATTTTCCAGTAATAGCTTGAAAAGTGAAAGTGAAAGCGTTAGTGGCTAGGTTGTGTGCAATTCTCTGCAGCCCCATGGACTATAGCCCACCAGGCTCCTCTGTCTATGGAATTCTCCAGGCAAGAATATTGGAGTCGGTTGCCATTCCCTTCTCCAGTGGATCTTCCCAACCCAGGGATCAAACCAGGGTCTCCCGCATTGGTCTGTTCATTTCTATGTGATTTGAGAATCAGTTTTTCTCCAAGCTTTGCTACTTGGATGTTTAGGACAAGACATCATTCTGTATTGTCAGTTTTCAGTGAATAATGACCTTTCCTTTTCCTGAGGATTTTCATAAACTGAGCTAATTTTTAAATTTTTTTCTTAATGTATTATCTGTAATCAAATACTTTTGCCCAAACAATATACTGAATGACTATAGTTTAAAAAAGAGAGATTAGTTTATGATATTATCTTTTAGTACTAACCTAGTTCCCAATCTCCTGGTTCGTAGCCCCATAAAAATTGACCTTATTAGTTTTCCAAAAGAAGCAGCATTGACTGGATCCAGTTTGTGTTCCTGACAGTGTCGTAGGTAGTGGTTGTACAGAGTGCTTCTGGGAAGGCTCACTCCTTCTGCTGTCTCGTAATTGTCCAACAGCCACTGGAGCTAGTGTAAACAAGACAGGGTAAACACAGAGAAACCGAATCATTCACCAAAATGCCTCTAAGACACTGCAACCACAACACACAGAAATATGTAGAAGATCTTCCTCAAGCCTTATGACAGGGAAACTGTTGCAATTTGGAGGCCTGTGTAATCTGAATGTGAAAACTCTTGGAAGTTTAGATAGCTGACCAGCATTTATTGACCTCAGACCATGTCCATTCCTTCAAACATTCAAGTACCTATACAGACATACTAGTTTTCCTTGTATTGATTCCTACTTTGGAGATAAAAACCTCTTCAAGGAATTCAAATAATCTCATTAACTGTTTATAAATATAATTCGTAATTGCTACAGAAATAAACATATTACCAAGCCTGGCAGCATGGTGCATAATATGTCTTCAGTGCTGGTTTGTTACAACACATAATCAGCAGGCTGCCTTGTATAAATTTTTATACTAAGGCTCTATTCATTTTTATAGAATTTTAATTTACTTACACAAGATAATACAATTACAGCATATCTACTGGGACAAATTCTACAAGCAGTAAGGAAAATTTTCAGTCTTTTCTTTCCCAGAAAGAAACTCACTAGACACTGATTTTAAAAAATTATGTGTAACGAAAAGGGATCACTTATTACAATCATTTGAGTTTCTCTATGTTTTTTTCATAATTTTGGAAGACACACTACACTGGTAGTTGGAAAGCAATGTTTTTTCAGTCTGTAGTGCATATTTTAGTCTTATGGGTGGCCAATAACATCATGAAAAGATGCTCAACATCACAAATGATTAGAAAAATGCAAATTGAAACTACAATGAGGTTATCACCTCACACCAGTCAAAATGGCCATAATCAAAAAAATCTACAAACAATAAATGCTGGAGAGGATGTGGAGAAAAGGGAACCCTCTTACATCAATGCTGGGAATGTAAACAGATACAGCCATTATGGAGAATAGTATGGAGAGGCCTTAAAAAACTAGGAATAAATCTACCATATGACCCAGGAATCCCACTACTGGGCATATACCCTAATTAAGCCACAATTCTAAAAGACACATGTGCCCCAGTGTTCACTGCATCACTATTTACAATAGCCAGGACATGGAAGCAACCTAGATGTCCATCTATAGATGAGTGGATAAATAAGTTTTCATATATATATATACATATGTGTGTATATATATATATACACACAATGTAATATTACTCAGCCATAAAAATGAGCTAATTTGAGTCAGTTCTAATAAGGTGGATGTACCTAGAGCCTGTTACACAGAGTGAAGTCAGAAAGAGGAAAACAGACACTGTATGTTAACACAGACATATGGAATCTAGAAAAATGGTATTGATGAGCCTATTTGCAGGGAAAGAATGGAGATGTAGATGTAGAGAATGATCTTGTGGACACAGTGAGGGAAGGAAAGAGTGAGAGGAACGGAGAACGTAGCATCTACACATGTACACTATCATGTGTAATATAGCTGGTGAGAAGTTGCTATAGAACACAGAGAGCCCAGCCTAGCACTATTTGATAACCTAGAGGGGTGGGATTCAGGGAGGGGAGGGAGGCTCAAGAAGGAGGGGATATCTGTATAATTACGGCTGATTTGAGTTGTTGTACGGCATAAGCCAACACAACATGGTAAAACAATTTTCCTCCAATTAAAAAATAAATTAAGAAAATAAAGTTTTGTGTTGTCCTGCGTATTTTTAAAAAATCATTTCAAGTATAGTATGTGCAAGAAGTTTTTAGAAAAATCAAATCTAGGCATATATTACCAAGTTTCAACATTAGTAAAATTAAATCATCAATCTGTTCATTATTTATTTACAAATATGTATGCGTGCTCAGTCATGTCTGACTCTTTCACGATCCCATGGACTGTCAAACCCAGGTCTCTTGCATCTCCTGCATTGGCAGGCGGATTCTTTATCACTGCGCCACCTGGGAAGCCCTTATTTATAAAAAGAGAATTGAAATAGGTTTAAATAACTTTCTTAAGGCCATACATGAACTGTCTCAGGGCCTGATATAGTTTCCAACACATTTCCCTAATGACTCACATATCAGTTATTGCTACAAAAGTAGCATATATATCACATATTACTTGTCTAAACCAAATTTCCATGCCATATATATGAAGTGTGATAAAAAGTTGATATTCTACATGCAATTCAAGTTAAATATATGTTATGGAAGTAAAAGAATCCCTTTATTGAGCATCAATTATTAGCCAGGCAATATGCTAGACGCCTACCAGATGCAAAAATGAATGTGACCTCACCCCTGTCCTCTGGTGATTCACAGTCACATACTAAAAATGATAATGTGGACAGTCAAATAAACTAAAGTATTTCTCCATTTTGCTTACATAAAGATTTGTGATCAAACTTCAAACTTACACTTTCAGAATCATAATAAAAAAGACCATTAAAATGCTTTCAAAATTTTTTTTCCTTTAACCAAGACAAAGAATATCCCAGAACCATTTCAATTTCAAATATTCATATATGATATTTATATGTAACTAAAACTTATGTCATTAAACCCAAATTGATGTTGGCTTAGAAAATATGGCCACTAAGCCTAAAAGAGCAGAGTACTTTAAAAAAAAATAATGTTCTGTTCAGGAAGCCTTTAAGTTCTCTATGAAGCACATGTGCATTTCAATACATTTAAATATACGTATTGCCTCTGAACATATACAATCATCCCCTAAAATTTTTTTTAAAGATTATACAAAATAAGCCTTTATTTTTATAATGGTCAAAAAATTAAGAATTTTTTTTATATGAATCATCTGTAACCTTACTATCAGTAAACAGCTTTTCTGGAGGCATTCACACATGATTCCTGAATATTCTACATGACACATAGAAAAAGTTCACATATACATATTCACTTAGGGTAAAGAGAGGAGGTAAACTGATTGGGATATTCAGTTATTAAAGCTCAGGCTAGTATTCCGCCTACAACAGTGGGTCAGTACCTCTCTTTTGCACTCCTTTTTAAATTTTTAAGACTTCATTGATTAAAAGCACAACTGATGGAGGCAACACATAAAACATGGCAAATTAAACCTGTTTCACATATTTTACCCACATGCTTCAGTAAGATAATCGGGATTGGAAAGCATTGTCTCCTCACTTAATAGTGTTAGGACAGCTCTAGTGAACCATATTGCACAAAAGTGATGACTCTTGCTTTGTGTACATGTACTAGATAGAGCCTTCTATTGGTATTCTAAATACATAAAGGATATAGAATAAATAAAGAGTATCAAAATACAGAATATATATAGAGGAATATTCTACGAGGAATTAAATTCCATGAGATCAAGAAATATAAAGAAAATACTACAAAAGGGCAAATGTATTAAAAACTATAAGTCTTTTTTGAAAAACAGTAGTATTTTGCAACTGAACTAATGAAGTACCCACATCCACAAGCATGAAACAGACAATGCCAGTAAAATGTCAAAGTTAAAAATGTCAAAGATATGTTTATATACATATACATATGTGTCCTCACATAATAATGCATATTGTCAAAGCCAAAACGACATGATTATTTATCATAAATAAAAATCAATAAAAAATCAAATATTTATCCCTTTGCTAATGAACAGAACATATATCTATATAGGAAGTATTGGTTTGAAGGACTTTTTTCAGAAATGGAAAAATAATCAATTTTTAAATGTGAACTTTATAACCAAAAGTATACAAATAATAAAAATAGATTTGATGTAAAATACTTTTAATAAGATATAAAGTAAATGAAAATAATTTATTTAATCAGATACAAATTAAATTTTCAAAAACTGCCTTAACAGTTTACTAGTCTCCTTGCAATATTTGGTTACTTAAAAGTAAAGATAAATATCTAAAAATGAGTTTATTAATATCTCATGATCAAGAAAATTGTCTTTTAAATAAATTTTAAAAATCTATAAAATGATTTGAAAAAACAAATCCAAAATAAAATATTTGAAGGGTACTAGCATAAACTGCCTTTTGTAAAAGTGAAAACTTGTGCCAAAATTAAAGTTTAACATAAAATACTTTTAGTCCAAAGGTATGTTTGCACATATAAAAATGTTAATCAGGCCATTCTTAATCAAAGAAAAGCTTCCACAGAAATAGTAAGATAATTACAGCACAGGTTGACTTAAAATACTCATAAGCCTAAATAATATTACTCAAGCCCCCAGTGAGTAACCTGGACAAAACTACGTTTTTATTGGATTGGCCATGTGGTCCTCTGAAGTGGCTACGCAAGTCACTGAATTTGGACTGGCTGTTTTGCAAACATTGTTTTTATTATATAGTTCTACATTCTTAAAAATTCTTCATTTCTAATCTAGTTTTTAAAACTCTGAGTTTATTTGTAATATGTATTTGTGTGTCTGTGTATGTACACACACATCCATATGTGCATACATAGTTACACACATACTATGTACACAAAATCATTAGTGGTTTGAAAAATTCCACAAGGGTGGATATTCTAGTGGATATAATATAAAGTTTTACAGCAGCAAAGCTAGGCTTTGTTCCCTGTGCCCCGTTTGCAGGAAGAGGAACTCTTATTCCTTGCCAGAAGCCTGCAGATCTCCTGGGAAGAGCACAGGGAGGTCAAATAGAGGTAAAAGCCCTGAAGGATGAGAGGTGGCTCTGCCGCGGCCATGACAGCTCCAGCAAGGAAGCCTGCCAACGGCTGTACAGACAGGGGTAGTGCTCCTAGAAACTCACTGTGGAAGCAGAAATTGGTTTAGGAATTACACACGATTTTGAAATTTAGCTGAGGAGTATAATCTACATTCTACATGCCAGCATTTAACCTTTGAGTTTTGACACAGTGATGAAACTCTTAAGTCACATCTTTGAGTCTAAAACACAGTATTAAGGACTAATTTTTATTATAAGAGAAACTGAGCAGTTAAATGTAACCTGAAGGCATTTACTCCATGTGTTACCCCAGGGAAGTTAATGCCTGTTATAAGATACATTTTCCTTGGGTTTTGTCTTTAATAAAATTTGGACAGTAATTCAATATCCTTAACATTTACTAATTTGGAAATAAACCAGTGCTATTTCTTTCACTCATTCATAAAATGTCTTAAAAATATTTGTTTATATTTATGATTTTGAAAGCCTATGAAATACCATAGGACCTTTTAACCTTTATCTTTAAAACCTGAGTATTCTACTAATGAACTAACAAATTCATGTAAGGGTCGAAACCAAGATGCATCTTTCAACCTTTGCATTTAATCTATATTAATCAAAGTAGATTAAGGAAGATGAACAGTTCCTATTTTTCCCAAAGGGAAATACTGATTGACAAATTAAAAAAAAATACATATTGCATTCCCCAATTAACATCTAAATGTAACATTTGGCATTTTTTCCCAGATGGATTATTATCCATTAGGATTCATTTTAAGTTCAGTTCACTGATGATATGCATTTTGACAGGTCTTATTTCCATCATAACTTATATTTACAACACAGCCAAGTCAAGGGAAAGTGAGCATAAAACAACATTTTGCTTTAAGCTGAATATATTTCAATAGCTAAAATGCAAAATTGATGAAACAATTATTTGCTAAATTGTGAAAGGTATATAAAATAAATGCCTAAAGCTATTTATATATTTTACAGGGAATTTTTAAAATGTACAAGCTGAAGAATGTTACATAAAATTTAGGAACAATTAATTTAAGAACATTTCTGCATATAAATTTATAATCCAAAGTATCCCAAATTGGATACAGTATAACCATTAAATACCAATTTATGTTAATTATAACTAAGAAGGAGTATAAAATAAACTTAAATCTGCAATGAAGAGAATTAAGATATTCTAATTCATTTAGGAAGACCACCCATCATTTACCCATAACATTTTCACTTGCCAAAATACTTAGAAATATTTAAATAAACTAAAGGCTCCACATGAGGAAATGACAGACCAGCAATAAATTCTTTCATTCAAATGGTATACAGGGAAAAGACCACTGTCTATCAATGAGGCTCACACATACGCCTAACTGAAGCACACTTCATAACAAAGAATGCACGTATGAGTCCCCAAATAAATGCACGCATGATTGGCAGAGACATTTAGACTACTGAAGGTAAGATAAGGTCTTTTCCCATCCATTATTTGTTTCCTATGTTTAATCATTCAGCAAATATTTAGTGAGCATCTACTATGTACCAGGCACTGTTCTAGGCACCAGGGATGTTATCAGTGGACAAAACATATCAATTTTTATTGTCTTAGAATTTTCACTTGTCAATAAATATTTACCATCTGCCTGTATGATGCTACTACTGAAATAAGTGCCATTATATTAATAATGTTAATAGAACATGGCATTCAATGTAACTGTACTCAGTCACTGGTGAGGTTGGATATGAGAAAGACAAGTTGTAAATATATTTTGACCTGCATGATAACAGCATGATGATGATAAAAATAGAGTAGCAGTACAAAATATTCTTAAGAATATGCTGAACAGGGATATAAAGCTTAATACTCACTCCATCTTCTAATGTGTAGAAAGAGAGGTAAAAAATGAAGCAAGCAAGCTAGATTATACTGACAGGGGTTATTTGTTTGACTCTAATAAAAGACTCCTGAATTATTGCAAATAATCAAATACATAATGAGAAAATAGAAAATCTATTCTATTCGATATTGTAAAATAGAATGACAACAGACTTTCAGCTCAAAAATCATGACTAGTAAGTATGGAACACAACTTATTGATAATTTCTCCTAAGCTGTGCCTAATGAAATCGGTCCTTTGTAGAAATTGATGTCAGGGAACTACCATCATAAAGTTGAATTCATGTCCACTTCAAAGAATGCCACAAACCTCATATATTTCTGTGTCATATATAGTAAGGGATAAAGGTAACTTCCAGTTTATTAACATTGAAATTGTTAGCCATATTTAAACTAAAAAGAAAATTCTTCACACATGTTTTTTATACAACTGAAGATCACCAATTAATTAACAGAATTTAAACAGAGGGTATTTAAAATGCCCTCACCAGGTAATTATCAACTGGAATGCATATAGTAGCTTATTCCTTGGATAAATCTAAAAAAAATTAGGAGCATCACTAACTTTTCAAGGACAGAAAGACAGGAGGACCTTTTTTTCTCTGTTCAGGTAGAAACAAAACCTGACCATCACCAGAAACACTGACTTCTTCTTCACTACTTATATCCATATAAAGAATCATTTTTATTTCCAAAGACTTGATTATAAATGTGTTGCTTTCAAGTAAAAGTAACTGTACCTCAGAGGTGTAATAAAAGTGAATCAGGATATTTAGAGAAAGATTATCACTACATTAGCAACATTTATGCCCATCTTTCTATATAATGAAATGCCTCTGTCAGTTGTAAACAGTATGAGAGTTGCCATGCTATGTGATAAAAAATACAAAGCCAAAGAGTAAAAAACATGTCTCTGCTGTTTATGCAGATTAACTCACACATTCATTAACATTAGTGCTTCATGAATTTTGTAAGAGAATAACAACTTTAAAATATCTGAAAAGTTTAAAAATCAAAACATACAAGAAAAAATTTTCTTATACCCACATTATTCATAAAAAGATTAATTTGATTAATTCAAGTTAATTGAAACATATCACATATTTTACTAAAATATATATCTCAAATGAAAATGAGATGTGAATTGAATATCAAAGCACAAATTCTTAGATGTCTGAAAGTTCAAAAAGTAACTGGAAACTTAAAGAATTTTTTTTTATACCTCTGCACATTTTTGACCAAAATGAACAACACTTTCAACACTTGCCATTTTAAAAAAAAACACCAGGTGGTCCTCACCCCTTCCCCCAAACAAACATTCTAATAGTATATAGTAAATCAGCCCCTACACACAACCACAGATTCATGCCAACACAGCAGGAATATGCCTATGAAACATATTAATATAAAAGAGTGATATACTGCATACAAATTTTCAGAAAGGGGAAAATCACATTCCTTAAACTTTCAAAAGAAAGGCCAAAATATATATTATTTTAGAATTTATGATCTATAATTTTCACTAAAATTGTAGTCATTCTCCAAGCACATTAACCTGTTTTTATTTGCCATGATACCTCCCTTTGGGAAAACAAACAAACTACTTCATCTAAAAACAAATATGTAAAAACATAATGAAATATTTTGTGTTACATTGGAATATAAAATTTAAATGTCTGAAAATCCACATATTTAAAAAGCATAATGAAAACATTTTCTATAAGCTAAAGTTTTAAAGTTTATTGAAAAAAATTAATGATATTTTATTTCATTTGTGTGATCCAATTTTGGACTGTTCCATCACAAAATATGGGGAAGAATTAAAAATAATTTATCTCTAAGAATACATTGTCAGTTGGGAGGGAAAACTCTAATTCTTATTATACTGTTACTGATAGTAATTTAGAAGAACTGTCTAGACAGATTTAAGTCTAGGTCTATTTACTCATCCTCATATATTCAGAAATCATGATAACAAAATAATTCTTTATCAATTTTCATTGATTCCCCAAAATTTGAACATTGAATGAGAATGTTTATAGTTTCACAAATGGTTATCACTTTCTTATCCTCACCAGTGTTATAGTGATGCTGCATCTGGGTAATGGTTAAAAGCTTTAAGAAATAGTAACAACAATAATACTGTTTTATCTCAATTATTAGCAGCTTATGGCTTATTTAGAGCCTCACTTCTTCTCTTGGCCCAGACTCATTTTTCTTTAAGTCTTAGGATCTGAGCTCCTCTAGGGAGCTGTTTCCTGCCCACTGGTAAATACATCATTTTAAACAGTTTATCATTGGGTTTGGCATTAATGTTTTTCCACTTAAAGGATATTACTGGTCATACAAATAGAGACAACCATTTCTCCATCTCAGACATGAAGATGCAGATTACAAACATTTGCTTTGTAACATTATAAATAAATACCACACTAGAAAATTTAAATCATCAACCACTTTTTACCAGTCATGGCAGCTTGCTATTAACTTGGAAATGTTATATCTGTACCAAAACAGTACAAAATCCTATAGTATATTGTGGGCTCTATTTTTAGCTAGTCCACTGTACAAAAATGCCATTAAGTGATATAGAGATCATAAGCAGCTGAGAAGGAAGGTTAAGAAGCAAAATAAGTAAATAAATAAAACAAGCATTTAGAAGCAAGCAACACATGCAGAACAAGCAAGAGATTAGTTTACATGAAGAAGAGGCAACTTACATGGCTGTTGAGAAGAGAGCTTCTGTGAGTGGACAGACCGTCAGACTTTTGCAGCGTCTCAATCGCCATTTCAATCTGATAATAGATGTCATTAAAAAAAGGGCTCAAGACAAGATAGTAATAAAAGGCTCACCAGAGAATTTTTGATAGATTCTTTAAAGTTCAATTTCTCCTTCAATGGTGGCTAATGAATAGCTCTCACTGAATGTGTATTTCCCCCTTCCTCCCCCCAATCCCAGAGACTAACATAAAAACAGGCACACTAATAATAAGCTCAATCATAAAAGTAAACCTTTTTGAATATTCACAATTATAATCAGAACGGAGACCTGAGGAGCAGGAACCCCAGTGGACTGTGCTAGTTAAAACATTCTTGACTTTCATAGTTCAAGAATAGTAACCACTCTCTCTCTAGTCTCCCACCTAAAAAGTATTTAATATTTGCCCTATTCTGTCACAAAAGGAAAATAGTACAGATTCTGTATTTTACATACATTAGTATTTTAATGCAAATGTGCAAAGACACCTTTATTAATGTTCAAAAGTTACTAAATCTAACCATTTCTCTCTAAATCCTGTATTAAAACTTGGAGGTGGAACATCATTAGTATGGACACGTTTAGATGTAAGCATGGATCCTATATCATATTTTAAGATGTGGTGGTGAGGCAGAGATATTAGAAATGATAGCAGAAATGAAATGTAGAAGAGAAAATAATTCAGAGCCAACAAAGAAAAGGGACAACCACAGAAACAATTTTATTCTGTGTAATCTCAGTGTATGATGAGTAATCATAACCCCTTAATTAAGTAGGAGGTGCCAATAATAAATGAGATGTGCTGTTGATCCCTTCATATTTAAAGATAAGTATCTCTCGGCTCCTAGCACTACAGCATTTACTGTAAGATCAGGTTCCAAACACCCTGTATTTGATTACTGGAGTTTATTAACAATATTAGCTAAGGTTAAATTTAAAAATCACACTATATAAGAAAGAAATCATTATTTTTCTTTTTGCTACCTGATCAAATCAATACTCATATAAGCAGTTAAAAATATTTCATGCTTTCTAACATAGATAAGTTATATTTTACACTAGCTATGGAAATTAATGATGCCTTGAAATTTTAACATACTGTCTACTCCTATCTAAAAAAAAAAAAAAAATGGATGGCAAAATCCATAGCAGAGCAAAGTCTTGTTTTTCCCACCAAGTGTCCAACTTCTTTATGGTAATGAAAGAATACTGTATAGATAGAATGTTCAGTCTCCATTATGCCAACATTAAATTTAGTTTCCTTAGGAATTGGTAGCTTTAATTTTATGTTATTTCCTCAAGTTACTGGTTCTTCTTCCTCAGAGTTAATAAAATGCAATACAGAGAAGAATGTTAGGTTAGAAATTATAGAAAAATACTCTTAAATATGTATTAAAATAATTCATAAGCTGATAGAACACAATTTATTATTTTGTTAAATTTTTTTAGATCACACACTTAAGTAAACTGGCTTCAGAAATACTCTTTGCCAGATGGAATGTTAATGTATTTCATCATTATACTTGAAAATAAACTGATGAAAATGATACTGTACAAGCCAAAAAACTACATTACAGAAAGAGTAATGTAAATTCTACTAAATTTACTAAATGTTAAATTGTAAAACTAAAGAATCTCAGTATTACATCTCTTAAAAGGGTATCAATAAGTACTACTGCTTTCAGAGAGAAAATATGTATCAAAAGAATGCTGAGAAGTCCCATCCTCAACTGACTGCAAATCTCTTCTAGGAAGAATTTGCTCAAAACTTTTTTTTTCCCTCAAAACTTTAATTTGCTAAAATGCCTACTTTTTTTAAAAGTTTGAGTGTGGAAAATTTGAAATTAGATTTTAGTCTACTTAAAAATAAAATGATCTGTTTCTTTTGATTTTACAGGTTTAGGTGAAAGGTAAAAATCACCAAAAATCTAAGAGCAGACAGAGCAATAATGAGGGAGAGATCCACATTCAGATTTGATTTGCTTGTTAACAGCAATTTCCATTTCTTTATGACTAAAGGATTTGTTGTTTTTGACAATTAAAAATTGAGTGCAGTAAACAAACATTTTCCATTTCTTCCCTAAACTAATTAAACTTTGGACTATAGCTTAGCTTGTTTTCTTTCCTTTTTTTGGAGAAATAAGTTCTCTGAACTAAGGTATATTATAGCCCAAGTTGTGTCTCTTAACCATCCTAGGACTGAGTGCCTAACAGTGCACACGTCCTCTCCACGATTATCTAATGCTAGGATATGTGTTGCTTTGGAGTTTAGACTGGTCCATGGTGATCCTGTACTATTGCCTCATAATCAGATAAGAAGCTATGGCAACTACTCTTAGATCAAATGGTGGGATGCTCTATTTGAGATGAGATGTTCGGCCTGGAAAGCCAGGCTTATAGAGCGTTAAGTGTGATTACTGGAGTGGGTGAGACTTAAAACTCCCTGTGTGAAAGAGCAGGTAAGAAACTGATATACATTCTGGCCACAATGGGCACACAAATTCTTAGAAAAATAAGTCTTTTCTGGAAGATAAAAAAAGATACTTAGTAATACATTAATACTTGGGGTGAATTAAAACCCTCCAGATTCACCAGCTAAAACAGGATTCCTATGAGAATGGGAATCTACTCTGAGGGTGGTTATCAGTCAGAGAGAGAAACCCTTGCTCCAGTGCTACTGCAGAAACATTTTCAGAAACTGGAAAAGAGGATTTCGCACTGTGTTTAGACACATCACTGAAATATTAGAGGACTGACCAGCCTCTGGGTCAGAAAAATGATAGGGATCAATGAAAAGTTTTCCAGCCATAGGAGTTACAAGTGTGGGATGACGAACCTCAGATGCTACCCCAACAGAATGCCTGGCAAAGTCTGAAGAGTCAGAATTCAGGAAATGTGGAGAGCTTCCTATATGCATAGGCCAGGTTTCTTCCCGACCACACAATAGCAGGAAGATAGAAGGCCTCTTTGCAGTGTGCTGCATGACAAAGCACTATGGAGCATAATTCTAAAGATGAGACCTGGTTTGAGCATTTGCTGCGAATATTTTACAATGAAGACTACTTAGGGAAACCCAGATTTCATCAGCAGGGACACTCATGAGTTTTGCTCTGAGTAAAGCTTAATTTGGGTGAAGAAAGAGAGGAAGGTAACACCAGTTGTTATGACAAAACAATGTCTGGGCTTGTGTCACCAGTTAGGAACTGGAGAATTAAAGTAAATACAGGTATGACTTGGTTCCCACAACCAAACACTGAATTCTCAAAAGACAGAATACCAGGGCTTCCCTCATTTGGGCAAAAGTTTCTCCATACTAAGAATGTGACCTAAATATCAGGCTGCAGACTCTTTTCCAATCACTGAAATGCTAACGTTGCCTTGTTAGAATCAAAGGGCAGGTGGAGAGTCTCCAAGCATCCAGGGTAACTTGAGACTAGTAAGATATTCACCCAAGAATCAGTGTCATGATAAGGACTTAAGAGAAAAGTCACACCAAGACCTTAAGAAAAGAGGATGAGAGAGCACAGGAGGGGGGTCAGATGCTGCCTGAGGTCCGGTAAATACAGTGTTTGTATTCTCTTTTCTCAAGCTCAAAGAAGAGATCAATATTGTACTTTTACTAAAGCAGCAAATACTTTTAAAGAGAAAAATGTAACAAGAAAAAAGCATTTCCCCTATTATTTATAATTCCCCATCGTTATTTATAATTGGTATTTATGGTTCCCTGTTGCCTTTTCACGCAGGAGAATCCTTATCACAGGATGGCGTCTTGTTTTGCAGAGCTATCATCAGGCTTTAAGTGCTCTGCTGGAGGGCTGAGAGATTTGAGGAGACGGGGACCTGGGCAGAGTGGAAGGGAACGTTCACTGGCAGATGATGGGCAGACTGGGGAGGGCAGGTGGTGCACCGGGGCTCTGGGGGACTCTGCAGTATGTGACCCTGAACCCTCAGCTCTTTCCTCCACAACATCTTCAGTAAAATTGATGCCACTCACACATACTTCAGGTACAAGTAGTCAAAACTGGCTGGAGCACAGGCTTCATTTAGGGGCAGTTGATGCTGTCATAAAGGTAAATTTCAGGTTCAAATGCAGAGAAACTTGGAGAGGTATTGAGTCTTTTATTTATTGTTGACATTAATTTTGTCATCACCATTACTTCTAAGAGAGAGAGTTATTTAAGTAATTCTGGAAACAGTTGTTTTAAAGCTAATCTTATTTCAAACATCAGGATGCATCAATGTTGGGGAATGTCAGTCACCTTCAGTGAAAAGGAAAAGGAAGGTTGACCTCAACCTCTCATCCTGAGAGATGCTGAATCTTTTTGCAGGAGTTGCACAGGGCCAAAAAGAGGCTCCCCTGTACACGTGATTTATATACATATTACGGGCATCTATTCCATGGCCCAAATAGAATATCATATGTGTGGACAGTTAGAACTTTGTCTTAATGTAAATATCGACCATTCAATTACGTGCCATTAATAGAAGGAAAAAGAATAATTATATCAACTTATTCATTGTCTTATAGGTCACGGCATATTCTAGTGACTCTGAAATGGCTTTTTAAACTCTTTTAAAGACTAAAGGTCAAGATTGATATATTCAACTACCACTATAATTAAAATTGGTCTCATGGTAGAAATTATTTCCTTTCTAGAACTAAGAAAGCAATTTAAAAATAGAAATAATACCATGACGTTTTATGATTTATAAAGCCTTTTTAGATTAAATCTCATTTGATCTTCACTACAACTTTGTGAAACAGCAAAGGCAAGCAATATTATCTCCTTTTCACAGATCAGAAAATTGAGTGTCTATGGGATTATATAGGTATTTATACACCTGGAGACTGGAATCCAAGATTTATCACTCTACATTCAACATAATTTCCATTTTATACAAATACAACATGAACACTAATCAAGTAGAAATATCACTGCTGAGGAGTGGCTTGTAAGATTAAAATTTGCTTAATGATTTGCTATTAACAAGATTCATTTTCTAATAGAAAGGACTTGAATATGATTAATAAGCATTGCTTGAAAATGATTTCAAAATGATCAAGTTACAAAGCAACAAAAAAGTTTGAATGATAGTTAATTTTACTTATCATAAAATAGTTATGCAATGATTGCATTTTCTTATTAATATAGGTTATTTTGTTAACCTCACAAGTTAACTTTTTTTTTTTTTTCAGAGAAACATCATGTTTGTTTCCTTGTAAAAGAAAAGTAAATTTATTAGAGAGACCCAATGAGGATAATACACTTAAGACTGGAAATTTCCTTTGGGATATTTTTTCTCCTGAACTCTTGACTTTACATTCTGTTTGTAGTTGAGATCAAGTAAGATACAAATGGGTTTCCCTGGTAGCTCAGCTGGTAAAGAATCCACCTGCAATGCAGGGTACCCTGGTTTCATTCCTGGGTCAGGAAGAGCCCTGGAGAAAGGGATAGGCTACTCACTCCAGTATTCTTGGGCTTTCCTTGTGGCTCAGAAGGTAAATAATCTGCCTGCAATGTGGGAGACTTGGGCTCGATCCCTGGGTTGGGAAGATCCCCTGGAGGAGGGCATGGCAATCGACACCAGTATTCTTGCTTGGAGAATCCCCATGGACAGAGGAGCCTGGTGGGCTACCGTCCATGGGGTTGCAAAGAGTTGTACATGACTGAGCGACTAAGCACAGCACAGCAAGATACAAATATTTCTACTGGGTGGCTTGTTTAGAAAAAATACCTGTGATCGCTGACATGAGCCATGTGACAACTGCCCTTATACCTGTTAGAAATGACCACCTCCTGGTGTGTTAGTGTATTGGATGGCAGGGCACTTTCACAGTAAGTACTTCAAACCAGGAGCACAAAGGAAAACACTCTTTCACTCTGCATTTAGTCTATATAATCACCTCACAGGTGTTTTCCAAGTGTGGTCCCAGACGCTTGTTGGAATCATCTGAACATGTGTTAGAAATGCAAAACAACAATAATGAAAAACAAACAAAAAGAATGGAGCTCAAATTCAGTGCTCTGTGACAACCTAGAGGGGTGAGATGGGATGGGAGGTGGGTGGAAGTTCAAGAGGGAGGAGACATATGTATACCTGTGGCTGACTCATGTTGATGTATGGTAGAAACCAACACAGTATTGTAAAGTAATCATCCTCCAATTAAAAATAAATAATTTTTTTTAAAAAGAATGAAAACTGCATCCTGGCTGCTCATACATGTTGCTGATGCTTTGATCTCTTCTTCAGTTCTTCCAAAGCAGCACTTTTCAGAAAGTAAGGTGTAACCCATTAGTAGGTTATGAAATCAACCACCCTGACCAGCATTTTTGAAACATTAAAGAAATCAAAAAGAGTAGAAAAATACTCAAATATCCTGGCACACATTATGTACAACTTTGGCTTCAGTCCTCCCTATATGAATGTATATTATGTATATAAGTCATATGTGTGTGCATACAAGTGTGTACTCATGAATGTATGCATGTATGTATGTGTATGAGTAGTAAAAGGCCACTGTGTAAAGGTATTTTTACTGTAGATTGTGGCCCCCAAACTTTGAATGCTCTGCGTGAACAGTTAGTCCCTTCTAGTAACTGGATCCCTTCTAAGGATCTACAAGGGTCTCTTGGGCCCATGAATCCCTACGATGCAGACAGAAACAGCTCACTGAGGCTAAAGTTGTGAATATGATACTACTCTGTAAGTTGTACATTCAACCAATATAGAAATCAACATGTGAATATATTAATCCATAGCAATATTAAACAAAAGTTTAACCAAAAGATTCAGGACTGGTTGTTAACTCTTAAAAAAATTTACAATGCCCAGAAAACACACCTAACCAGTTTTGCTCTTCATCTCTTGAACCAGAAGTAGCTAAGACAATACCTTAATCTTATACATTAAGCCTTTAGAGAAAAGAAGTCTTAGATCTTGCAAATGTTTAACTATATGAAATTTTTTTTACTCAGTTATAATTTTATGACATCTAAAATTGTTTTTTATTATTTTGCTTTCAACCTGAAGTTTTGGCAATTTTGTATCCCCTCAAGCTATTTTGAAATATTGATAAGAAACAAAAAACATCTAGAGAAGATACTTGCATGAACTGAGTATGTTCTGAGAACATTTGGTTTAACTAGGTAAACTGAAACCATTGTCGTTTTAGGCTTCCATTGCTGCTGCTGCTAAGTCGCTTCAGTCGTGTCCGACTCTGTGCGACCGCACAGATGGCAGTCCACCAGGATCCCCCGTCCCTGGGATTCTCCAGGCAAGAACACTGGAGTGGGTTGCCATTTCCTTCTCCAATGCCATGAAAGTGAAAAGTCAAAGTGAAGTCGCTCAGTCGTGTCCAACTCTTAGCGACCCCATGGACTGCAGCCTACCAGGCTCCTCCATCCATGGGATGCTCCAGGCAAGGGTACTGGAGTGGGGTGCCATTGCCTTCTCCATTGATTATTCTGTAAAGCCCACACCCCTCCACCCTCACCAGGACTCTGTGAGACTGGCGTTACTGGTGCATGAATATAAAATTAATTTTAAGATATCAACTGTATAAGCTCTAGGGATTACAATCACCCTTCAGGAATCTGCTGGGTTAGGATTAGGTGATAGGATTTAAGGCCAAATTTATATTTTCAAATTTAAGATTTCAAATCTGCCTTTTTCAGACTATTCTGAGTACTATGAACATTTTCAGTTTATATTTAGTTCATATAATCATTAAAACAGGTTTTCTCTAAGTGTAATTCTGGATCAGCATTATCAGAATCACCAGGTGCTTAAAAGAAATGCAAATCTTAGGTCCTTCTCCACACTCAATCAAAAGGCTAGAGGGTGGGGCCCGGCAATGCATTTAATCAATGCTCCAAACATAATGTACATTCAAGTTTGAGGAACACTGTACTAAACATACCTCTTGATGAAAGTGAAAGAGGAGAGTGAAAAAAGTTGAGTGAAATGTTGAGTGAAAAACTCAACATTCAGAAAACTAAGATCATGGCATCCAGTCCCATCACCTCAGGGCAAATAGATAGGGAAACAATGGAAACACCGACTGCAGCCATGAAATTAAAAGGCGCTTGCTTCTTGGAAGAAAAGCTATGACCAACCTAGACAGCATATTAAAAAGCAGAGACATTACTTTGCCAACAAAGGTCCCTCTAGTCAAAGCTATGGGTTTTCCAGTAGTTATGTATGGATGTGAGAGTTGGACTATAAAGAAAGCTGAGCACCAAAGAATTCATGCTTTTGAACTGTGCTGTTGGAGAAGACTCTTGACAGTCCCTTCAACTGCAAGGAGATCAAATCAGTCAATCCTAAAGGAGATCAGTCCTGAATATTCATTGGAAGGACTGATGCTGAAGCTCTAATACTTCGGTCACCTGACGTGAAGAGCTGATTCATTTGAAAAGTCCCGATGCTGGGAAAGATTGAAGGCAAGAGGAGAAGGGGACGACAGGGGATACGATGGTTGGATGTCGTCACCGATAGACATGAGTTTGAGCAGGCTCCGGAAGCTGATGAAGGACAGGGAAACCTGGAGTGTTGCAGTCCATGGGGTCGCAAAGAGTCAGACAGGACTGAGTGACTGAAACTTGAAACTTGTACTAAACAAGATCAAATCTTTTTCTTTGCCAGAGTTAGGCTGCAGTTAATCACTGCAGATGGTGATTGCAGCCATGAAATTAAAAGACGCTTACTCCTTGGAAGGAAAGTTATGACCAACCTAGAGAGCATATTAAAAAGCAGAGACATTACTTTGCCAACAAAAGTCCATCTAGTCAAGGCTATGGTTTTTCCAGTGGTCATGTATGGATGTGAGAGTTGGACTGTGAAGAAAGCTGACCGCCAAAAAATTGATGCTTTTGAACTGTGGTGTTGCAGAAGACTCTTGAGAGTCCCTTGGACTGCAAGGCGATCCAACCAGTCCATCCTAAAGGAGATCAGTCCTGGGTGTTCATTGGAAGGACTGATGCTGAAGCTGAAACTCCAATACTTTGGCCACCTCATGCGAAGAGTTGACTCATTGGGAAAGACCCTGATGCTGGGAGGGATTGGGGGCAGGAGGAGAAGGGGACGACAGAGGATGAGATGGCTGGATGGCATCACCGACTCGATGGACATGAATTTGAGTAATCTCCGGGAGTTGGTGATGGACAGGGAGGCTTGGTGTGCTGCGATTCATGGGGTCGCAAAGAGTCAGACACGACTGAGCAACTGAACTGAACTGAATTCTATATAAGGGGTGTTAAGTATTATTTGAATTTTTGCCTCTCTTTCATTCTCTTGCTAGCCAATCTTACCCAACCTTTAGACATTTTGAATTTTATATTAGTAACATAATGAGAAGATAAACATAATTTTGGTGAATCTAAAATTAATCAATTTACAACATATTAACATTTGTGATTTAAAAAATAATGTGTAAATCTATGGCTGATTCATATCAGTGTATGACAAAACCCACTGAAATGTTGTGAAGTAATTAGCCTCCAACTAATAAAAAAAATTAAAAAAAAAAAAAGAAAAAAAAATAAATAAATAAAAGACACTTGCTCCTTGGAAGAAAAGCTATGACCAACCTAGACAGCATATTAAAAGCAGAGACATTATTTTGCCGACAAAGGTCCATCTAGTCAAAGCTATGGTTTTTCCAGTGGTCATGTATAGATGTGAGATTTGGGCTATAAAGAAAGCTGAGCACCAAAGAGCTGATGCTTTTGAACTGTGGTGTTGGAGAAGACTCTTGAGAGTCCCTTGGACTGCAAGGAGATCAAACCAGTGAATCCTAAAGGAAATTAGTCCTGAATATTCATTGGAAGAACTGATGCTAAAGCTGAAGTTCCAATGCTTTGGCCACCTGATGCAAAGAACTGACTCATTGGAAAAGACCCTGATTCTGGGAAAGCTTGAAGGCAGGAGGAGAAGGGGACGACAGTGGATGAGATGGCTGAATGTCATCACAGACTCAACGGACATAAGTTTGAGCAAGTTCTGGGAGCTGGTGATAGGGAAGCATGGCGTGCTGCAGTCTATGGGGTCGCAGAGTCAGACACAACTGAGCAGCTGAACTGAATGCATACACAAATACATGAATGTTTATGATAAGAGCCTTATCTATTAAAATCTTCAATGCAAAAAAAAAAAAATAATGTGATGAGAAAGAAAATGAAAGCTAACCACTTGAAAGAAGTTTGGGGCTCTTTGTGGACTTCCATTTTTTGCCTAGGAGCATTAGGTACCTTTCAGTGATGAAATTAGCTCTATTACCCTACTGTAAACCTTTACACCCATAGAAGCACAGTGACTGGTCAATAGTGATTGCTCAATAAATGTCTGAGAGAGTTAGTGATTAAAGAGAACAATCCAGACTCTGAGTACATGAATAAAAATACCAATGTTCACCTTCACTCCAAAATATTGAATAGTAAGAATGGTTCTATAAATCTTTACTAAATTTAATGCAAGTTTTCATTCTCTAAACTTTCTACCGACCAATAAAAGAGGACGTTTTCTAAAACCAAGGATCAAGGTTTAATTTGAACCATGATACCTCATAGACAATCTTTTACTGGGCATAAAGTAAAAGAAAAGGTTGTTGCAGTTATATGCATTTGGGTAGATACACTTTATAATCATTAAGAGCTTGCCTGAGTTTTTTTAAAATAATAAATCACTTTTTAATTGAAAATACATTCATATGCCTCCCAAACTTTTTCCTTCATGCATTCTTCTAGAGATATCTTGTACTTATATAAGCATATAGGAATGTATGGGGCTTCCCTGGTGGCTCAGGTGGTAAAGAATCAGCCTACAATGCAGGAGATCTGGGTTTGATCCCTGGGTCGGGAAAGTTCCCTGGAGAAGGAAATGGCAACCCACTCCAACATTCTTGTCTGGGAAATCCCACGGACAGAGGAGACTGACTACAGTCCATGAGGTCATGAAGACTCGGACATGACTGAGCAACTAACACTTTCACTTTCTTTCTTTCATAGAAAAAAGTATGTTTCTATTTAATGTACACACGCATGCACACATACACACACTACTTGTTTTTTCATTTAACAATATATTTGGGGATCTTTCCATATCTATTTACACACATACATACACACACACACTGCGCCTCACTCTTTTTAATGACTGTATAAAATCCCACTGAATGGGCAAATGCAAAAATATACATTTATTTCTTTGCTGATCAACAATTAGGCTTCTTATAATCTTTTTCTAATACAAATAACTCTAATGAATATAGTTGTTTATGCAGCATTTCACATATGTAAGAATATCACCAGTGGATTAAATTCCTCGAAGTACTATGAGTCAATTTTTTGACTCGAAGTACTATGAGTCACATTTTTGAAAAAAACATGTATTTTTAATCTTGATTAAAATTTCCTATTGCTCACTAATCCTATACCAATATAGTTTCTTAAGAACAATGGGACTGCTTATTTCCTTACGCCTTTGCCAAGGTTTACTAACTTTTTAGTTTTGTCTGTGTGAGAGAGAAAAAATGGTATCTCTTTGTAGTTTATTTTTCATTTCCTTTTCAGTAGACTGCTTCTTCAAATGCTTTCCTCATTTTTGGTCTTTTTTTTTTTTTCTGAAGAATTTCTAAGAGTGGTCTGTATATTAAATGAATTCATGCTTTGAATATAATGTTTCAAAACCTGATGTGAGGTTGTTGTTTCACTGTTGCCTTTTTTTGCTGTGGTTTCTTTCATATGGAATGTTTTTACTTTTATGGAGCTGATCACACCAATGTATTTTTTGTAGGATCTAAATTTTATATCACGTTTCCCCATTTTAAGAGAAAGATAATAAAAATACTTTTCCTTCCAAGTGAAATTAATCTTTATATTTGGAGTAATGTATGGAACCAATCTGACTTTCTTTTAAAAATAGTTACCCAGTTGTCCCAAACATCATTTATCTATAGCTCATCATTTTTCTACCTACAGGCAATGCCATTTTTACATCCCTAAAAGCATTTGGCCTATTTATGATTTTTAGTCTATTACTGGCCTATATTAGTCTATTCATGTGCATAGATAAGTGTTTTAAATATTAATTTTATGTACATTTGAATAACTGGTATGGCCATTTGTATCCCATGTCATTCAGCATTAGTTTTCTTTTTATACAACTTTCTTCACTATTCTTGTAGGTAGGTTTATTTATGTAAACAGCCTTTCTTAGAAAAGAAAAAACTTACTGGTATCTTGATGGGATAATATTAAAAATTTTTAAGTTAATTTATGGAGATTCAAAATATTCGATAGTGAAACTTCTTCAATTACTCAAGCTTCCTTTTGTGTCCCTTAGGAACTTTAAACAGTTTTATTCAGCAGCTGGATCTTGCACATATATTATTAGCTTACTGCCTGGTATATTTTGAGTTTATTATAAACTATGTCTTTGCTTATTTTCTAACTACTATCATTTGTATCTAGAAGAGCTGTGGATTTCTTTGTATACAAATTTTGTACTAAGTCACATTACTAAATTCTCCTACTATTTGTTACAGATTTTCATTTGATTCTCTCTGATTTTTTATCAAGTATACAGTCATATCTATAAATTCTGACCTCTTTACCCCCTTTCTAATTTTATATTTTATTTCCTTCTGTCTAACTGCCTCTTTCTTATAATTTTGAAAGCACAATTAATAAATCACATCTTCCTTTCTTACAAGGTGATGAGAAAAGTTACTAAAACTTATAGTGGGTTAACTTAAATGAGTTAAATTACTTTAACATTCTACAGTTAGTTTACAAAATCTTTAACCCATGAAATTTTGGGGCACCAATAGTTATATTTTTTTAAATCTAGATTTTAAAAGAAACCAAATAATTCCATGGCCAATAAATACAACTGGAGTTATGCTTGCTGAGAAAGTGTTAACCAAATCACATGCTTTTGGAGTATGAACTCATAAACACTGGAACACGGAGAAATTCCCTCTCATTTGAGAACTGACATTTGGTCATAGGCATCATGTGATCTTTAGCCTCATTAAATTAAAAGACATGGACCAGCAGAACAGGCAGTATTAAAATTTTATGGGTCTAACTCATATGTAACTCACAGATGACACTGTATTTATATTTGCCAGCAATACATTTCATATTTTATCTGGATCACAGTTTCCACAAATGAAACATCAGTGATTTTTTCCATCAAAATCTATAGTAGTTTCAAACTAGTAAATTAGCTTGCAATTTGATTTAGAAATATAAGGACCAGGTGAAAGTTATGCAACAGGTCACCTGGAACATAGTTAACTTCCATATTTATAATCAGAATTTATAAACATCATTAAACACTCCTAATCTAGATTTTGGCTGAAATAAAATCTAGCCATTTCTGGCATGTTGCAACATACCTGGGGTTCTGAAATGCTGTTTCAGAATGAAATAGCTAAAAATTAAAATAACACATTCTATTTTGTTTAGAAATTCAGGAGGACTCCGTCAGCTATGCTAAGGAGTGGCTGAAGGCCCCATCATTTTGTTTGTCTTAACCTTCTACTTTATCAAGATTTCTAGGGGTGGAATGTCTTACAACCTTAACCATAAAATTACTGCCTCTAGATCTTATCAGCTTCAAGGCTGGAGCAGTGTGAAACTGACTGGCAGCTGAATGGAATATAGATAAAGCAATGGAGACTACAAGTCACTCAAAGTCCCATTTAATCAAGTGCTTTGAAAATAAGTTCCCAGAACCTTCAGTCAATTCAGGATTTAGTGCAGAATGCAGAAGATTCATGGTACTCTTTCAGAGGAGTTTTGAGACCTCAGGTTGGCCTAGGGAAAATGGGACATAGGAAAAGAAAAAATATTAAGATTATAATGGACATACATACTTTTGCCAAAGTAAGTGGAAAAAGTAGTTTTGCTTTTCATTTTTAAATCATTGAGGCTATAAGAAAATTATTTAAAATATAAATTTATTATTTCTATAATATGCAAAATGTAAAATAACTGTGATTTAAGTATAACATCACATTTCTAATAAAACATTTCTTCCAAGCATATCTATATATATGACAAATAAATACATTGTCATCTTATGTGACCATGTTACTTTTCTATCTCTATATAGCTATAACAAGTAATCCAACATTATTTTACCATTTTTTTACCCTTTGGTAAGAAGTATGGGCAGTACAGCTCCTTCTAATATAGCCATTTCCCCTTAAATATAAAGAAGCCCTTCAAGTATTGATAAAATTAAAAAAAAATCTCTGACACATACTGCAGTGGGAAAAAAAAAAGCCAAGATGTTTTATTTTTGTTACCACTTGCAAAAAAATTTAATGAGTGGGAAAGACAGAGACATTCTGCTTATACATTCAGAAGGTATCTCTAGAGTGATACTCAAAGAACTTGGTAACTGTGACTGCCTCCCAGGAGAAGAACTGAGAGACGAGTGAGAGAGACACTGCATTAACCACTTTCTTTTATCTTTTGAATCGTGCAACTTGAGAATGTATAACTTATTCATAAAAATAAATTAATAAAAACTTTAAAAGAAATAGCCATTGGTACCACTCCAGTAAAAAATAAGAAAGCAAAGTATTTATGAAGCACTGTCTTGTGAAGCACTTTCCCTGTGTTCTTGCCTGAGAAACCCCACGGACAGAAGAGCCTGGCGGGCTATACAGTCGAGCTGCAGAAGAGTTGGACACGATTTAGTGACTAAACAACAACAAAATGTATTCATCTTCCTAGAAAAAGCATTCTCACATACCATATCCACAAATGTGTAAATCCAAGGATAAAGAAATAAAAGCATTTAAAATTCTTCAATGTATTCTTAACTTTGTATACATTACATAAGATAGCTCAAACTTTTGCTTAAATAGCCATAGATGGACATTCAAACTTTCCTCCAAACAACTGAAAGAAATTACAATATTTTGCATTAATCCAAAGAGGTAGAGATACGAACAATACTAGTTTTGATACATTTACCTTGTGGCTGTGGTGGGATCTAATTTTAGCAAGAGTCATTTAACATATATAATTACTAAATGTATGTACAGAAAAGTAGAAAATTAGCTTTCATATCACAGTCTCAAAAATGATTAATGCAATCTTATTCAGTTAGTTTCCTTATCAAGAAGAAAAAACAACTCCATAAATAACCATCTAATTATAAGAATACAAATGTTATTTTTGGAGGAATGAGTAAATAAAGCTTCTTACAGCAAATTGCTAATTATTGTATAGTCTCATATAAGATAAACTATGCTGTGATGAGTATAAAAATATCACTAACTACAATCACAAATTTTTGATCTTCAAGTGCAAAATGTGTTCTGGTTCAAAATTGTAAAAAAATATTGTTATACAAAAAATAATTTAGCGTTTAAAATTAAAGACACATAAGGAAACCCTAGGGAGATGTATTTAGAAGAATATCAAAGCATAATGAGTAGAGAAATGACAGCAGTCAACTCTTCTACCTTAATGTCCATGTTCTCCCAAAATGTTAACAACAAATAGATCCATAGCATTAATTTAATGAAATGTAAAATATGTATTCAAGTAGTAACTTAGCTGAAGTCATATCCAGTGATGTCCCAAGAAAAATGTTACATAATCTTTTGAGAAATTCTTATCTAATACTGTCAGCAGGAGATGCCTTTTAAATGTAAGTTTATACTTATATTTAAATAACTAAAATATATATATATATATATATATATATATATATACACACATATTTAACGTTATACACATGGACTCCATTGACCAAATAAAAGAATACAGTAAGTAAAAGGAGAAAAAGTATTTTGACCAAATCTGAATACTGGTAGTTTGTACCATACTGCATTCATCAAATAAAATTTAACATGTTACCATCATTATCTTTGAAAAACTCTGAAATCTCTATGCACCTTGAAAATTGAAACATTTCACAATGCATAGGAAAAATAAAACACTAAAACATGTTTATGTAAAATATTTTTTCACTTAAGGTTATAAAACTAAAGTAAATATATGCTCAAAGATAAATTCTCCATTAATGTAGAGATTCTTGTAGTATAAGAAAGATGGTTTTATATCAACTATTAGATTAGGTAAGAAAATATCTCAAGTGCTAACCATTTATTTTTCTTAGTAGTGGCTTCAATTTCAAATCATGAAATTTGACCTCTTTTTATTGGCTTATCCTAAAAAGTTGGTTTGCACAATGGAGTAAACCTTTTTGTGGCAGAAAATTATTCCTAATGAATTTAAATGAAAGTATTTCTATCTAGACAGAGGTCAAAGGTAAGAGAGAATCAAGGCAATTTTTCTAAGAACTGGAGCAGGAAACCTTGCTAACCAGGAACTGAGTAGAAGTACTAGGTCTGTGCTATTCCTCAGTTCTCAAATTTAATTAGTTTCACATCAACTGAATTAACAATTTATTCCACTTAGTATAGGCTGTTAAGAAATGGCCCAATTGATCATTTCCCTTCAGGAATGCACAGTTAGTTGCATCAGGCTTGCTATAGGCGATAGCTTGAACACTAAAGAGCTCAGAAAAACTGAATTTATATGGCACACAGTCTGGCTCAGTGTCTGGAAAGAAATGGCTTCTGTCTTGACCAGCAAGTTGTTAAAGAGTGTGCTCACAGACATTCTTCGTATAGTTCTACAGTGAATGAAAAAGGTATATAAAAATAAGCAAATCCCCTCTAATGACACGGCACCTATCAAAAACTCTGGAGTTCTAGTAGTCTAAGCAACTATACTGCACAAATTTTCTAGCATCTGGCAAGAGGAGGATGGGAGGAAATGTTAAATAGGTGTCATGGCACTTAAACTTTGTTAACATTACTATAGTAGAGAACAAAGATGAAATTGTGCAAGAATCACCACCTACAGAGAATGAAGCAGATGAAGACCTTCAGCACGACTGAGGGGGGATCTAAATCACATATAAACAGTGGTAGTAAATGCAAGGTAACACAATAGTACTAACAGATGTATATTTAGTTAATACATATCTATCATATGCTACTATTATGTGTGTTTTCAATGAGGGCATCTTATGATTTTCCCATGTCAAAATTATTTCTTTAGGTAACATTTAAACTTTTGCTAAAAAGGAAGTTTTCTTGTAAAAATGAAAACAAACAAAAAACCACCCTTAATAGAAGCTTAAATACTAATGCCTTTTAAAAAGTGTAAATTAATATGTGCAACTAATACTAGGAATTGATAGTTTGTTTTTTTAAAAATAGTTTTTCCCCTATTTCCAGTTGGTATAAGTCATTTATTTTGTGTTAGTTTAATTTACCAATTAATATAACAAAAATTGCATTATATTTATGTAATGGATAACTTAAGGAGTCATGCCACTTATATAGGAAAGAAAGAAAAAAAATCAAGCTATAAAATTTACCCACTTGTATAGGAAAGAAAGAAAAAAAATCAAGCTATAAAATTTACCCTGTTAAAATCTGTACCTGTATACACATGACCTAAAATAATCAACTTAGTTATCTCAGTAGTGATAGCACTAGAAAATTTAGTAAACCTATAAACCAGCTCATGAGGATGTTTAACAGATAGCTAGAAATCAACATGAAGGCAAGCAGGAATGTCTGGGGAAGGTGAAGCAGGAGTGGACGGCAGATGGAGTGGTGATAAGCCAGCTTGAGAGAGGTGGATGAAATGAAAGTGGGAAAAGGACTCTTCCTCTCCATTTTTCCAGATGTCCTAAGGCCTTCGTAAGCAGCAAGTACTTCCCTTTCCACTGAAAATCACTGTCTGGGTGACCTTTATGAGGAGCATTATAAAGTACTGGAACCTAATCTATCGCCTTCCCTTTTATGGTAAATATACAGTTATTTTACATCCAAAACATTTTACAATTCCTTTGTAAATATGATTTTAAAGCTGAAAAGAAATTAGGAAATCATTTAATCTAACTAATCCCTTATTTCATTGACAGGAGAACTGAGGTCAAGAGAATCTATGATTTAGTTTCTAATCTACATAAATATACTGATGTTACTGAAAGGTTTAGAAATGCCATATTTAATGTTATTAAAAGCAAGAGGGAAATGGATGTTAGAAATGCTTCAAAAATACAAAGAAAAAAATGGAACATCTAGTCATCTATTCTGATGTTAGTAGGAAAGAGTTAATTAAAAATAAAGGGCTTTAAAGACAGATTAGGGAAAAAATACTATATGATGAAGGTATGAGTACATGGTAATCATTACAAACAGAAAATGTATATAGAAAATACTTACCAACTATATATTATATCATGAAGAAAATCCACAAAGTGAAAAATGTAAAGCCTCTCACATAATTATTTTCTATTTGTTTCTATTTCATTATAAGAACAAATTATATGGTGGGAGTACAGAAAAGGGGTACATGCACTTAAGTCAGATTTCCAGGCCCCTTTTATATGAAACAACTGTAAGATCAATTCCATTTCTACTTTAGCTAGGTGGTTCTAAATGATTATTCTCCCTATGCTTAGCTGAAGTAAAAAGGAAAGACCAGGAGGAAAGACCAGGTTACAGAGTTTGAGGACATCAAAAACTGCACAGATTTTTATTACTATTTTTATCATAGCATTTTAGCACTTGTGTCAAATTAAACACATCTTGTGTCAAAATAAACATAATAAATTTTAAAAACTTGAAAACTCAAGTTTTCAACTTTCAAGTTTTCAAACTCCTAAGTTATTATTTGCTCACACCTATGATCAGAGCCAATCTATTAGATGTTTTTCACTGGAATGAAAATGAAAGTGGCAAAGGACTCATCCTCCCCATTTCCCCAGCTTTCCTAAGGCCTTGATAAGTGGCAAGTACTTCCCTTTTCCTCTGTGAAAATCACTGTCTAGATGGCCTTTGTCAGTGCTTCCCAAAGTGTTCCTCTGGTTCAATGCAAAATGACTTCACACATGGGTAAGCATGTCTAATTTTACTCCGTTAAGTACAGATTTTAACATACATTAGAAAAAGTTACATGCTAAAACTTCTCAACACATTCTTGCCCCAGCCCAGTGTTTTGCTTTTTTTTCCCTCTCTAAAGAGAAAAGTGTATGAAAGAGGCCACCAAGAAGCTGAATTAAACAAATAAAAACTTAAGATACTTACTGTCGCTGGGGAAGCCCGAGTGGTATGTGTCACCGAGTGTCCAGAATTCTCCATTGAGTTGCCGATCAGATAGGTTCCTCCAGAGCTGCTGATGAGTTGTCCTCCTGTGACGCCCATCTGAATCCCACCGGTGCCCACCATACTGTGGGACGAGACCACGGTAGTCACCTGTGCGGAGCTCCCTTGAGTATCAAAGTAATTCCCTCCAGTGTTTTGGCTGTACATCTGTGTTTCTGTGTAAGGATAAGTTGTTGTTCGGCTTTAGAAGAAGAAAAGAAAGAAATTTATTTATATCATCTTATTTTTTTTCCAGGGTGAATATATGTTTAAAATATATCAGCTTAGCCTTTGGGACACGGTGAGTTTTGTATTTTGTGTGAAACTTCATTCCCAGAAATAGCTGGGCTTACTTTCCAAATTAAAGGTACATTTATTTATAAGTACCTCAACACTTTTCTGCACAGTATAGAGTTTTTGCCACTATTGGGGCCTACCTCAAGTGTATAAATAAACTCAGGTCTCGTCCCTTCAAAAAATCCTGCTGTGTGACTTCTTAAATTTCTTATAAAACTTCCTGCAAATCCCAGTTTTAGGAGAGCTGGGATCTGGAATGACTAGGGGTTGACAAGTCAGCTCTCCAAGCTACTTCACACTGCTGGTAACTTGCAGGAAACCTCCATGACTAAGGTAGCTTGCATGAATCTCTTTCTAACCACTAGGCAGGATCTTGAGCAAAGCATGTGCCCTAAATCCCTAACTCTTTCTTCTTCTTTACACTCAAGCTTCTCCTCAATGAGATGACTATGCCACCTCATGTCCTCATTTTCTGCTTCCCAACAACAACAGTCAAGCTTCTGCCCTTAGCCTTTCATTGAAAATGCTTTTAATAAGGTCACTTGTGACCTCGTCTAAATACCAAGCTAAAAGGCTGCTGTCCGCCCTCATCTTTCCTGACTTATCTGCAGTACAGTGTTGTTGACTGTGCCATGGTATCCTTTCCCTCCTTGCCCTGTTCTGATTAAGCAGCTTGTTTGATGGATTTATTTTTAACTTTTAATTGACTATATCATACATTTTAACATGACTTTTGTTTTGATTTTGCAATTAGTGCAGGCTCTCAAGAAGTTTCAAAAACAGTAGGAAGGTGTAAAATACTTTTCTTTTTATAAATTCAAACATCAAATTAAAATTCCCAGTGTTTTTGGTCATTCTCTTCAACACTACATCTCAGAGTGAGCCAGTACCGACAATTTGGTGTAGATGTCTGTGGACATTTCTACGTATATGCAAGGTCTTTCTGTTTTAATCTTTCTTGTTCATTAGTTTCTATGGCATTTCTCTTTCACCTTTTAATTTTTTTAACCATAGCATTTCAAGAACCTTTTGGAGGCTCAATTTTTTCAGCACATTAAATAGTAATTTCTGAGGTCTCCAATTTTAGCTCTTATCTTTTCTCACTTTTATTCAGACCATACACTTTGATCATATACTACATGACCATATTCATGCTAATAAGTTTATACCTCCACTTTCTAGTTTTACTTTTGTTGTTGTTGTTCAGTTTCTAAGTTGTGTCTGAATCTTTGCAACCCCACTGACTGCAGCACACTAGGTTATACTTTAAGAGTTTCAAATCTAGATTTCTGAGAGTCACTTAAATATCTCTGCTAGGGAACCCCTGATATTTGGGAGGTCTCCTATGTAAAAGTGAAGGTATACCTAAAAGGGAATTCTTTTCTCTCCTGCTCTTTTTCCTATATTCCCCCCTCTCAGCAGAGGGCAGTACCACAACACTCAGCTTTGGAAATTATTGCTAACTCTTCTTGCTCAGGATTTCCTAGTTTGCTCAGTGGTAAAAGAATCTGCCTGTCACTGTAGGAGGCGAGGAGATGCACATTCGATCCCTGGGTTGGGAAGACTCCATGGAGGAGGAAATGACAACCCACTCCAGTATTTTTGCTTGGAAAAAAAAATTTTTTTGGACTGAGGAGCCTGGCAGGCTGCAGTCTATGGGGTTGTCAAGAGGCGGATGTGACTGAGTGCATGCATACTTTTCCTGCTCAGATTGACATCAGTCCCACTCACTTTACCTCGGAAACAATTCTCCAATCTCCTTTCCATTCTTGTACTCACTGCCTTAACTCATAATGAATGAGTGAAGTGAAGTGAAAGTCTCTCAGTCATGTGCGATTCTTTGTGACCCCATGGACTATACAGTCCATGGAATTCTCCAGGCCAGAATACTGGAGTGGTAGCCTTTCCCTTCTCCAGGGGATCTTCCCAACCCAGGGATCAAACCCAGGTCTCCCGCATTGCAGGCAGTTCTTTATCAGCTGAACCACAGGGGAAGCCCAAGAATACTGGAGTGGGTAGCCTATTCCTTCTCCAGCGGATCGTCCTGACCCAGAAATCCAACCAGGGTGTCCTGCATTGCAGGCAGATTCTTTACCAACTGAGCTATCAGGGGTCCTTTAACTCATAATATTCACCATTAAAATTGCCTTCTCTAGTTTTCCTTCCTCTATTTGGTTCTCTTCCAATCTATCTTCAACTCTGATGCCAGGGGAATATTTCTAAAAGGAAAATATGAAAATTACGCTTTTCTTAAAAACCTTTCTGTGATTCTCTCTTGCCTTGGGAAGAAAATCACAACCCTTGACCTGTCTTCTCAGGGCCGATGCCGGCACAATCTCTGGATTTGGTACCAGCCATGTCTTGAAATGATTTCTTTGCTCACACCACACTGACCTTGTTGCTGATCTCCTGTAAAGCACTATCTTCTCTTGCCTCCCTGCTATCTTGTGTAGGGTTTCCCCTGTCTGGAAGGCCTTTACATGTCTTCAACTCTCTTCCTTTGCCTAAACCACCCTTAAACTCCCAGTTCAAGCATCGCCTTATCTCAGAATTACTCCTTTGCACCCCTTGTATTCGGTGGCCACTCCTTACAGGACTGTTATGTTTTGCTCTCTATACTTTCCTGCGCATACCTGAAATATAACTCTCAATGCACTGTTAATTTCCTGAATTCTTCATACTCCCGTGAAATTATGTTTTATTCCCATTTGTACCCTCAACACTTAACATAACTATTGCTACATAGGGGACTCACTAATCAATAAATAAAATATGACTCTATTTAAAAGTATATTTGGCATAATGGTCACTTTCATAAATTTCTAAAACATTCTTTTTTTTGCTGTTTTGCTAAAGCATGAGAAATTGGGCTAAACTATTTCAAGATTTTTCTGTATTATTTAAAATAGGTCATTTAACCCATTACAAATTATATTTATATTGTAATTTCTAATGCAAATTTCAGTAAAATAATAAGAGTGCTCCAAAAGTATTCAACACTGGGTAAAGTTACTGCTTCCCAGAAAGAACCATCACAGATCCAGGTATAAATTTTAGTTTGGGATGATGACAGAAACAACTCCATAGAGAATTTTTTTTTTTTACACATAGAAAAGTATCATTTAAAATACACATTTTTTCTCAATACTGCTATAGTTTCCAACTGGAAATCTCATTTATGTATTTCTTTCAGTATATACTTATTTTAATAAAATAGCCATGTTGATTTTAAATTTGGATAAAAAGAGAAATGAGTTCATCTTATATCCCCTAAATATGACAGTGAGCCTATTTAGCTGCACTTAACACAATCTGATGTTGATATTTAAGTATAATCAAGTAAGATGTACAAATAGATACAGAGAAATAAACACTATGACAGATGCAGGAAACTGTGCCAACTTTTCTTTTCACAGGCTGAACAAAACGCTTAAGAATGCTTTCCAGTAGTAAGTTGATTTTACAAATAAATCATACAATAATAGCTATTAATAGCTAATATTTACTATTTACTATGCAACAGGCATGATCTTATGTGCTTTTCAGGTATTAGCTCACTTAACCTTTATTACAACTTTATGAGATAGGTACTGTTATTTCTATTTGCAAAGACAAGGAGAATACTTGGAAGTCTAGATAGATTAAACAGCTTTATCCAAAGCACATAGCTGGTAAAAAACTGGATTTGGAATATGCACTTAACCAATTCTCTCAAACATTTCATCATATTAAAAGAATTTAACTTTTAAATATGTCAATGATAGTTATCAATGACTATATTGTGGAACAGTCTCAAAAGGTGGTACAGGTAACATACAAACTTTCTATTGCTATTTAAGAGTTTCTTATATTTTTAGCTAAAAGATGATGCTGTTAAAGTGCTGCACTCAATATGCCAGCAAATTTGGAAATAGCAGTGGCCACAGGACTGAAAAAGGTCAGTTTTCATTCCAATCCCAAAGAAAGGTAATGCCAAAGAATGTTCAAACTACTGCACAATTGCACTCATCTCACACACTAGCAAATTAATGCACAAAATTCTTCAAGTGAGACTTCGACAGAACATAAACTGAGAACTTCCAGATGTTCAAGCTGGATTTAGGAAAGGCAGAAAAACCAGAGATCAAATTGCCAACATCTATTGGATCATAGAAAAAGCAAGAGAATTCCAGAAAAACATCAACTCTACTTCATTGACTACCCTAAGTCTTTCACTGTGTGGATCACAACAAACTGTGGAAAATTCTGAAAGAGATGGGAATACCATACCACCTGACCTGCCTCCTGAGAAATCTGTATGCAGGTCAAGAAGCAACAGTTAGAACCGGACATGGAACAACTGACTGCTTCACAATTGGGAAAGGAGTACATCAAGGCTGTATGTTGTCACCCTGCTTATTTAACTTATATGCAGAGTACATCATAAGAAATGCTGGGCTGGAAGAAGCACAAGCTGGAATCAAGATTGCCAGGAGAAATATCAATAACCTCAGAGTTGTAGATGACACCACCCTAATGGCAGAAAGTGAAGAGGAACTAAAGAGCCTCTTGATGAAGGTGAACGAAAAGAGTGAAAAAGCTGGGTTACAATTCAGCATACAAAATACTAAGATCATGGCATCTGGTCCCATCACTTCATAGCAAATAGATGGGGAAACTGTGGAAACTGTGATAGACTTTATTTTCTTGGGCTCCAAAATCACTACAGATGGTGACTGCAGCCATGAAATTAAAAGACGCTTGCTCCTTGGAGGAAAAGCTATGACAAAAATAGACAGCATATTAAAAAGCAAAGACATTACCTTGCCAACAAAGATCCATATAGTCAAAGCTATGGCTTTTCCAGTAGTCACATATGGATGTGAGAGCTGACCCATAAAGAAGGCTGGGTGTCAATGAATTCATGCTTTTGAACTGTGGTGTTGGAGAAGACTCTTAAGAGTCCCTTGGAGGGCAAGGAGATCAAACCAGTCAATCCTAAATGAAATCAACCCTGAATATTATTGGAAGGACTGATGCTGAAGCTCCAATACTTTGGCCACCTGATGCAAAGAGCCAACTCACTAGAAAAGACCTGATGCTAGGAAAGATTGAAGGCAGCAGGAGAAGGGGACAACAGAGGACAAGACGGTTGGATGACATCACTGACATCACTGACTCAATGGACATGAGTTTGAGCAAGCTCCAGGAGATGGTGAAGGACAGGGAAGCCTGGTGTGCTGCAGTCCAAGGGGTCACAAAGAGTCAGACACGACTGAGCCAGTGAACTACAACTAGGGAGGGGGGATCGGGATGGGGAATACGTGTACACTTTGCTAACTGTTTATCAGCACCCCACTACTCTCCTATATTACTCAGAATGGGATCTGCAGAAGATGTACTTGCAATGATAAAGAAAAAGAGATGGAAAAGGTCAGACTATTTTGGAGGATATTTGCCACTGCACACTAAGACTTTGGAGGTTCTGTGATTGTGGAAGTTGCAGTTCTATTATAAGAGCATCATTCCAAGGGATTTAAATCACGCCATCTTCTGGGCATGACTCCTTTATATAATTAGTCCTCAGTGAACAATAGTAATACAAATAAATGCATCACAGATATATAGAAAATCTCTATAGCCCTCAAGTCAGCATAAAAATATGGCAGCAAAGAGCTTTGATTTTCATACTTCCCCCTAGCTGGAGATGATTCATTAGCTAAAAAATGAGCAAGGAACAGGAGATGAGTGAAAGTCACTAAAGAGTATATCTAATCCATAAATTATGTTCATTACTCAATCATGACCCATGGGACTGAGGAGAAAGCTTGTGTAAGCACACACAGGGGTAAAGATTGGTAACTTCCAGAGGAAAAAAGGCACAATTATATTAGTAAATGAAGTGTCAGAAATTGTTGCTGAATTTGTCTCTGGCACTTAAACACTTGCAATATGGAAGAGAGGAGACTTTTCAACACTGGACTGGGTGACAGAGGCAGGCCTCAGTGTCCTCAGTCAATGCTCTTCAAGAGTAAGAAGGTAAGTACTAACTCATTTGCTGGAGGCCTTTCTGGAGCCAGAGCCAGAGTCAGGCAGAAATTAATTCCTTAATATCTTTTCAGTTCTAAATGCTCTAAGCTCCTGGATAAATTCTGAAGAAATTTTGTTTAAAAAAAGAAGTGCCAACAACAAAAACAAACAGTTCTTTCTTAGGAGCTAGAAATAATTATTCTAATTCTGATACCTAAGATCAGCTGTCTTTCATACTGTTATAATGAACACATAAGCATTATTGCTTGCACACTATGTCCCCCAGAAATCTCCAAGACATATGTTTGAGAAAATTACTCAATTTTTGGCATATCAGATTGAAAGCAGCTAACTATTTCCGACTATACGCTCCTGAAACAACTAAATTCCCAAGCAATTCTGTGCACGTTTGAAACATGCCTGTTTGTTCTTTATTGATTGCCACAGACTGTTATGAAAATACTATGTCACATTATTCTATAGCAGAAGAAGAATCTTTCCATTGCTCTGCATAGGTATCCTGTAATGAATGTAAACACACAGATATGCCCATACTTGCTGACAGAAGGTTCTTCCTAGCTGAGGGTATTATCAGGTTCTGTGTAAATGTCAGGACTCTGATCCATTGAATTCAGTAAATTAGTGCTGTTGCATCCCATCACGCCTCAGCATATACCTTGGCTAAGCATGACCCTGAATGACTCCTTGCTTATTCACTACATTGATTATGTCAATTTATTTTAGTTATAACCAATTTTTCTGTTTTCTTTATTTTCAGGTATCTATCCATAAGTCCAGATATATAATATCTCTAAATTATGCATTTTGTGTTTTACCTAGGTTTCGAATATCCTCTCACCAATAAGCTAGTCAACTACAAAATAAAGCAATGGTATGAAAAATTTCAAATTGAGATAATAAAATATCTTACAAATTTCATACCATAAAATTCATTATGAAGATAAAATGTAGTAATGTTGATCATTATAACATCTTACATTGGTACAATGTTTTTATTGCTTCCAGGCTGCTCTGTACCTATTCTTTTAAAAAATATTTACGGCACCTGGGGAAAAATGAATATGACCTCTATTCATGTAAAGGTTACATAATATAAGAAGTAGGTGGTCAAAAATAAGAAAGGAAATATGATCATTAGATATTTTGTTAAATCTATAGAAGAGAAAAATAGCATATTAAAGTATAATAAATGGAAAGGCACATATTAGATCAAGTAATCAAGTGCTGTTACTTTCCAAGAAAACAGTTAGGTTGAAACTAGAGGATGAAAAGAAGTCAGTTCTATGAAAAACAGGAAGAAAGATATATCAAGAAGATAGTGTAGCATGTACAAAAGCCATGACACAGGGAAGATCCTGGTATTCAGGAATAAACGAGAAGTCTAGAATGGTTGTTTAAAATGAATGAGAAGGACACTAGAAAAAAGGTGAGGCTTAAAAAGTAGGTGAAAACTAAACATGTAAGTAGTGTAAACAAATTTTTTCGTGGGTCATGATCCGCGATTTAATGGGTCACACTAGCATTAAAAAAGAAAGAGACTAGACAAGATCAGAACATATTATACCTAGGAGGAGAATTATTATTTTGAGAAGCTTTTTTTCTGTCATATGCATATACAGCATGTGTGTGTGCCTATGTATATTTAGCTGAGTAAAAAATTGCACATCTAGTTTTCTCACTGGAGATGGTTTTTTAAAAAGCTTGAAAGACATCATTATGGACCACAGAATGAAGTTTGGATGTTATTTTAAGCTGGGATAGGAGTTCAAGGAGGCAAGGGAATGTTACAGGCAGAGAAACAACCTAAAGAAAGGCCTGAGGTCAGAGAGGTAACAGGAGACCATGAGAAAAGGGAGCAGCAATCAGAGCACACTGCTATAGTCAGGACATATGATTCTGAAACATGTTCATTAGATATAATAATAGGAGGTGATCTTATTGCAAGGTGCTTCCATGTAGTGATAGCAGTATATGTCTGACTGGACAAACTGAAGAAATAACTATAGGCAGTCAGAATGAATAAGTTTTAAATATTTTCAAAAAGTTTGGGAGCTAGGAGAATATGAGAATGGGGAGAACTGTGGCTAAGGACAGAGGTACGTGATTTCATGGAATCTTCATTAAGTCAGTCACACAGGTTGCACAGTTCTGATTGGAATCTGGGGTCAGCAGTGGCCAACAGTGTTTGAGAGGGTTGTAGTCGTGCAGTGTTCTGATTGGACAACTCCTGGCGTGCGGTTTTGTCTTTGGTCTGGCTACTGTTTAACAACGCTTGTACCTATTTTTTTTTTTTTTTTCAGCTTGTTTCTTCAGACTTCCTGAAAATTCTGAGTCACAAATATCTTTCAATAAATTATTTGTTTTGCTTAAATAAGCCAGACTTAATTTTCGCTGCTTGAAACTAAGAACTCTGCCTTAAATAGTTTTTACATTGTGAAGTTTTTATGAAAGTCACCAAAGCCTTACATGGAAGTAGCTACATTATGTGGAATCTTCAACACATTGCATTCATGTGGTACATAATCTCTGGTTGGCTAGCATGCAAAATATTTTTGAGTCTTGAAACAGATTATTTCTTGAATGCTCCAAGCCATACTGAAGGCAGAAAACAGCATAAAGAAAGAAAGCAGCCTCTCTATCTCAATTACAGAAACACCATACAACTACATCTTTTAAGCAGAGAGCATTTAAATGATAATAAGAATGCATAATTTTACCTGAAAATCCTGAGACTATTCCACTGAAAGAGAAAATATGAACTTTAAGAATATCCTTTGTAAGGTTCTTTATTAATCAAGAAGCAACAATTAGTACTGGAAATGAGACAACTGACTGGTTCAAAATCGGGAAAGGAGTACATCAAGGCTGTATATTGTCACCCTGCTTATTTAACTTATATGCAGAGCACATCATGTGCAACGCTGGGCTGAATGAAGCTCAAACTAGAATCAAGATTGCTGGGAGAAATAACAATAACCTCAGATATGTAGATCATACTACCCTAATGGCAGAAGGTGAAGAGTAACTAAAGAGCCTCTTGAAGGTGAAAAAGGAAAATGAAAAAGCTGGCTTAAAATTCAACATTCAAAAAACAAAGATCATGGCATCCAGGCCAACTACTTCATGGCAAAAAGATGGGGAAAAGGTGGAAACAGTGACATGTTTTATTTTCTTGGGCTCCAAAATCACTGTGGATGGTGACTGCAGCCATGGAATTAATAGGCATTGGCTACTTGGAAGGAAAGCTATGACAAACCTAGACAGCATATTAAAAAGCAAAGGCATCACTTTGCCAACAAAGGCCTGTGTAGTCAAAGCTATGGTTTTTCCAATAGTCATGTACAGGTGTGAAAGCTGGACCATAAAGAAGGCTGAGCATGAAGAATTGATGCTTTTGTATTGTGGTGCTAGAGAAGACTTGAGAATTCCTTGGACAGCAAAGAAATCAAACCAGTCAATTCTAAAGGAAATCAACCCTGAATATTCATTGGAGGGACTGATGCCGAAGCTCCAATACTTTGGCCACCTGATGCAAAGAGCCAGCTCCTTGGAAAAGACCCTGATGCTGGGGAAGAATGAGGGCAAAAGGAGAAGGGGGCAGCAGAGGAAGAGATGGTTAGACGGCATCAGTGACTCAAACTCTGAGAGATAGTGAAAGACAGGGGAGCCTGGTGTGCTGCAGTCTACGGGGTCACAAAGAGTAAGACATGACAGTGACTAAACAACAATCAATCAAATAAAGAGTATATGGAGAGGATAACTGGATGGCTTCAGAAAATACCCTAACTATATTATTTTCTAAAAAGGTGAGTCCAATACACATGCTTGTACCCTTTGAATAAATCTACTAATTGTCAATATATCATTAATGTACCACCTCCTAAAGTATTCGGTGTCATGTTATTAGATATGATTCAGATGAGAATTCTGTGGTCAGTTTTTAAAACACTGCATTTCTTTCCTAGGGGATTTCTCAGAATCTTAAAAAAACAAACAGAAATTTAGAGTCCTCAAAAGAAGTCCATGTAGTGTTTTTCTGCTTGTGTCATCACAGAACTTTTTTAGAGAACTAACATTTTATGAAACACATTTGATAAATTCTCTGTTGAGTTTGATAAATCCATAATTTAAAGATTATGAGAATGCTTCCTACCGGTCAAGTCTTATTGCAATAGAAACCCACACAATGAAAACCTTAACATTTTAAAACACTGATCATCTCTAACCAGGGGATAATCTTCAAAGAGCAGTTGATATGAGAAAATGAAAAGTGTTTTCAAAAAATATTTCTTAATTTGGACAAGATAGAGTATGATGTCTTTATTTCTACTTTGACTAACATGATGGAGTAAGTGGGGGAAGTGAGATTAAAAAACGGAGATGGGAAAGAAAAAAATTCATCACTTAAAAAAATTGATTTCTCAGTTACATCAAGAAATTTCAACTGAATGGGACTCTCTCTACATGGTATGCAATGTTTCCCAGCTAGTTTCATTACAGTAGTCTAAATTATTAGATACCATAAATTGTAAGAATCTATAGCAGTGGACAAGACTATGAACCAGCCCAGTAAAAAATTCTTGGGGAAACTATTGCCAGGAAATAAGTAAATGTGTGTTAGTACAGAAGTAATGATAAATAGGAACAAGAGTGAATTAGATTACCTTCTCCCTTGAGTAAAAAGCTATTCTACTTCAACACCCAGTACTGAAAAGCAGTTTCAACTGAAATACATGTTAACTCACTGACTCCCATTATTAATCCTGTTATGCTACCAGTAACTGTCCATAGTCACAGAGAAAAAAAGTAAACACTTTAGTGTCATCAAATTATAAGGATTACACATCTTTATAGTGATGACACATATCTGTGAGGGCTATCATCACCTCTTGAGTGAAACCCTGTTCATTATGGTTACTTGGCAAGGCTGCTGGTGACAGGAGCAACAGTGAACCAGGATTTACTAACCATGCACAGGCTGCAAGGCCATGTACTGGATGCTTGAAGGTTCATGATAAAGATCAGCATTCCGAACTTCTGGGAGAATAACTAGCAAAAAGCATTTGTTATCACACAGAAGTGGGACTCTCAATATGATCTGAGTCAGGGATCAAACACTAGCTGACTATTAATTCACTGTGGTGAAAATGAATATGGAATACTCTTTTCTAACACACATGGAAGTGCATCAAATATAAAGAGTAGAAAGACTCTAAAATGAACTTTAGAGACAAAAACCGTACATAGTTAAATGTCAGCACTGCAAAATTAGAGAAAGATTGAAATAGCTTAAGCTGAAAAATTTTCTTGTTATAGTTTAAAAAGATGTTCATAGTCCTCTAGCTACTAAAATGTTGAGTGTAATTCATGGCAACACAATGTTTCTTTAGTAAAAATGAAAATGATGCTACAGAATCATTAGTCAGAAGCACTGAAATTGAAATTGTAATGAAAGGTTTTAAGGATGCATCTTCTTTATCCTGACCAAGGGTGCACGTCTGTGACATAATTAGCTGGAGCTGAGGATATAATCTGGGCCCACACAGACTGGATCAAAGCTAATTGGACTTTGCGGCAAACGAACTTGTGACCTAGACCTCATTAGCCATGATCTAACTAACTGAATTTGAGGGCCACAGAAAATACATGTTGGCACGAGATATTTACTTTGAATTATTTCTGCACTTGATGGGCCCTATAATTTTAAAGAGTCAACTTTTAGAGATGTTTTTCTAAGGTTTTGTGAATGAATGAATTCACCAGTTTCATATTTACGCATATAGAAGACCCTAATATCAGTGGTGGGACAGCTTTAAAAGGCACAAGGCAATATGCAGAATTCAGAAAAAAAATAACTAGAGAGCAAAATTGTATAGTAATAACTAATGCTTAGTGAGTGTTTTCAATTTCTCAGAAGCTATACAAAACACTTTGGATAAACTATCTCCGTATTTCATAAATGAAGACAGTGAAGCAGGCTGTGTATCTTTTACAAAATCACACACTAGCAATCACCCTATTCTACTCTGGGCCAATGATAAATGACTGTGATAGATACCACAGAGTTAACTCTCTCAACACCCATTCCCACTATCCTTTTCCTTTGCTGTCATCTACCATATAGACACAAAAGCTACAAACCTGCATTCCTAGATTCCTCTGCAGCTAATTACTTTGTTACAGAGTTATGGCCAATGAGATATAAGCACAAAGGGAGCTAGGGGTTTCTGGAAAGCCTGTGTGTGTGTACACACATATTTATATGTAAGTATGTACGCATATACAGTGTATCCCCTTTTTCCACCTTCTTATTGTCTTTCCATCTTCTTCTTGTCTGGAATACAGCTGTGATGGCTGTAACCAAAGCAGATTTACTACCATACCAGCAAATCTTTGCCCTGATATCCCTGAGCTGCTAATGTCAGCAACAGACTGAGAGGAAGTACCGTTGTGGATGTTTCTAAATGCTCATTTCCTGTCATCTTTCAGTAGCTTAGCACTAAGCTGGCTCAGGTGGTCTGAGTTAATCCTAATGGAAGAACAGGCTAGGGGACCTGAACTTGAGAGGCACCCACTCCTCCCTAGATAAGAAAGCCATGTTTTTTCTACTAAATAACCAGTTAATGTTCACTACCCCTGCCCCCTAGAAATATGGAGCACTCTGTGAGGCCAGAGGTATTCTACTGGAGCAATTTCCATGGTACCTTCCAGTCTTACTAGAGGTATCTGCTGTATGCCAGCTTGTAAGATCTCTTCAATAAGGCTTATTTTATATTTGCACATAGTGCTAGTTACTTGTACAATATGCTAACTCTGGATTTTTTTTTGACAAAAATAAAAGCCCTAATTTGTTTAAATCTCTGTCACATTTTTTTGGTTTCTTAGATGATTGGTTGCAATAAAAAACATAAGGTAAAACATTATGGAATAGAGAGTGATAACGTAGCCCTCCGGTGGGGTCTGCTAAGGCATTACCTAGGATGTCTTTGAATTAGGAGAACAAACTAGGTAGGAAATGGTACTTGCTTAAACAAAGGTAGAAAACATAATGACTTTACTCTGAGGTTCTGGAAGGAAATATACTACAGACAAGGATGCAGCAACAATACAACTGCGTGACGTCCAGCAGTGTCTAGAAACTCATTTATATTCCCTGATAGCATAAAGGACCAAGTGGTAGGCATCCTCATTTTCCTTTGGTCTAAATGCCAATAAGAGCTTAGATTTATGGTAGAGATTCCAAAAGTAGGCTCCAGAATGTCCTGGCCTTATACAACAAAGAGGTAAAGAATACTCAGTGTGTCTAATACACATGAAGTGTTATAGATTCAGCAGAGTAACAGAAATGTGCTGATCCTTGATCATGTGCCCTTCACCTAAACTGGTGTAAATAAAATAACAAAATGACAACAATTCTCATTCAGGAAGAGTTCTTAGTATGATAAATATATATAAGGATTTGTCACACCATGGTGGAACTAGGAGTCTGGGTACACTGCTATTTTTACTGTAGAGGGGATAAATAAGTTACCCGCAGAGGAAAGCCAGGGTTCATGACACAAAGGAGGATGTGAAATGTCAGCCTACAAAGATATTGCTATACTGGTGTAGTGGTTTGGGAACGGAAGAGAGAAGTGGAGAATGATATTCCAGCAGAGGAAACAAACCACGTGTCCAATAATACAGAGGCATGAAAGGGGAAACAGGTACAAAGTTGGTTGTTCCTAGAACAGATGGAAGATGAAGCCAGGGAGATAGGAAGGGGGAGAAAACCAAGACAGAGAGACACATTTTACTTTATAGCTAATATAGGTTCTAAAGGCGGTGGTGATGTAGGCAGATTCAGTGACCAAAAGCAATACGAAAAAAGAGACAATGAGTCAAGATCAGTGAAGAACTTTCAGTTTTGTATCATCTGTTGTAAACCGGGTCCTGTGCGAGCTGCTTCATATACTCTGCCTTAAATCCTCACAATAATCCAGTAACAGTAAGTTTATTATCCTCCCATTTCCCAGGAAAGAATAATAGAAGCACAGAATAGTTGAGTACCTTGACCATGATTATAAAACTAATAGATAGTTAAACCAGGATTTTAAGATGTTTAGCTATAGTAAGAATAAATGCACTTTCTACATACCACACACACTTCTGCTGTTAGATTTATTGCAGTGAAACAACAACAAAAACCACCCAAAAATCCCTGCCCCTCATGGAGCTTACAGGTTGGTGTCATGGGGGTCTATAAAACCACCCAAGAAAACAGTAGGTGCAGTAAGAATTAAGAATGCAGAGATTCTCAACCTAAGGCACAGCAGCCTGGGGTGGGGCAGAAGAGTCAATAAGAGAATCTGAATTCATTTCAGACTGGGAGATCTAACAGATTGCAAACAAAAACCTGTGGTAAATGAAAACAAACATGGTGACTTATAACAGTTCTTAGTACCTTTATTTATAAAAACATCCTGAATCTCACAGTGGCTGAAAAACTCTAATGAAAAAAATATACAAACTGACATTATTGTTGATGCAAAGGAGATGGAGTGAGAGTTGGGGAGGAAAGGGAAGTTCAGACAGGAAAATAAGATTTATTGAGTATCTGGCACTTTTACATAGAGTAGTAAGTACCTCATTTAATAAATGCAAAAAAAAAAAAATAACCTCCTCCTAATCTACTAATACAGTAGATTTATATTACTTTACAGAAGACACACAAAAATTCACCTTATTGATAAAAACAAGAAGCATAGATTTTAGAAGGTATTATTATGATACAGAAATCACCAACAAGGGGGTATGTTTTTCTCAACCTAGAGAAAACCATTCATGGGTACATCAATGTAAAATGTTAAAATATTCTACGGGTGTAGAAATTTCAAAATATTTTAAAAATATTCTACAAAGGAAAATGAGCACATATTTTTAACAAACATAAACAAGGCTCAAAACATCAGTTTAAGTTCAATAATCGCACTCTGGTTAAAAAAAAAAAGAAATTACTGTGAAAACAAGGAAATAACTTGGGATGAGCAGAAGGTGTCAGGAAGTGCATTCGTCTTCTCTGAGCGGGGGGATGAAGACGACGTCCCCGTGTAAACTTACATTGCTCCGTTGGTATAGACAGTGTCGCTTCCTTCCACGTACTGCACCTGAGCTGGATAGACATGCTGCACCTGCTGGACGGTCTGCACCTGCTGCACCTGGAAAGCAGACGTCAGACCTGATGAGAGGCGCACGTAACAGAACAGAGGCGCAGTGTCAGGTCGACTGCAAAGATTTTCCCAGGGTATCGATAAACCCAAGAATGTTTCATAATGAAAACTGTTAGGTTCATGCTAATTTCAGCATAAGTATGTGCTGGGTCCAAAGGTCCAAATTAAATGTAGCATTTATGCTGAGAAAATTCTGTAACGTTATTGCAAGCATGTATATACACACTTCAGGTGTTTAGAGTGAAAATTCTGAAAGCTCTGCACTTATTTTGATGGTTGATGAAATTCTCTTCAACCTGGCTTGTGAATGCTACGTTTATTTTTTAATTAAAGAATTCATAGTGGAAAAGTTCAGATACTTATATGTAGAAAAAAATACTATAATAAACCCCATGTACTCCAACATAAATAACTGTCACCAAATCTTTCTCTTCAGCCCCTCAGAGGATTATTTAAAAGCAAGTGTAGAACTTACAGCATTTCACTGGTAATATTTCATTTTTTCTTAAGAGAAAAGAGCTACTGTTAACATGAATACAATACTAACATCATAAATAAAACATTAACAGTTCCTTAATATCATATAAAACCCCGTAATTGTTCAAATGTCTCTAGTTAATCCAATGTTTTCTTAAAAGTTGGCTTGCTCAAATCAGATCCAAACAAGGTCTACCCGTTACATTTGGTTGATATTTCCTTTCTTTCTCTTTTAGTCTCTAATAGTTTCCCATCCTTTTTATATTTTACTGTTAGTTATTCGTGGCTGAAAAAACTAGATCAGTTATCTACTAGAATTTCTAGAATGCTAAATTTGCCTAATAGCATCCCTGAGATGTCACGTAATAAATTCCTCTATCTTCTATATTTCCTACAAATGAGTAGTTAGATCAGGGACCCTGACTGATCAGGGATTCAATTTTTAAAAAGCTGTGTACTACTACATCATATAAGCTGCCATTGAAGAGCTGGTTGTCTTTCATTGTGCAGTATTTTTGATCAAGAGCTTCAGGTGTTGTCAGCTGGTTTCACTGGTTACAATGTTTCCTATCCATGTTTACCTGAGGATATAGCTAGTCACTTATAACCATTTTCTGTAGCGATTACTTTTATTAATAAAAGGCTTCAAACTTGTAGTGATCTGATTCTGCTATTATCTCTTCATTTATGAATAGAATTCTATAAAAGAATTCTTCTTATTAGTATTTGATTACTCTGAATTAAGATTTGTACAGGAAGAATAGGATAAATGCATGATTTCACTATTTATTGGTACTCAGAATAATGATTTTATTCCCTTAGCTCCCTCCCCAAGGTGACCAGTGTTGCTTTCAGTTTGATCTTGCTTGTATCCTTTAAGATTTTTAGCTTTTGAACATATATATATATGAACATATATATATATATATATGAACACAGCAATCGTTTTTCCCCTACAATTGCTCCACCTTTGACTAATGGTAGTGCCTTCATGGGGGCTTCCCTGGTGGCTCAGTCAGTAAAGAATCCACAATGTGGGAAACCTGGGTTCGATCCCTGGGTTGGGAAGATACCCTAGAGGAGGGCATGGCAAACCACTCGAGTATTCTTGCCTGGAGAATCCCCATGGACAGAGAAGCCTGGTGGGCTATAGTCCACCATGAGGTCGCAAAGATTTGGACACGACTGAGCGACTAAGCACAGCACACACACACAGCAATGCTTTCATGACCACAGTAATTTTTCTTAATTCTTAGATCTATCCTAGATCTGAAATCAACCATTTTTTAAAACCCCTGGGTCTTCTGTTTTAGTTGTAATATAAATATGTAAAAACTGCTTGGGAAAGCAATTTGCCAACAGGCAAACTATTTGACACCTTTGTGATTTCTTCTACAGAAATATTCACCATATGAAGAGTTGCTGTACAATATTATTTTTAAAAATACAGCTTATAAGAATAAGAAGGAAAAGCCTTAATGACTGCAAAAGTGGAGCAATTAAATATAGAAGATCATTCTATAGAATATATGGTTGATGATAAAAGAATAAATTAAGATTAATATATACTATATATAGCAGGATCTCTAAGACATATTCTAAGTGAAAAGGTTGCTGAAAAATACTTAACAATGCGTGCTCAGTCGCTCAGTTGTGTCCAACTCTTTGCAACCCCATGAACTGTAGCCCACCAGGCTCCTATCTCTAGGGGATTTTCCAGGCAAGAACACCAGTGACTTGTCATTTCCTTCTCCAGAGACTTACAATGTAACTTGATTTACATATATATCTGCATATATGGGCACATGTGCATACAAATGTGCTTAAATATATAAAGGAAGATAGAAGGATGCACACTAAATTTCTAAAAATGGTTACTTTGCTGAGTGACATTAAATGAGATGGGAGAGAAGAAATGACTAACAGCCTTTATGAATTCATATCTGTTATTTTTATATCAAATATATATCTCAATATATGAAAGGATTTTCACTTCTGGCCACGATGGAGTAAATACTATTGGAAATGCCCTCCCCCTGTAAACAAGTAGAAAAGTGGACAAAATGTGTAAAACAATATTTTCAGTCATTTGACAAAAAGGCACCATGCGATTCTGTTCCTTAACAGAAGGAAAAGAAACACACTGAACCCTATGATGATCTTGGAGACCAGGATGCAGAATGTAGAGCAGGAATGGAGAAGCCAAGAAGAGCATCGTGACCTCACTGAGGTGAGATACTGAATTTGGGGAAGGCTGATTCACCTGAAGCTTGAGGACAGTATCAGAAAGGAGGTTAAGTAGAGAAATAGATCCAGAAATGTTGGTAGAGATCCCCCTGATGCCGATACTAAGCTGCACATGTGCAGGGGACAGAGAGATGTTCAAGTTCTGACCACCCATAGTGTCATGACCTTATTGAACAGCTAGGACATTCTGTAGAAACACCAGAGGGCAGAGCCATAGTATTGATAAAAGGACTAAACTACGTCTAGAATAAAGCTACTTTGCGTGCGTGCTAAGTTGCTTCAGTCGTGTCTGACTCTTGCAACCCTATCGACCATAGCCTACTAGGCTTCTGTGTCCATGGGATTCTCCAGGGAAGAAAACTGGAGTGGGTCGCCATGCCCTCCTCCGGGGATCTTCTCGACCTAGGGATTGAACCTGCATCTCCTATGTCTCAAAAACTACTTTAGGTTCATCCTAATAAATCTAAAATAAAAGCTTTGATAATATCCACAAGTAACTGCCTATATGGAACTAAATTTAACACTTGTAAAGGAAGATATCAAAATCCAGACATATAAAACCATAAGAATCACAGTGTCCAGCGTTCAAAAAAAAAAAATTATGACATATGAAGAAGCAGGAAAATGTGATTGCTAATGAGGAAGAAAATCATCAATAGAAATAAATCTAGAAATGAAAGATATGAAGTGGCAGAGAGACGTTAAAACAACTATTCTAAATAGACTTGAGATTCAAAGGAAAATGCAAACATGGTAAGAAAGAAAGAAGCTATAATGAACTGAGTCAAATTTGTGGAGTTGAAAAATACAGTATCTGAAATGAAAAATTTGCTCAATGGAATGGAGAGAATACATAATGCAGAAGAAAAGACAAGTTAAGATGAAAACCAAGCAATAAAAACTATTTGCAGAACAGAAAAAAAAGAAATAATGAAGAACAGAAAATCAGTGAAAAATGGAAAAATATCAAGTAGTCTAAACAATGTAACCATAGTCCCAGAAGAGGAAGAACAGAAAATATATTTGAAGGAAGAGCGGTATAAACTTACAATTTTATTAAAACTATGAACACAGATCTAAGAAGCTTAATATACAAGACAATGTATAGACGAATGAAAACCACAGTAAAGTGCACTATAATTAAAGTGCTAAAGGAGAAAAATTCCTAAGCAGATAGAAAACAGATACATTGTATACAAGGCAACAGGTATTAAAATGACTGAAAACTTACCAGTCAAAAAATACAAGCCTAAGATAATCAAATAGCATGTATTTAATGCAGTGAGAGAAAAACTTCAGTCAAGAATCCCATAACCAGTAAAATATTCTTCAAAAATGAAGAGGAAATCCTTTCTTAGACAAAAACTAAGATCATTCAATCTGCTCTAGCAGACCTCCAGTGAAGGGAACCACAAAAGAGAGTTTTGGACTAAAGAAAAACAATTTCAGATGGAAAATGGGACTTACACAAGAAATGAGGAGCACTAGATGGTAAATTTGTAGATAAGGGGCTTTTTGATTATTCTCTCATCTTTTAATTTCTGTAAAAGACAACCGCCTGTGCAAAGTAAAAATAACAATATGTATATAATAGGGCTTATCACATATGTAGAAATAAAGTGTAAGTATGACAAAAATAGCACAAAAGAAACCATACTCAATTTAAATCTTGATTGTCATAATGGGTAAAAATGTAAACTCTAACTATATGCTTTCCACCAGAACACATTTTAAATATACAAAGACAGGTTAAAAATAAAAGGATATAAAAAGACAGTCTTTGGCAAACACCAATCACAAGAAAGAGTGGCTAAGTTAACATCAGAGTAGACTTCAAGACAACCAATACTACCAAAGAAAAAGACGGAAATTTAATCAAAAAATTATCAAGAATAAACAATACATCCTATGTGTCTTTGCATCTAAGAACAGTTTCAAAATAACATGGTGCAAAAACTGAAAGAATTGAATGTTAACTAGTTTCCTTTGTGGAGGCCAATATGGAATGGTTGCAAATTCAGTTAATTTGGAAATAGGAGAACTCATTTTAGGTCTTTATGCTGACACTTGCTGTTTACATATTGGGAGAGTCAATTCGCTTTTTAAACTAATAATTTCTTTGTGTGTAAAGAAAAACTATATCTACTCTGTCAAAAAGAATTTTTGTGCAAACCCGAAACTACCAAATATAAACACAAAGCATGTCATAGGCATATATAATAATTATAATACATTTTGAATAATGAGAGACATTACTAAATACTTTGAAATAAGAATCTTGTCTTCTACATCTGTGTAATTTTCATCTTTATATTCCACTTGGTTTTAGCCATAAATATGTACAATAAATGTTCATCTCGAGTTCCTTCAAATCATGAGATTCTATAATTGAAGTAGAAATGAAACTCCAAGTGTCATGAATCTTGGAAAAGAATTCTGAGTAGATGCCGGCTAACTCATCTAACACATCAACACATAAATATGGCTCTTGATTACACTGAGACTGAACTGTACAGTGTAAAAACAGGGCATAATTCTTTGCATTATCTACCAAGTTAGGGAACTGATGAAGTAAACAGAAGACCCATTTACTTAAACAGAAATAGAAAAACACTAAAAATACTAAATTATAGCAGATATTGGAGGTAACACAATTTTCCTTATTATCCAGACTAATCAAAAACTAGACTGAAGAGGCCTTGAAACAAATTAGTGATGAGAAATGGAATTGCCTATAGTTTGATAAAGTATTTTTTCAAGGTATAATGACAGTGAAGGAAGTAAAAGAGGAGTAAAAAAAGCAGAAAAAGAAAGAAGAAAGGAAAAATAACTACCTTATGTCTGTACGTTTCATTTCACCAATGAAAAATTAAGGTCCTTTTAATTTTTAGTTGAGGGTTATTTGACTGTCTTTCCTTTGTTGGGGAGAAAGTGGAGCTCTATCATTAGTTAAAGGTCACTGGAGAGGTGCAGAAATGCTCCTTTCCTATCTCAAAATTATTCAGATCTAGGAAGAGAGATATATCTACAAAATAACTCTATTGAGACTTATAAATCCAGTTCCAGGATGGAAATGCACATGTAGACCATTTTGTATATTTTGATACATTTCCCAAATGTATCCCAACACCTTTATACTATATATATTACACAATAATTAAATAACACCTGTACCTAGCAAAGGAAATGCCCAGTGACTATTTGTGCAGTTTATAATATCTTCTAAATGTGAACATGTACTCATTTTTTAAAAAAACACCAAGAAATGCTCATGATTCCAAAGTGAACTGATATGATTACTTTTAATGCCCTTTAATGTGTCATTAAAGACCAAAGGTAAAATTTTAAAAGGAAGTTGCATGCTATTTTCTTTTTCCTAATTAACTGTGATCTCAAATGTGTTCAAATATTATTTTATACCATCTTTTTGTTAAATATTAACTTCTGTTCAAATATTTACTAAATTGCTATCTTTTGTAAGTTCATTTTCTATTTTATTTGCTAATCACAGTGCAGGGACTGTTCAGGTCAGCAATGCTGAAAGAAAGGAAAACTAGCATCCTGTGGGCACGTTACTACTATTCCCAGTAGCAGTATTTTCCATCCATCTTTGTGAAATCTATAAACTGTCACATTTTACTGCCTACCCTACCCAAGTCCTCAGGAGAAAGGAAGATGATTTAAAAAACTCTACAGCAAATTAATTTTCTCTTAATTTTATTGTATTTCCAAGATAAATTCTCAGAAGTGTTTCCAAAGAGGATGAACAAATAATTTTCACCACTTGAACTTTAATAAACAACAAATTGGTAAAAATATGAATTGAAAAGAGATGGAATTAACAGAAATAAATCAACAATTTCTACAATTAATTATTTAATAAAAATGACCTTGGGTTAATTTTTAAAAGGCTACATAATACATATCAGAATGTTGGTGGGAATGAAGTCAAACCATAACATTCTGTACAAGAAATTCATCCATTTTTTGTCAACTGGAGGAAAAAAAAATCCTCCAAATATAAATATATGTAACAATGTATATACATTTATACACTAGATGAATTAAGCAAATTAATACTCTTCCTAATACACACTTAAATGGAAGCACCTCATTACTATTCAAATGTAGTATGACAAATGCCTTTGCTTATTTCACTGCATTTTTATAATTCTTATTGTTTATAAAAAGAAGTGAATACCATAACAAACTACATACCACAGGAAAATGTGCTGGTTCAACAGAATCAATTAGTATATTTTGAGGACAAATTTATACAATATGTTGTTTTGGATGTGCTTCAAGAAAAATAAAATGAATCACACTTCAAGACAGTAATCCTTTTCAATAGTAAATGAAATCATTTATAATTGTTAAGCTTATTAGTCAGTTAAGAATAATACTAGTCTCTGTAAAAATGTCTTTATAATGTCAAGATATTCATTGCCTTTCTTGTATAAAAGCATTCCTTACACACGTGGCTGGCACCAAACATCTAACTTTAGTACTGAGAACTGTCAAAAACTGCATTAAGATGACTTTAATAAACCCACAAGAGATATGAAAGAGCTCTCAGAAGATTAAAAACAGAGGATATTAGAACAGCTATGTTAGAGACTGCTATGTGGCTGACCAAAAGTGAAGCAGAAAGGAAAAGATCAACACTGGAACAGCTATTAATAAAAGGGCAGAGGGGAAGGAAGACATCCAGAGTAGCAGCAGAGAGTTAATTAGAAAAGCCACCTTGTGAGAAAACAGAAAGAACTAATTCAATAATTCTGGCCGACAAAAACTGTAGGGAATTGAGGGACTGTGGAAAGATAGTCAAGTTCAATGACTACAGCATTAGAACTGCCTCAAAAAGATGCAACAACAACAAAAGATTGTAAGGGGAATTTCTTTACAAGCACGGTTATGGGAACAGAAATAAAAAACCTAAAACCACTGTTTTCAGTCTTTGTTAAAATGAAAATGAAATTATATATTACAGAGGTGTTTAATAAATCTTGCCAAGAAAGAATCCCAGAAATATTTTGAATGTTCAAAGTTCATTTGCAGGTACCGGATGGTTATACGTCTTGATCACAAGATCATGGTGAACAAAAAGAATGGTTAAGTGACAGAACAGGTTAAAAAACTATTACTTAAAATTCTCCTTATGTTTGCAGAGAACAAGAAGTTTCCCTAGATCTTTACTGTTAATTTACCAAGTTCTTCCTGGGATATTCAATGATAACTATAACATTCCTGTTTTATCTTCTAAGATTGGTAGCCCTCCACTTCAAAGAATGTGATGAACATGAACTGTTGGAAAATAGGATATTGTTTATTTAAATGATAGAGTTCATTTTATACAGCAAATGGAATCTGTTCATTTACATTGTAAAAATTTAAATAGGATACTCACTCTTCCTATGTTAATTGACTCTCACTTAAAAACTATGTAGCACTTTTTTTTTTCCAGAAACACTCAGATTTTTGGATATATTTTACTTACAGCAGACTCTATGTAAATAAATGATGCTTCTAGCACATTCAGATCCAACAAACATCACAAAGCCTGCTTCTTCAATAGGACTAGAGGTAAACAAATATATAGGAACTATTTACTAAAAGTATATGATTGTTACAGGCAACTAAAAGTTATTATGAAAATTATTGTTATACTTGGACTTCAAATAGAGTCATATGAAAGCTAATAATACAGTGGTAAGTAAGGTCCTGGCTCACTTTCTTATACTTCTGATCACATGAAAATGAGAGAATCAATGGGGAGTGAATTATTTCAATAAATCACCCCAACTGCTTACCATCCATCTCCCCAAAATACCGAATTAGCTTCACAGAACAGAAGTAACCTGATAAAGGTGAAGCAAGTTCCCGAAGACAAGAGTGGAAGTGTTTCTGGGAGCAGGGATGTGGCTAAGAGAAGATTTAGCTTATAAGGATTTCTCAATAACAAATTGGATAGATATTTCATAAAATACATAAACCTACTTTTGTGAATCAAAAAGAACAAAGGAACAACTACTTCCTACAAGCGAGGAACATTTTCTGTCATGATTAAACACTAAGCATTATTTCCCCTGGGGCCCAGCAAGACAGACCAATAAGATCCTCCTAAACTAAGTAATAATTTTTAGGGAAAGAAATTTAGTAAATAACACTCTGGTGACCTGATGGGGCAAATGAGCTCAGTATACCAATCTCACTGCCATTTTAGAAGAAGACTTTGGAATGGGAGGCTACTCCAGTCTTTCTAGTAAAAAGTCAATCTACTATAGAATCTATAGAAACTTAGAATATCAATAAATGTAAGCAGCACATCAGAAAATCTAACTCTGCACAAAATACATTTCACAACTCGAGACTCACCATTAAAATAAGAATTTTGAATGTATTCCATGGTGAGATTGATTGCATAGGTGCAAACTCATATGTGCACCCAGTGTCTATGATAATAAAGTATATTTACAAGATAGGACAGATGTTGATTCCCTTTGGGTGGAGTACACAAAATTAACAGAATGAATTATTAAACTTAAGTGTCAGCAGACAAAGCACTGTAACCTAAAAGAGAAGAATTCCTTAGTTATATATGATTGTTAAACTAGCACTGAAAGTATTAATAGTGACATGCAGTATTATTTTATTTGTTCTTCACAAATATTCTAAGATGAATTAAATGGTAGGCATTTTTGCCCCCATTTTATAAATGGAGATAAAACATATAGTGACAACCCAAAGTCTGCCATTGTTTCCCCATCTATTTGTCATTAAATGATGGGATCAGATGACATGATCTTAGTTTTCTGAATGTTGAGTTTTAAGCCAACTTGTTCACTCTCCTCTTCAACTTTCATCAAGAGGCTCTTTAGTTCCTCTTCGCATCTGACATAAGGGTGGTATCATCTGCATATCTGAGGTTATTGATATTTTTCCTGGCAATCTTGATTCCAGCTTGTGCTTCATCCAGCCCAGCATTTCTCATGATGTACTCTGCATATAAGTTAAATAAGCAGGGTGACAGCATACAACCTTGACGTACTCCTTTTCCTATTTGGAACCAGTCTGTTGTTTCATGTCAAGTTCTAACTGTTGCTTCCTGACCTGCATACAGATTTCTTAGGAGGCAGGTCAGGTGGTCTGGTATTCCCATCTGTTTAGGAATTTTCCACAGTTTGTTGTGATCCACACTGTCAAAGGCTTTAGCATAGTCAATAAAGCAGAAGTAGATGTTTTTCTGGAACTCTCTTGCTTTTTTGATGATCCAGCGGATGTTGGCAATTTGATCTCTGGTTCTTCTGCCTTTTCTAAAACCAGCTTAAACATTTGGAAGTTCAAGGTTCACGCATGGTTGAAGCCTGGCTTGGAAAATTTTGAGCATTACTTTACTAGCATGTGAGATGAGTGCAATTGTGTGGTAGCCTGAACATTCTTTGGCATTGCCTCACTTTGGGATTGGAATGAAAACTGACCTTTTCCAGTCCTGTGGCCAGTACTGCGTTTTCCAAACTTGCTGGCATTTTGAGTGCAGCACTTTCACAGCATCATCTTTTATGATTTGAAATAGTTCAACTGGAATTCTATCAGCTCCACTAGCTTTGTTCATAGCGATGCTTCCTAAGGCCCACTTGACTTCACATTCCAGGATATCTGGCCCTACGTGAGTGATCACACCATCGTGATTATCTGGGTCGTGAAGATCTTTTATGTATAGTTCTTCTGTGTATTCTTGCCACCTCTTCTTAATATCTTCTGCTTCTGTTAGGTCCATACAATTTCTGTCCTTTATTGTGCCCATCTTTACATGAAATGTTCCCTTGGTATCTCAAATTTTCTTGAAGAGATCTCTAGTCTTTCCCATTCTATTGTTTTCCTCTATTTCTTTGCACTGATCACTGAGGAATGCTTTCTTATCTCTCCTTGTTATTCTTTGGAACTCTGCATTCAAATGAGTGTAACTTTCCTTTTCTCCTTTGCTTTTCGCTTCTATTCTTTTCACAGCTATTTGTAAGGCCTCTTCAGACAGCCATTTACCTTTTTTGCATAACGTTTTCTTGCAGATGGTCTTGATCACTGCCTCCTGTACCATGTCAGGATCCTCCATCCATAGTTTCATCAGGCACTCTATCAGATCTAGTCCCTTGAATCTATTTGTCACTTCCACTGTATAATCATAAGGGATTTGATTTGGGTCATACCTGAATGGTCTAGTGGTCCCTACTTTCTTCAATTTAATTCTGAATTTGGCAATAACAAGTTCATGACCACAGTCAGCTCCCATTTTTTTCTTTTTTTTTTGCTGATTGTATGGAGCTTCCCAACCTTTAGCTGCAAAGAATATAATCAGATTTCAGTATTAATCATCTGGTGATGTCTACGTGTAGAGTGTTCTCTTGTGTTGTTGGAAGAGGGTGTTTGCTATATGACCAGTGCGTTCTCTTTACAAAACTCTGTTAGCTTTTGCCCTGTTTCATTTTGTATTCCCAGGCCAAATTTGCCTGTTACTTCAGGTGTTTCTTGACTTCCTACTTTTGCATTCCAGTCCCCTATAATGAAAAGGACATCTTTTTTGGATGTTAGTTCTAGAAGGTATTGGAGGTCTTCATAGAACCATTCAACTTCAGCTTCTTCAACATTACTGGTGGGGCATAGACTTGGATTATTATGATATTGAATGGTTTGCCTTGGAAACGAACAGAGCTCATTCTGTCGTTTTTGAGACTGCATCCAAGTACTGCATTTCAGACTCTTTTGTTTACTATGATGGCTACTCCATTTCTTCTAAGGAATTCTTGCCCACAGTAGTAGATACAATGGTCATCTGAGTTAAATTCATCCATTCCAGTCTTTACGACCTCTGATTCTGGAAATTAGGCTCCAGTGTTGGATGTTGTTCAGCAAAAGCATTTAGCCAAATCATATAATATTTCATTTCATGTAGCACAGATGGTAAAGAATCTGCCTGAAATGCAGGAGACCTGTGTTCGATCCCTGGGTTGGGAAGATCTCCTGGAGAAGGAAATGGCTACCAACTCCAGTATTCTTGCCTGGAGAATCCCATGGACGGAGGAGCCTGGTGGGCTACAGTCCACGGGGTGAAAAGAGTAGGACACAACTGAGCAACTAACACACACACACACAGCTTTATGTTTATCTTCCATTTATGTCAAAGGACATATTTTTTTTTCACTTTAGGTAGAAAAATAATGTTCTCTGTATTAAATTAATGTAAGTAGTTTTATAGAAAACTAGTACATAAAAATATAGTGGATTCTGGAAAAAATAAAAATCCATTAAACAGTCTGAAAAAGACTGAAACTTGAAAATATTATACTACATATCAAACACAATAAATCATACTCTTAATAATGACCACCAAAAGGCTTTCCAATTTAGAGAACTTTACATTTCACTCAGACTTTAATCAATTAGTTGCTTCATTGTATCAACTTATTACTTACATAAATTCCTAAATGAGTATACAGTAGTCATAATACTACCATAGCAAGAGTCAAGTTAGTTTTGAAGGAAATTTGGTGTATCACCTATTTTTTAGCAATATTTCATTTATTCTAATACTATTACAATAGAAGTAATACATAAATATAGTTGCATAAGATTCAAACAAAAAGAATAATCAGAGTAAAACGTGACTGTTTGTGTTCAAGTCACTCAGTCCTGTCTGACTCTTTCCGATCTATGGACTGCAGCCCACCAGGCTCCTCCCGCTTCATGCTCACACTCCCAGCTATTCCTGTTCCTGGATATAATGACTAACCAACTGTAAGACAAAATGCATTCCTCCGACAGTTCAGTTCAGTTCAGTTGCTCAGTCATGTCTGACTCTTCGACCCCATAGACTGCAGCACGCCAGGCTTCTGTGTCCATCACCAACTCCTGGAGCTTGCTGCTGCTGCTAAGTCGCTTCAGTCGTGTCTGACTCTGTGCGACCCCATAGACGGCCACTGAGCAAGCTCCCCCGTCCCTCAGATTCTCCAGGCAAGAACACTGGAGTGGGTTGCCATTTCCTTCTCCAATGCATAAAAGTGAAAAGCGAAAGTGAAGTCACTCAGTCGTGTCCGACTCTTAGCAATCCCATGAACTGCAGCCTACCAGGCTTCTCTGTCCATGGGATTTTCCAGGCAAGAGTACTGGAGTGGGGTGCCATTGCCTTCTCCCTCCTGGAGCTTACTCAAACTCAATCCATTGAGTCAGTGATGCCATCAGACCGTCTAATCCTCTGTCATCCCCTTCTCCTTCTGTCTTCAATCTTTTCCAGCATCAGGGTCTTTTGCAATGAGTCAATTATTTGCATCAAGTGGCCAAAGTATTAGAGCTTCAGCTTCAGCATCAGTCCTTCCAATGAATATTCAGGACTGATTTCACTTAGGATTGACTGGTTTGATCTCCTTGCAGTCCAAGGGACTCTCTCAAGAGTTCTTTCCAAAACCACAGTTCAAAAGCATCAATTCTTTGGTGCTCAGGCTTCTTTATGGTCCAACTCCTCATCCATACATGACTACTTGAAAACCCACAGCTTTGACTAGATGGACCTACCTTTGTTGGCAAATTAATGTCTCTGCTTCTTAATATGCTGTCTAGATTGGCCATAGCTTTTCTTGCAAGGAGCAAGCATCTTTTAATTTCATGGCAAGCATCTTTTAATTTAGTGATTTAGGAGCCCAAGAAAATAAAATCTGTAACTGTTCCCATTGTTTCCCCATCTATTTGTCATGAAGTGATGGGACTAGATGCCATGATTTTAGTTTTTTGAATGTTGAGTCTTAAGCCAACTTTTTCACTCTCCTCTTTCACTTTTATCAAGAGGCTCTTTAGTTCCTCTTCACTTTCTGCCATAAGGGTGCTGTCATCTGCATATCTGAGGTTATTGATATTTCTCCTGGCAATCTTGATTCCAGCTTGTGCTTCATCCAGCCCAGCATTTCACATGTGTACTCTGCATATAAGTTAAATAAGTAGGGTGACAATATACAGCCTTGATGTACTCCTTTCCCGATTTCAAACCAGTCTGCTGTTTCATGTACAGTTCTAACTGTTGCTTCTTGACCTGCATACAGATTTCTCAGGAGGCAGGTAAGGTGGTCTGGTATTCCCATCTCTTTAAGAATTTTCCACAGTTTGTGATCCACACAGTCAACAGCTGTGGCATAGTCAATAAAGCAGAAGTAGATGTTTTTCTGGAACTTTCTTGCTTTTTCTATGATCCAATGGATGTTGGCAATTTGATTCTGGCCTCTACTTTTCCTAAATCCAGCTTAAACATCTGGAAGTTCTTGGTTCATGTACTACTGAAGCCTGGCTTGGAGAATTTTGAGTATTACTATGCTAGTGTGTGGGATGAGTGCAATTGTGTGGTAGTTTGAACATTCTTTTGCCTTGCTTTTTTTGGTATTGTAATGAAAACTGACCCTTTCCAGTCCTGTGGCCACTGCTGAGTTTTCCAAATTTGCTGGCATACTGAGTGCAGCACTTTAACAGCATCATCTTTTAGGATTTGAAATAGCTCAGCTGGAATTCCATCGTCTCCACTAGCTTTGTTCGTAGTGTTCCTCTAACATCCTACCAGTAAATTCACCTTCATGTATGTTTTTTTCTTCATACTAGCCAGGAAAGTTAACACTATTTGATACAAGAGACAGATCTCAAATGTCCGTGCTTTAAATCCTATTACCTACCTACAGAGGGTACAAGGAGCCCAAGATCCACATGCTCACTTTAGAGACTCTGATTAACAAAGCTCTTCCATTCTGTACCTGTGTGACCTTGATGTAGCTTTAGAGGAGCTAAGAGACTATAGAGGTGGCATTATGTCTCCTAAATACCTTGACTCACACATAATACATGCCACTTTTGCTCACAACCCACTATCCAGAAATATGCCATAGGGCCCAACCTAAACATAAGGGAAAATACAGTGCTGAACTTATATATCTGATACAATACATTTTGTTCAATAGTACTTCTATGAATCAGGTGAAAGAGAATATGTTTTCCTGCTACATACTTGTCTTCATCTTAATGATATATTCAGAGCGCTTTTCAAGTATATTTGTAGTATGTATGTATGCGTACGTGCACATACAACTATTTTTATTGATTTCACAGTACCTATAGCACAGCTAAATCACTTAACCATTCCACTACTGATGAATATTCAGGCTACTTTTTCTCTATTATAATAAATACTATAAAAAAAGAATACAACTAACTTTTAATCAAACATTTTATGGCGTCGATCCTGTCCATATGTTTACTGGCCATTGCGTTCTCATGTTTTGTGAACAGCCTATTCATATCCTATGTCCATTTAGCTATTGTACTCTCTTCCCTTAAGGATTTACAGAATCTTCTTAATAAACATGATGAAATTTTTATTCCAATGAACTTGATATTTTTTCCTTCAACTTTACTTATGGTGTTAACTATTACTTGGCAAAATATATCAATGTTTTTTCTATAAATCTTGTGATGTTTTATATTCTACATAAGATGATCTTCCTCCTTTTAAGATTATGAAAAAATATTTCCAGCTTTTGTTTCTATTGATTATGAAGTTTTAAAACTGATTAGTTCTAGAATATATTTTGGGTTTTAAGACAAAGGTATATCTTTATATTTTCTAAACAGATAACCAATTTTTCTCAACACCATTGCAATATTTGCATCAATGTGTTTATTGCGTTATCTATTTTTCTTATTTGAAAGAGTATATTTATCATAAACTAAGTTCTCATTTGTACTTGGATTTGTTTATTTACTCCTGGTCTGTTACCATTCAGTTTTTATTACTATATCTTTGTAGCATTTTATAAGGTTAGTAGAACAAGTCCTCCATGGCTATTCTTGTATATATTCTTTTCCATTAACTTTAAGATTAGCCTTGTAAAATTTAAGAAAACACTGATGCATGTTTTGGTTGGACTACGTTGAACTGTGCATTTGTTTGGGAAAGAAATGAATTCTGCATAATATGAAGTCTATCCATCCAGAAACACAGTAATCTCACCACATATCCTTTGTAGATAAAAAATCTCATTTTTAAATTTAGGCCTCTTTAATGTCCTTTCATATGTGAGTTATAAGCTTCACCCTAACTCACTGGTTATGAGCACCTATTATGAAGCTTGATGCTATTTTTCAAAGTGATGTGGTAGGCAGATTTCCGAAAATCTCTCAGATTCCAAACCTGCATACCTGTAACCTATGAAAGTGATGAGAGATATCTACCATGATTGTGTTACATGGCACAATTGAAGTTAAAATTGAGACTGACTTAGCCTCAAACTATTGCACAACTGCACTCATCTCACACACTAGCAAAGTAATGCTCAAAATTCTCTAAGTCAGGCTTCAGTACGTCAAGGCTGTATTTTGTCACCCTGCTTATTTAACTTATATGCAGAGTACACATGCGAAATGCCGGGCTGGATGAAGCACAAGTTGGAATCAAGATTGCCGGGAGAAATATCAATAACCTCAGATATGCAGATGACACCTCCCTTATGTCAGAAAACAAAGAGGAACTAAAGAGCCTCTTGAAGAAAGTGAAAGAGTAGAGTGAAAAAGTTGGCTTAAAGCTCAACATTCAGAAAACTAAGATCATGGCATCTGGTCCCATCACTTCATGGCAAATAGATGGGGAAACAATGGAAACAGTTACAGATTTTATTTTCTTAGGCTCCAAAATCACTGCAGATGGTGACTGTAGTCATGAAATTAAAAGATGCTTGCTCCTTGGAAGAAAAAGTATGACCACCCTAGATAGCATATTAAAAAGCAGAGACATTATTTTGCCAACAAAGTCCGTCTACTCAAAGCTATGGATTTTCCAGTAATCATGTATGGATGTGAGAGTTGGACTATAAAGAAGGCTGAACACCAAAGAATTGATGCTTTTGAACTGTGGTGTTGGAGAAGACTCTTGAGAGTCCCTTGGACTGCAAGGAGATCCAACCAGTCCATCCTAAAGGAATTTCGTCCTGACTGTTCATTGGAAGGACTGATGCTGAACTTGAAACTTCAATACTTTGGCCACCTGATGTGAAGAACTGACTCATTCGAAAAGACCCTGATGCTGGGAAAGATTGAAGGCGGGAGAAGGGGATGATGGACGATATGATGGTTGGATGGCATCACTTGACTGAATGGACATGAGTTTGAGTAAACTCCAGGAGTTGGTGATGGGCAAGGAAACCTGGCGTGCTGCAGTCCATGGGGTCACAAAGAGTCAGCCACGACTGAGCAACTGAAGTGAAGTGAAATGAACAACCTGAATGAGTTTGAAAATGAATTAATCCTCGGACCACTACAAAAAACTCTGGTGTGACAGACACCTTAATATCCGTCCTGTGAGACGTAAAACAGAGAACCCAGTTGCATCCACTCAGATTTTGACTTACAGAAATTATGAGATAATAAATGGGTGTTGTTTTCAGCCACTAAGTTTTTTGTAATTTGTTACACAGCAATAGGAAACTAATCCAGATAGACTCCAAAGCAATTGTTATTACTACTTTCCACCTCCATAAGGTTTCAGGATTCCCAGGGATAAGGAAATACATTCAGAATCACTTCCCCCTTCCTCCCCTGTATTTCCACTAATGCTCCTTAATTAAGCCATATATGCCAACCAAAATCTTTAATTTCCTGTTAAATGTTAAGTTTGGGGGAGTAAAATGCTATCTCTTCCTGAAAAAGTTTGGATATTTAAGGTACAAGGTAAATTGAAAACACAAATACTAAAGAACATAAAGCCTAAAAGTCATTGGGTAAATCACCTAATCAAAAATAGGAGCATATTAACTGGTATCAAATACTAGAATCCAAAATCTATTTCACAAGAGGCCAGGATATATACAACAGCCAAGGTTCTTTCAGCAATTTATCTATAATGACTATAGTATTTAAAAGCAAATACAGTATATTGGTAAAACAATAATCAACATTCTTGATTCCACTGAATAAATTATTGCACTATTTACCTTTTCCTTTAATTAAAAATGCAATTTATTAGATAGTATGTTAAATTTATAAAACTCTTCATGGTCTAAGAAATATTAAATAATTTATACTTTGAAATCAGTTTAGAGAATTTTGAGCTGATGCCGGGCTGAATTATGTAATTTTTAAAAATATGGTAAAAGAAAACTTACAATGGTACTCAGTGACAAGGCTGACAATAAAATAACCTTCACTTATTTTGTCTGCATGCTTCTGTACTATTTGAATCCTTTTTAACAAAACATGTTACTTATAGTTCTTGGGTAAAATTTTTAAAACAAAGGAATAAATAAAGCAAGAAAAAAAGTTTAGTGACTATGAAAGATAATGATTTTAATTATCATGGAACTGAGAGAGTTTTCGAATAAGAAAACAAATTAAAGGAAAGTAAAATTAGAGAAGAAAGAAATTAAAGAAAATAACATAACATGGAATAATGATTAGATATTTGTTAGAACTATCAAAACAGTGTTGTGAGAGTTAATTAAAAAGAAAATTCATCCACTGTCTAAAATTTTAAAGTTTATTTTCTTATTAAAACTGATTTTTAAAATTATTGACCTGTCCTGCTCTCCTCAAAACACCAGTTTCTATGATATACAAATAAGTGAGCTGTAGTTGTAGACCTAGGAACCAGTGTCCTTCTCAAAATTTTAACAGATGGTCTTATCAGGATAATAGACAGGGATCTTATTTCCTTAATTGATTTTGTCTCCACAGTTTTTCACTCAGTAAACAAAAGGTATTATTTACCAAGTTGCCCCTGCCTGTTGGTAAGGCAGACTGCAGTCAATTTAACAGTTGCTGGGAAAGCACATCTAAATCTACTTACCACTTGCCTGATGATTTGCATGGGACCTCACAAGGGAGAACAATCCCTCTGACCTAAGGCTCTGCGTATTCCTAAGCATTGTAGTTTATAATTTAAATGTCATTATTTTGTCATCCATTTACATCTTAGTACAAGATGTGCTTTCCCTGCAAAGACTAGGCTAGTTCTGATGTAGAGGACAGAGGGAGAATTGTGTTTTTTATGTTAAGTCCCATGAAAGGAGGAACAATATCTGTTTCTTCTTTTCCTCTATCACAATGACTGGCACATAGTAAATTCTCAGTACAGATTTGATGAAGTAAAAGTTAAAATTAAAGTCATTCAGTTGTGTCCGACTCTTTGCAACCCCATGGACTGTAGCGTACCAGGCTCCTCAGTCCAAGGAATTCTTCAGGCAAGAATACTGGCGTTCCCTTCCTTCTCTATGGGATCTTCTCAACCCAGGGAATGAACCCAGGTCTCCCACTGGCAAATTCTTTACCATCTGAGCCACCAGGGAAGCCCAAGAATACTGGAGCTGGTAGCCTATCCCTTCTTCAAGCGATATTCCCAACCCAGGAATTGAATCAAGGTCTCGCAGGTGATTTCTTTACCAGTTGAGCTACAAAGGTGAGCACAAACTAAAATTCAACAAATAGCACTGAGTTGCCAACGAACAACAAGAACAAAAAATGACACAGGCAAATGGCACATTAGGGAAGAAAGAAAACATAAAGAGAAGAAAGTGATAGTGAAAGGAGCAAGAAAGTTCAGTTTTCACACTATTTCTAAATAAAGGCATTTTATTTTTCTTCACGACTTTCTCAGTTAAATAGTTCCAACCATGTGCTATTTTAAAGAATAAAATTCATTGGAATGGTAGGGGAAAAAACAGTCTACCATGAAAGACTGCTTCCAAAGAGATAAAGACATGGGGCCCAGTAAGCACTAACAGCATATTAGATTAGATAACTATTTAGGTAAAGAATACTTTTACATTAGCAAAAGCAAAAAATATTTTAAAGCCAAAGATGTTAAGATATGGGTCACAAAAATGGCTGATGACTAATTTGGAGTTGAATTAATGGCTTTATAGACAAGTTTGCATTTTTGTTTTTCTTTTTGTTTCTAAAGATGGACAGTTTAGGGATCTCCAGAAAATTATCCAATAAATACATGTAAACTATATGTGGGACTCAATTCCATATTAATTCATATTATACAATACTTATAAAGTCAAAAAGTCAGAATATTAAAAATCACTCTTAAAAATTACAGTACATATTTTTCCATTACTGATAATTGGTCTGTTCATATCATCTATTTCTTCCTGGTTCAGTCTTGGGAGATTATGCATTTCTAGAAATTTGTCCATTTCTTCTAGGTTGCACAATTTATTGGCATATAGTTGTTAGTGGTAGTCTCTTATGATCCTTTGTATTTCTGTGGTATCAGCTCTAACTTCGTTTTCACTTCTGATTTTATTGACTTGAGTCGTCGTCTTTCTTTTTCTTAATACCCTGACTAAAGATTTATAATTTTGTTTATCTTTTTCTGCCTATTTTTAAAAATCTATTTTATTTTATTGAAGGATAATTGCTTTACAGAGTTATGTTGTATTCTGTCAAACCTCAACATGAATCAGCCACAGGTATACATATATCCCCTCCCTTTTGAACCTCCCTCCCATCTCCCTCTCCATCCCACCCCTCTAGGTTGAACAGAGCCCCTGTTTGAGTTTCCTGAGCCATAGAGCAAATTCCCGTTGGCTATTTATTTTACATATGGTAATGTAAGTTTCCATGTTACTCTTTGCATCCATCTCACCCTCTCCTCCCCTCTCCCCATAAGGCTATCCTCTATGTCTGTTTCTCCACTGTTGCCCTGTAAATAAATTCTTCAGTACCATTTTTCTAGATTCTGTATATATTCATTAGAAAATGATATTTATCTATCTGACTTACTTCACTCTGTATAATAGGTTCTAGGTTCATTTACCTCATTAGAAGTGACTCAAAATATGTTCATTTTTATGGCTGAGTAATATTCCACTGTGTATATGTACCACAACTTCTTTTTATCCGATCATCTGTCGATGGACATCTATGTTGCTTCCATGTTCTAGCTATTGTAAATAGTGCTGCAATGAACAATGGGATACATGAGCCTTTTTCAGTTTTGGTTTCCTCAGGGTATATGCCTAGGAGTGGGATTGCTGGATCATATGGTGGTTTTAATGCTAGCTTTTTAAGGAATCTCCATACCGTCTTCCACAGTGGCTATATCAATTTACATTCCCACTAACAGAGTTCCCTTTTCTCCACACCCTCTCCAGCATTTATTGTTTGTAGACATTTTGATGATGACCATTCTGACCAGTGTGAGGTGATATCTCATTGTAGTTTTGATTTGCATTTCTCTAATAATGAGCGATATCGAGCATCTTTTCATGTGTTTGTTAGCCATCAGTATGTCTTCTTTGGAGTAATGTCTGTTTAGGTCTTTTTTTCCACTTTTTGATGGGATATTTGTTTTTCTGGTATTGAGTTGTATGAGCTGCTTATATATTTTTGAAGTTAGTCCTTTGTCAGTTGTTTCATTTGTTATTATTTTATTCCATTCTGAGGGTTGTCTTTTCATCTTGCTTATATTTTCCTTTGCTGTGAAAAAGCGTTCATGGTTAATTAGGTCCCACTTGTTTACTTTTGTTTTTATTTCCATTATTCTAGGAGGTGGGTCACAGAAGATCTTGTTTTGACTTATGTCATCGAATGTTCTGCCTATGTTATCCTCTAAGAGTTTGATAGTTTCTGGTCTTACATTTAGGTATTTAATCCATTTTGAGTTTATCTTTGTGTATGGTGTTAGGAAGTGTTCTAAGTTCATTCTTTTAAATGTAGCTGTCCAGTTTTCCCAGCACCATTTATTGAAGAGGCTGTCTTTCCCCCATTGTATATTCTTGCCTCCTTTGTCAAAAATAAGCTACCCATAGGTGCATGGGTTTATTTCTTGGCACACTGTCTTGTTCCATTGGTCTATATTTCTGTTTTTGTGCCCAGTACCATACTGTCTTGATGACTGTAGCTTTGTAGTATAATCTTAAATCAGGAAAGTTGATTCCTCCAGCTCCATTCTTCTTTCTCAAGACTGCTTTGGCTATTTAGGGTCTTTTGTGTTTCCATATGAATTTTGAAATTGTTTGTTCTAGTTCTGTGAAAAATGCCATTAGTAATTTGATAGGGATCACACTGAATCTGTAGATTGCATTTGGTAGTATAGTCGTTTTCACGATATTGATTCTTTCTACCCAAGAACATGGAATATCTCTCCGTCTGTTTATGTCATCTTTGATTTCTTTCATTAGTATCTTATATTTTCTGTGTATGTTTCTTTTGTCTCCTTAGGTAGATTTATTCCTAGATATTTAATTCTTTTTGTTGCAGTGGTGAGTGGGATTGATTCCTTAATTTCTCTTTCTGATTTTTCATTGTTAGTATATAGAAATGCAAGGGATTTCTGCGTATTGATTTTGTATCCTGCAACTTTGCTAAATTCACTGATTAGCTCTAGTAATTTTCTGATACTATTTTAGGGTTTTCTATGTACAATATCATGTCACCTGCAAACAGTGAGAGCTTTACTTCTTTTCTGATCTGGATTCCTTTTATTTCTTTTTCTTCTCTGATGGTTGTAGCTAGGACTTCCAGAACTATGTTGAATAATAGTGGTGAAAGTGGACACCCTTGTCTTGTTCCTGATCTTAGGGGGAATGCTTTCAGTTTTTCACCACTGAGAATAATGCTTGCTGTAGTTTTATTATATATGGCCTTTACTATCTTGAGGTAGTTTCCTTCCATGCCCATTTTTTGAAGAGTTTTTATCATAAATGGGTGCTGAATTTTGTCAAAGGCTTTTTCTGCATTTATTGAGATGATCATATGATTTTCACCTTTCAATTTGTTAATATGGTGTATCACATTGATTGATTTGCATATATTGAAGAATCCTTGCATCCCTTGGAATAAACCCAATTTGATCATGATGTATGAGCTTTTTGATGTGTTACTTGTGTTGTTAAAATTTTGTTGAGGATTTTTGCATCTATGTTCATCAGTGATATTGGCCTGTAGTTTTCCTTTTTAGTGTTGTCTTTGTCTGGTTTTGTTATCAGGGTGATGGTGGCCTCATAGAATGAGTATGGAAGTTTGGAACTTCCTCTGTGATTTTTTGGAAAGAATTTTAGAAGGATAGGCATCAGCCCTTCTCTAAATGTTTGACAGAATTCTCCTGTGAAGCCATCTGGTCTTGGGCTTTTGGTTTTTGGGAGATTTTTGTTCACATCTTTAATTTCAGTGCTTATAATTGGGTTGTTCATAATTTTTATTTCTTCCTGGTTCAGTCTTAGAAGGTTGAACTTTTCTAAGAATCTGTCCATTTCTTCCAGGTTATCCATTTTATTACTATAAAGTTTTTCATAATAGTCTCTTATAATCCTTTGTATTTCTGCATTGTTTGTTGTCTTGTTGTAACCTCTCCTGTTTCATTTCTAATTTTGTTGAATTCAATTCTTTTTTTCTTGATGAGTCTGCCTAAAGGTTTGTCAATTTTGTTTATCTTCTCAAAGAAGCAGCTTTTAGTTTTACTAATCTTTACTACTGTTTCTTTCATTTCTTTTTCACTTATTTCTGCTTGGATCTTTATGATTTATTTCCTTCTACTAACTTTGGGTTTCTTTTCTTCTTTTTCCAGTTGTTTTAGGTGTAAAGTTAGGTTGTCTATTCGATGGTTTTTTTTTTTGTTGTTGTTGTTTGTTTCTTGAGGTAGGATTGTATTGCTATAAACTTCCCTCTTAAAACTGCTTTTGTTGCATCCCATAGATTTTGAGTTGTCATGTTTTCATTGTCATTCTTTCTAGAAAAGTTTTGATTTCCCTTTTGATTTCTTCAGTAACCTGTTGGTTATTTAGCAACGTGTTGTTTAATCTCCATGTGTTTGTGTTTCTTACAGCTTTTTTCTTGAAATTGATATCTTGTTTCATAGCACTGTGGTCAGAGAAGATGCCTGATAAAATTTTTTTTTTTTTTTTTTTTTTAAATTTCACCACCCCGCCACCAGCTCGCTTAAGCTCGCTCTCGCTGGTCACGGTTTGGGGCGCGCACGCCGGGCGGCGGTAGCGCGTGACTGCGCGCGCAGCGTGCGCGGTGACGTCAGTGCCTAAAATTTTGATTTTCTTAAATTTACTAAGTTTTGATTTGTGACCAAAGATGTGGTCTATCCTGGAGAATGTTCCATGTGCACTTGAGAAGAAGGTATTTGCCTTCTTCTCAATCCAATCTTCTGCATTTGTATGGAATGTCCTGAAGATATCAATGAGATCCATCTCATCTAATGTATCATTTAAGACTTGTGTTTCCTTATTAATTTTCTGTTTTGATGAACTGTCCATTTGTGTGAGTGGGGTGTTAAAGTCTCCTACTATTATTGTGTTACTGTCAATTTCTCCTTTTAGGTCTGATAGTGTTTGTCTCATGTATTGAGGTGCTCCTATGTTGAGTCTATAGATACTTACAATTGTTGTGTCTTCCTCTTGGATTGATCACTTGATCATTATGTAGTGTCCTTCCTTATCTCTTGTAATCTTTTTTTTAACATCTATTTTGTCTGATATGAGGATTTCTACTCCAGCTTTCTTTTTTTTTTTTTCTTTTTTTTTTTTTTTTTTTGTCATACATTGATATGAATCAGCCATAGATCTACACGTTCCAGCTTTCTTTTGTTTCCCATTTGCATGGAATATATTTTTCCATCCTCTCATTTTCAGTCTACATGTGTCTTTAGGTCTGAAGTGCGTTTCTTTCAGACAGCATATTTATGGGTCTTGTTTTTTGTATCCATTCAGCCAGTCTATGTCTTTTGGTTAGTACATTTAATCCATTTAAAGTATTTATTGGTATATATGTTCCTATTGAAATTTTCTTAATTGTTTGGGGTTGATTTTGTAGATCTTTTTTCTTCTCTTGTATTTCTTGACCATATAAGTCCCTTTAACATTTGTTGTAAAACTGGTTTGATGGTACTGAATTCTCTTAACTTTTGCTTGTCTGAAAAGCTTTTTATTTCTCCATCAATTTTGAAGGAGATCCTGGCTGGGTACTGCAATCTTGGTTGTAGATCTTTCCCTTTCAATACTTTAAACATATCCTGCCATTCCCTTCTGGCCTGCAGAATTTCTCCTGAAAGGTCAGCTGTTAAGCATATGGGGTTTCTTTTGTATGTTACTTCTTGCTTATCTCTTGCTGCTTTTAATATTCTTTCTTTGTGTTTAGTCTTTGTCAGTTTGATTACTATGTGTCTTGGTGTTTCCCTTTGGGTATATCCTGTATGGGACTCTTTGTGCCTCTTGGGCTTGATTGATTATTTCATTTTCCATGTTGGGGAAATTTTCAACTATAATCTCTTCAAAACTTTTCTTATACCCTTTCTTTTTCTGTTCTTCTTCTGGGACCCCTATAATTTGAATGTTGGAGCATTTGATATGGTCCCAGAGGTCTGTGAGACTGTCCTCAGTTCTTTTTACTCTTTTTACTTTATTCTGCTCTTCAGAAGTTATTTCTACCATTTTATCTTCCAGCTCACTGATTCATTTTTCTGCTTCAGATACTCTGCTACTGATTCCTTCTATAGTATTTTTAATTTCAGTAATTGGGCTGTTTGCCTCTCTATGTTTAGTATTTAATTCTTCTAGATCTTTGTTAATTGATTCTTGCATTTTCTCCATTTTGTTTTCAAAGTTTTTTTATCATCTTTATTATCATCATTCTGAATTCTTCTTCAGGTAGTCTGCCTGTTTCCTCTTCATTTATTTGCACTTCTGTGTTTCAAGTTTGTTCCTTAATTTGTGTAGTATTTCCCTGCCTTTTCATTATTGTTTTTTAAACTTATTGTGTTTGCAGTCTCCTTTGCTCAGGCTTCAAGGAAAGTTGAATTCTTTCCTTGAAGAAGGTTGAATTCTTTCTTCCTTTTGGTTTCTGCCCTCCTAAGGTTGGGCCAGTGGTTTCTGTAAACTTCTTACAGGGTAAGATTTGTGCTGAGTTTTTGTTTGTTTGTTTTTCCTCTGATGGGCAAGGCTGAGTGAGGTGGTAATTCTATCTGCCGATGATTGGGTTTGCATTTTTGTTTTGTTTGTTATTTAGATGAGATGTCCTGCACATGGTGCTACTGGTGGTTGGGTGATATTGGGTCTTGTATTCAAACGGTTTTGTTTGTGTGTGTGTTCTTACTATTTGATACTCCCTAGAGTTAGTTCTCTGGTAGTCTTGGAGTCAGTGGTCCCACTCCAATGGCTCAGAGATTGATCTCTGGTCAGGAACAGAGATTCCACAAGTGGTATGTTATGTCATTAAGTGAGATTAAAACAAATATCTGAAAATGAAAACCAAAGATGAACCCCAGACAAATGGCAGTTACAAAATAAGGCAAACAATAATTAAAATAATGGAATATACACATATACATTTACACCCATGAGCAAAGTTAAAACAGTACAACAAAAATAAAGTACAATAGATTGAGCCGGCAAACAAGGGAAATCAAAAATTATACTTACCAGTTAATAACAAAACTAACTAAAGCACAAACTGGAAAACAAAAATAAAGCAAGGTGTCAAGTGGGTAATAAAGAAATGAAAACAAATCTAACAAATATGTTGAGATGAAAGGAAAGAAAGAAAAGAAAGAAAGAATAGATATGCAAAGTTAAATAGAGGTAGATGGAGATTTATATACATTAAAGAGTAACTGCAAGGGGAGAAGAACAGTGAGAAAGGCAAACAAAGGAATAAATGTATAAAAAATAAAATAGTTTTAAAAAAATTAAAATTATAAAAAAGAGAAAAGAAAAAAAATGGAAGATGAAAGAAAAAAGGAAAAAAGGAAAACTGCACAGAACTGCAAAAGCCCAACGTAAAGGCAGAGGTTTATAACAACAATAAAAAATGTGACTGAGAAAAAAATAAGTTCAAAAGCTTAATTGAATTTCACAGAGCCAATAAAACCAACAACTACAACAGAGTAGAAAAAAAAGGAAAAAAGAAAAAAGGAAAAAAAATCCAAAAGATTCTACAGAACAAGTCAAAAATAAGAATAATAGATGTTGTTCTTGAGTCACTGCTGTCAAGAGTCCTCTCCCTCGCTGGGAGTCACAGTCCACCTTACCTCCCTAGGATGCCATCCAACACTGTGTTCATCTCTGGACCTGCTGTGGGGCCAGCTCAGATTCTAATCTGGTCCTACTTCTGTGTTTTCTTGCCTCCAATGCCCACAGTTACCAGAACTAGTACATTTTGTGGGAGCTCTCAATGACCTTTTATATATTCCATAGACATAGAGTCTGCCTAGTTGATTGTGTGGATTTAATCTGCAGCTTGTACAGTTGGTGGAAAGGTTTTGGGTCTTCTTCCTTAGCCACACTGCCCCTGGGTTTCAACTGTGGTTTTATTTCCACCTCTACATGTGGCTCATCTGCTGGGGTTTGCTCCTGAGGCTGCCCTGGAGGACTTGGGTTTGCCCCTGTGAGGGCCAGGTGTGGAGGTGGTGCAGCTGCTTGGGTCGCAGGGGTTCTGGCAGCACCAGGTACTTAGGGGAGCTGGCGGCTAGGGCAGCAGGAAATATAGTGCTCTAGAAGGGTATGGCAACCAGTATTGGCCAGTACGCTCCAGTACTGCCTGGAGAACACCCTCCCTGACAGTAAGCCTGGCAGACAACAGTCTACAGGGTCACAAAAGTTGGACATGACTGAAGCGACCCCGCAGGCATAGACACAAGACTTTTGTCTGTGGCAGCTCTGCCGCAGTGAGAGTTGAACATAAAGGTGGCGCAGCTGCCTGGCTTATGGGGACCTGGTGGCGCCAAGTGTGCAGGGACACCCTCTGCCGCAGGAGTTATGGCCCTATTAGAGTCTTTTTTCGAGCCTCTTGTAGCTGGCGATCAGAAGGCCTCTTTGGTCACTCTTTCTCCATTAGCTCTGCCCATTCAGGCAGAGACGACGGTTAGACAGTTCCCTTGTCTGAGGTCCTTCTCTGTTGTTCCCTGCGTCAGGCACACAGAGGGGACTCCCTGGCCAGGGTCGTACTCTGTAGATCGGTGCATCAGGGACTTAAAGGGGCACCCTGAGTGGGATCCTACTCTGCAGTTTGGGGCATCAGTCACTTAAAGGAGCACCCTGGGTGGGGTCCTGCTCTGTAGTTCAGTGAGTCAGCATTTGATGGGCCAGCCTCTCTATTGTTCAGCTGCCAATGCTGGCGTGTGGGGAGAGAGGCTGTGGTGATGGCTCCAACCCCTACGTGTGACTCAGCAGTATCGCCTTGCTTCCATGGCTGCCCTGCTTTCCTGCACCAGCATTTCCCACCCACCCCCCCATTCTCCTCCCTCACATCCCCTCAGATCTGTCTCTCCACAATCAACAGCAGCCCTTGCCCTGGGATCGCTACAAAATCCCTAAACTCCAGCTCCCAGCCACTGCGCCTTCTAGAGTACCAGCATTCCTGTCCGGGAGATGTATGGCTGCGGCAGGGACTGTCTGATTCTAATTCTATTTAGGCTGCCACAGAAAAGCTGTTTCACTCTCAGCCTTAGATGTTTCTCCTCTGACTCAGATAATTGCTCGGATGTGGGGAACTGTGCTTCAGTTCCCCCACCCACTGAGAGTAGGTCCATTCCTACTAACACTCCTGTTTTTCCCCCTAGTTCCTTCATCCTACCAAGTTTTGCGTGGTTTTCTATATTTTTTTTCCCACTGGTCATGCACTCCTGTCTGCTCTCAACTGGTGTTCTGCATGCACTTCTGTGTCTGAACGTATCCTGATGTGTCCGCGGAGAGAGATGTACTCCACTTCCACCTACTCCTCTGCCATCTTGTTCTCTACTTGTTTATCTTTTTAAAGAACCAAGTCTTAGTTTCATTGATCTTTTCTACTGATTTTTATTCTGTATTTTATTTAAATCTGCTGTGATCATGATTCCTTCTCTTCCACTAACTTTGGTTTTGTTTGTTCTTATTTTTCTAGCTCCTTTAGATGTATATGGTTAGGTTATTTATTTGAGATTTTTGTTTGCTTGTTTTCTACAATAAGTTTGTATTTTACAAACTCCCCTCTTAGTACTGCTTTTGCTGCATCCCATGGTTTTTTTTTTTTTTTTTCTCCTATTTAATTGGAGTATAGTTGCTTTTTACACTGATCTCCCAATTCATCCTGCCCCTTCCCCTTGCTATCCATATGTTTGTTCTTGTCTGTGTCTCTATTTCTGTTTTGCAAATAAGATCATCTATATTATTTTTCTTCCTTGGTGGTTCAGTCAGTTAACAGTCTGCCTGCAATGCAGGAGACCTGGGTTCAATCCCTGGGTCAGGAAGATCCCTTGGAGAAGGAAATGGCAACCCACTCCAGTATTCTTGCCTGTAGAATTCCGTGGACAGAGGAGCCTGGTGGGCTACAATCCATGGAGTCACAAAGAGTTGGACACAACTGAGTGACTAACATTTTCATACCATTTTTCTAGATTCCACATATACGTGTTAATACATAATGTTTGCTTTTCTCTTTCTGACTTACTTCACTTCGTATTTTAGTCTCTATGTCCATCTATATCTTTGCAAATGACACAATTTCATTCCTTTTAATGACTAAGTAACATTCATTGTATATATGTACCATATCTTCTTTATCCATTCCTCTGTTGATAGTCATTTAGGTTGCTTCCATGTCTTGGTTATTGCAAATAGTGCTGCAATGAACATAAGGATGCATGTATCTTTTTTATAATTTTATTCATTTACTTATGGCTGTGCTGGGTCTTCATTGCTCTTCTGGCTTTTCTCTAGTTGTGGTGAGAGGGGGGCTCTTCCTGAGCTGCTGTGTGCATGCCTTGCAACATGGTGGCCTCTCTTCTTGTGGAGTGTCAGCTCTAGGGCTCGTAGGCCTCAGGAATTGCAGCACATGGGATCAACAGTTTCAGCTCATGGGCTCTAGAGCACTGTGGCACATGGGCTTAACTGCTCCACAGCATGTGGGATCTTCCTGGACCAGAGACTGAATTTGAGTATCATGAACTGGCAGGCAGGTTCTTTGCCATTGAGATACCAGGGAAGCCCAGGGTGCATGTATCTTTTTGAATTATGGCTTTCTTTGAGTATATGCCTGGGAGTGGGACTGCTGGGTCACATGATAGTTCTATTTTTAGTTTTTTAAAGGAACCTCCTCCATACTGCTCTCTGGGATTCAGAGGTGGCACTATGGTAAAGAATATACCTACCAATGCAAGAGGCCCAAGAGACACAGGTTCGATCCCTGGGTCAGGAAGATCCTAAGGAGGAAATGACAACTCACTCTAGTATTCTTTCCTGGAAAATTCCATGGACAGAGGAGCCTGGTAAGCTATAGTCCATGGGGTCACAAGGAGTTGGACATAACAGAGCACCTGTACACTGCATACTGTTGTCTATATGGCTGTATCAATTCACATTCCCACCAGTAGAGTTCCCTTTTCTTCACACCCTTTCCAACATTTATTGTTTGTAAATTTTTTTGATGATGGCCACTGTGACCAGTGTGAAGTAACACTTCATTGTAGTTTTGATTTGCATTTTTCTAATAATTAGTGATGCTGAGCATCTTTTCACATTTTTGTTGGCCATCTGTATGTCTTCTTCAGAGAAATGTCTATTTAGGTCTTCGTTGCATCCCATAGGTTCTGGATCATTGTGCTTTCACTTTCATTTGTTTCCAGATATTTTTAAATTTCCTCTTTTTGCAGTGATCCATTGGTTGTAGTAGCATATTGCTTAGCTTCCACCTGTTAGTGTTTTTGCAGTTTCTCTTTTGTAGTTGATTTCTACTCCCATAGCATTGTGGTAAGAAAACATGCTTGATATGACTACAGTTTTCTTAAATTTACTGAGGCTTGTTTTGTGGCCTAGCATGTGATCTATTTTAGAGATTTTTTTAAGTCATAACATCAATATTCAATCCTTAATCAGTAATTCAAAAGAGTATTCAATAAATTTCAACTCTTTAACTTCAAATTCTTCTGTGAGGTTACATGGCTTTTCAAAAATGAAATAAAAAATATATATATTTATATTATTTATTATATACAAATTATATACATAAACTATTTATATATCTATAAATGAGAAGGGCTTGCTTCTCAGATTGAGTTGATGGGAGAGGAAGGCATAGATAGACTGGGAAGAGGCACAGAAAACTTTCTGGCATGACAAAAATGTCCTGTATCATGAACAAAGTGTGGGATACAGGGATAAAATCACTTCTCTCAGCACACTGAATTGTGTCACCTAGGATCCATGTCTTTCACCATAAATAAATTGCAGCTAACTAAAATCTAAAAGGCAGGAAAAAAAAAAGTATGTAGAATATTTCTTTTCTTGACTATAACAAAAATACAATTATAGAATGTAATTAATTCAACACTGAAAATAGATGCTGGTGTGTGTGTGGAGGGAGATGGGTGTTTCCCCCCAAAAAACAAAGCTGTAATTTATTCGGCTTTCATAATGATATGTGGCCACAACAGCATCATAAAACACCCGTGGGAGTAATGACTAAGAACATAATTAAACAAAGATTCTTCAAATTATTGTGTATTAACATAAAACAAATCCCTTTTTAAATGAAGCAAAATACTCAATTATTTGACTCTGCATAAGATAGATACTTAATTGAAGGAAAGTCATTCAATTTATTTGCTATTGTATATATATCACTTAAGGAAGATATTACAAGTTGTTATCAAGGGTAAGCCCTCTAAACATCAGAGTTGTGTATTTATAATCTACTGTGGCTTTCATTTTTCAGATATTTCTATTTATATTGCCAGCAGTATTGTTTTTTTCTTTTTTTTTCCTTCTGCCAATAGAGTTAAGACAAAGCAAATGAATTTAGATACTCACAAAATAATGTAACCAATTCAATCTGTTTTGCAGCACAGTTAACTCCTATTGCTTAATTTTAACTTTATATTATTAGCACAAAGTATTTAGGATTAAATCAGTGTGTCCACTTCAGTTCAATTCAGGTGCTCAGTCGTGTCCGACTCTTTGCGACCCTGTGGACTGCAGCACACCACCAGGCCTCCCTATACATCACGAACTCCTAAAGTTTACTCAAACTCATGCCCATTGAGTTGGTGATGCCATCTAACCATCTCATCATCCGTTGTCCCCTTCTCCCCCCACCTTCAATCTTTCCCAGAATCAGGGTCTTTTCAAATGAGTCAGTTCTTCACATCAGGTGGCCAAAGTATTGGAGTTTCAGCTTCAGCATCAGTCCTTCCAATGAACAGTCAGGACTGATTTCCTTTAGGATGGATTGGTTGGATCTCCTTGTCCAAGCAACTCTCAAGAGTCTTCTCCAATACTACAGTTCAAAAGCATCAATTCTTCAGCACTCAGCTTTCTTTATAGTCCAACTCTCCCATCCATACATGACTACTGGAAAAACCATAGCTTTGACTAGACAGACCTTTGTTGGCAAAGTAATGTCTCCGCTTTTTAACATGCTGTCTAGATTGGTCATAACTTTTCTTCCAAGGAGCAAGCGTCTCTTAATTTCATGGCTGCAGTCACCACCTGCAGTGATTTTGGAGCCCAAAAAAATAAAGTCTCTCACTGTTTCCATTGTTTCCCCATCTATTTGCCATGAAGTGAAGGGACCAGATGCCATGATCTTAGTTTTCTGAATGTTGAGTTTTAAGCCAACTTTTTCACTCTCCTCTTTCACTTTCATCAAGAGGCTCTTTAGTTCTTCTCATTCTGCCATAAGGGTGGTATCATCTGCATATATGAGGTTATGGATATTTCTCCTGGCAATCTTGATCCAGCATGTGCTTCATCCACTCCAGCATTTCTCATGATGTACTCTGCATATAAGTTAAATAAGCAGGGTGACAATATACAGCCTTGACGTACTCCTTTCCCGATTGGAACCAGTCTGTTGTTCCATGTCCACTTCTAACTGTTGCTCCTTGTTTCCACTTACACAGTTCTAAAATACATTATAATAACTATCAAATAATTGATATAGATATGCTATAATTTGGGGGATAATTTCAGTAATATGCATAACTAAAATTTAAATTACCATGCAAATGATGATAAATTGTTAATAAACTATGGAGTTTTACACGTGGCCAGAAATTTAAATTATTTAAGACTTTGATAAATGTATTTTCTTGAAAAAGCAGTTACGGAAAATAGGGTCATCAACTTAAAATGAAGAGAAGTTGCAGAAAGTCCAGGAACAAGTAATATAAATTACTAAATGACTTAACAAGGAAAGCCTAAAATAATGTGGGTTAGTAGGTAACAAAAGACTGGTGTGGGAACTAATAACAGTCTTTATTCAACTAGATAAAATAATATACAAATAGAACTCCAGTATTCTGCCCACTGAGAAAAGGATAAGAAGATAAACATAAGTAGGAACTAGAAGGGCTATGTTTAATACAAAAAAAAAAATTTCCTTTTCAGTTTCAAGACATTTTCTCTGAAAATGTTCAGTCACAATAGAAATTACCAAAGGTAGCTATTCTTCTAACACAGATGTAGGTGTATACCCAAAGGCCATACACACTCACCCATACCACTTCAATGTACACTTGTCTAGCTTTACATTATAGCATCTGAGAGATTTATCAGAACTTTAGCACCCTATTTGCCCACTTGCACATCAGCCACAAATGTCAGGAAGTTAACCCCTACCTGTGACTGGCCAATGAAGGACAGGAGTCTATATAAATACCCTAGGCTTCCTTTGCCCTCAGGTGAAGTAACTCTGGAGATGTGGCCTAACACTGGTTCCCAGACTGGTCCCTATGTGATCATCTCCAATTACCTACAGTTGTAACTTGTATAATCATATCTCTGTTAGATAAAATCCCTTTACTGTCTCATTTTCCCAATAACCTACTGGCATTTCCAGGGATCACCCACGAAATAAATGACTTGCACTGAAATCTTCATATTCAAGTTTGCTTCTTTAGTACCCAAACCAAGATAACACATATGCCATTTCATTGTACCACCTCTCTTTTCAAATACTCAACAGTTTCTTTAAATTCCCCAATTGTAAAATTTTTTGAAAAACTTTTATAACACAAGAACTAGAATACTAATACTTTCCAACGTTCATTATTACAATATGCTAAAAATAAATGATATCAAAAGTTATTTAATATAAGCCAGCTACTGCTGCCTATTATCTTTGAGTCTGAATCCTGCTCTTTTTTCAAAAGTATGTATGTGGGAGTGGGGAAAGATCAGCAAATATTTGTGAAGTATTACAGGTATCCTGCACCCAAGTGACCTTGCTGATTACTTGAAGTGAGTGACAGACAATGGAAGAGGGAATAACCCTCACCCTGGGGATCAATGTTATCTTAAATCTCTTTCTCATCATCTTGGACCATTTAAAATCATTTCACAGCTCAATGGAATATACATTCCACATTCCTTCAGAAAATATTATGCTACAGAATAGATAAATCTGAGAAAGCTAATTCACAATCTTACTCAGAAAAAAATTATTAGGAATCTTTCAGTATTTCTTTGATCTCTCTATAGCTTCAGGAACTATTAAAGGGAGAGTTAGGAATTCTAGTCTTAATTTTCTGTGTAGCTGTGGCCAAGTCACTTCACTTTTCGGTACCTCAGTTTCCTCAACCTTAAAATAAAAATGTGAAACAGACCAACGTCTTGTCTTTCCCGTTCTCCTCCTTGCTGCTTCAGGGAGAAGTGGAGCAAGCAGAAGTGAAGCTCTAGGTTTCCCAGTCCCACTCCTTCAATGCGGTTCTAGGAAGAGAAGTTTTACATACAGACCTATGTGCTAGGAGAAAGAAGAAACAGGAGAGAGAAAGAAAGGAAGGAGTAGGTGAAGAGGAAAGAAGGGCAGGGAGGAAGGCTAGGAGCAGAAAAAGAAAGGAAACTGACTTTTAAATATACAGGTAAACACATTCCACTTTTTAGAATGTGCACTACTGAAAAATGAGAAAATAACTAGTGTTGCTGAGGATGTGGAGAATTGGAGCCTTTGCGTACTGTTGGGAGGAGTGTAAAATGGTATAGCCAGTGTGGGAAACAGTATGTCAGTTCCTCAAAAAAATAAAAGTAGAATGTACCACATGATCCTGCAATTCCACTCCTGGATATATATCCATAAAGGGATTAAAAGCAGTGTCTCAAAGAAACACTTGCATCCTCATGTTTATAGCAGCGCTATTCACAACCAGTCAAAAACTGGAAGCAACTCAAATGTCTCAACAGATGAATGGATAAACAAAATGAGATGTATACAATGGAGTATTAGTCTTACAAAGGAAGGAATTCTGATTAATGCTACAACACAGACGAACCTGGAGTACATCATGCTAAGTAAAATAAGCCAGTCACAAAAAGGCAAATACTCTATGATTCCTCTTATATGAGATGTCTAGAGTAGTCAAAATCATAGCAACAAAAAGTAAAATAGAGGTAACCAGGGGAAATGAAAAGCTGCTGGTTAATGAATGTACAGTTTCACTTTTTGCAAGATAAAAAGAGTTCTTGAGACTGGTTGCACAATGTGAATCTACTTAACACTACTGAACTGTGCACTTAAAATGATTATGATGGTAAATTTAATGTTATGTTTATTTTGTCATGAATTAAAATTTTTAAAAATACAGATTAAAAATAAAACCCACAGGACTATATTGATTTTAAGATCTCTTTCAGCTCCACAGTCTTCAAATTAGCATTAACAACAATTATGTAATTTATCATGGTCATGATTCAAGGTTCATTAACAAGATTAAAACAAAAAAGTTATCCATCCCAAAAATATTATCCACAATATTTGCAGTATGTGTGTTAGAACCATTATCAGTCCTGAATATTCATTGGAAGGACTGATGCTGAAGCTGAAGCTCCAATACTTTGGCCACCTGATACGAACTGACTCATTGGAAAAGCCTCTCATGCTGGCAAAGATTGAAGGCAGGAGGAGAAGGGGATGACAGAGGATGAGACTGTTAGATGGCATCACCGACTCAATGGACTTGAGTTTGAGCAAGCTCCAGGAGTTGGTGATGGACAGGGAAGCCTGGCGTGCTGCAGTCCATGGGGTCACAAAAAGTTGGACACAACTGAGCGACTGAACTGTACTGATGAGAACCACTAATCTCTATGATAAAAGCAATGAGCCTCAGTGACTAATACTTATTTATGCTCTCTATGGAGAGTCACTAAAATATTACCTACATGTTAGAAATCTTATGTCCAAATAGAAAGTTCTGAAAATTAAGGTTACTATTAATCTCTAGTCAAAGCTGTCACCTCCACTATGAAGGCTATTATATCCCAGTCAAGATCAAAGAGCAGTCAGTTTCTTCTGTACTCCCACAAAATATAACATTATTTCACTTTCATGGCCAATCCTGTGTCTGCCATTCTACCTTGATTCTGAGCCCCAGTGAGTAAGACCTCACCATACAGTAGCTTATTGATCTTGTCTAGCTCTGTCCACAGTACATTGCAACCACACAGTACTACTACAATTAGCATACCATCGACTCATAAGTTCTCACATTTCTTAATACAAGCTGTTAAGAGGATATCTACAACTAAATAAAACATCTCATGTCTTTTTATTTAGGTATAATTCTATTTATTTCTTACTGAAAACATAAACTTGACCTAAGTTAATTTATCATTATTAAATTTTCTCTTTTCTTAATCTCTTAGGCTTTAACTTAAAATTAAAAAAAAATTACTTGAGCTCGTCTAAGTGTATTTTAAAAATCTATTAGACACAGATGAGGTACTTACTGATTTAAATAAAAGTATAAATGGAAGAAAATTAAACTATCAGTAGTTAATAAACTATTAAGATATATATAGTTGCCAACAAGCACAAAAGATTTTCAACATTATTATCAGAGAAATGCAAAGTAAAACTATAGTGAAATACCACTTTATAACTCACTGACATAACTAAAACTGAAACCACTGATAACTCTTTGGTAAGGATGTCAAGCGACTAGAACTCACACACTGCTGGTGGGCATATAAGCATTTTGGAAAACAGTAGGGCAGTTGCTTACAAGGTTAAAAAAACACATACTGTATGACCCAACAAATCCACTCCTAGGTATTTACACAAGAAAAATAAAAACGCATGTTCACACAAAAGCAATGTATGAATGTTCAAAACAGAAAACAAACCAAATGTTCAACAGTAGGTAAGTGAATAAACAACTGTAACATATTGTTATGATGGAATGTTATTCATGAATGAAAAAGAATGAAGCACTGAGAGACATAAAATTACGGATGAACCTCCAAAACATTATGTTGAGTAAAAGAAACACAACATAAAGGAGTATATGTTGTGAGGTTTTATCTGAAATTCTAGAAAAGACAAAACAAGCTAAATGATAGCAGATCAGCATTTTTCTGAAACTGGAAATGGGCGAGGGGAAGAACTGAGAGTGAAGAGGACAGATGGAACTATATGGGGTGATGAAAATGTTCTATATTTTGAGTGCAATAGTGTTTATACAAAAATACATGTCTGGCAAAACTCATTAAACTGTACATTTAAATGGATTTTATTGTGTGTAAATAGCACCTTCTACATAGAAAGTGATAATGGTAAGTAATATATTAGTTTAGTAGTTGGCAAACTTTTAAAATCATGTTCCTCTTTTACTTAATAAATTACTTGTACATTACGTACATGTTTAGAAGTATATACTTTACAAAAATACAGAAAAATAGGACTTATAAAATAAAAAACTAAAGATCAAATAATGAAGTGTCCTGTTAATTGAAGCAACTTCATTAGCAAATCAAATGGCATATGTACTTAGGTGAGGTGTTCATCACTAAAGATAATGGACATAAATCTGTATATCAAAAATATTCTCAGTATGTAGAATTTGTGGCGCCAACTTCTCATCATTCAGACAGTGCCTGTCTAAATAGCCATTTTCTACATGACTGTCAAAGAATTAAAGGAGCACTTATTCTGCCATCTTGATTCTGCTTGCAGTATTGGTACTATCTTCAATCCATAGGCTGCGTGTTAGAAAAATTTTAAGCTGCCTTTCCACATTATAAAGTTAGTTTAATGAAAACTAAACTATATAATCTACTAATCCACCTTACTGGAAACAGAAAATGCCAAAAAATAACTGAAGGGGAGAGATGGGGGAACAAGGTGATGGAGAAGGAAGATTCTGGGTTTCTCTCTTCCCATGGATACTATATTTATAAATTTAAGTAGAAAGGTCAAAAGACTCCACCAATAAACATTTGAAACTAGGTTCATTTCCATATATCATTAATTATATTTCTGATAGATTATTAAAACTGCATCAAAAAGAATAAAATATCTAAAAACAAACTTAACCAAGACAGTGAAAGACTACTCTGAAAACTGTAAGACACTGATGAGAGCAACTGAAGATACAAAGAAATGAAAGGATATACTAATGAAATGGAAGAATCAGTATTGTTAAAATATTCATACCACCCAAATCAATCTACAGATTCAATGCACTCACCAAAATACCAAAGGTATTCACAAAAATAGAATAAAATTTTCCAAGTCAGGCTTCAGCAATACATGAACCATGAACTTCCAGATGTTCAAGCTAGTTTTAGAAAAGGCAGAGGAACCAGAGATCAAACTGCCAACATCCACTGGATCATTGAAAAAGCAAGAGAGTTCCAGTAAAACATCTATTTCTGCTTTATGGACTATGCCAAAGCCTTTGACTGCATGGATCAACAATAAACAGTGGAAAATTCTGAAAGAGATGGGAATACCAGATCACCTGACCTGCCTCTTGAGAAATCTGTATGCAGGTCAGGAAGCAACAGTTAGAACTGGACATGGAACAACAGATTGGTTCCAAATAGGAAAAGGAGTATGTCAAGGCTGTATATTGTCATCCTGCTTATTTAAGTTATATGCAGAGTATATCATAAAAAAACGCTGGGCTGGAGGAAGCACAAGCTGGAATCAAGATTGCCAGGAGAAATATCAATAAGCTCAGATATGCAGATGACACCACCCTTATGGCAGAAAGTGAAGAAGAACTAAATAGCCTCTTGATGAAAGTGAAAGAGGAGAGTGAAGAAGTTGGCTTAACGCTCAACATTCAGAAAACTAAGATCATGGCATCTGGTCCCGTCACTTCATGGGAAATAGATGGGGAAACAGTGGCTGGCTTTATTTTTGTGGGCTCCAAAATCACTGCAGATGGTGATTGCAGCCCTGAAATTAAAAGATGCTTACTCCTTGGAAGGAAAGTTATGACCGACCTAGATAGCATATTAAAAAAGCAGAGACATTACTTTGTCAACAAAGGTCCGTCTAGCCAAGGCTATGGTTTTTCCAGTGGTCACATATGGATGTGAGAGTTGGACTGTGAAGAAAGCTGAGCGCCGAAAAATTGATGCTTTTGAACTGTGGTGTTGCAGAAGACTCTTGAGAGTCCCTTGGACTGCAAGGAGATCCAACCAGTCCATCCTAAAGGAGATCAGTCCTGGGTGTTCATTGGAAGGACTGATGTTGAAGCCAAAACTCCAATACTTTGGCCACCTGATGCGAAGAGCTGACTCATTTGAAAAGACCTTGATGCTGGGAGGGGTTGGGGGCAGGAAGAGAAGGGGATGACAGAGGATGAGATGGCTGGATGGCATCACCGACTCAATGGACATGAGTTTGAGTAAACTCCGTGAGTTGTTGATGGACAGGGAGGCCTGGCATGCTGTGATTCATGGGGTCGCAAAGAGTCGGACATGACTGAGCGACTAAACTGAATCCTTGACTAGAGCACTAAGAATACACAATGGGGAAAGAATAATCTGTTCAATAAATGGTGTTGGGAAAACTGGAAAGCTACATGTAAAAGAATTTTCTCATACCACATGTAATAAAAAACTCAAAATAAATTAAAGACTTAAATGTAAGGCATGAAACCACAAAACTTCTAGAAGAAAATACAAGCAGTAAACTATCTGACATCAGCCTTAGTAATATTTTTCTGATCTGTCTCCTCAGACAAGAGCAACAAAAGCAAAGTAAAGCAAATGGGGTTACGTCAAACTAAAAAGCTTTTGCAGTGAAGGAAACCATCAATAAAATGAAAAGGCAACATACTGAATGGGAAAACGTATTTTCAAATGATGCATTTCAAATGATGCATCCCCTAAAGGGTCAATATCCAAAATATATAAAGAACTCATACAACTCAGTTTCAGGAAAAAAATAAATAAATAATGCGATTTTAAAAATGGTCAGAGGATCTGAATAGACATATGTCCAAAGAAAACATACAGATGGCCAATAGACATATAGGAGGATACTCAACATCACTAATTATCAGGGGAATACAAATCATCAAAAACACAACCAATAACAAATATTGGTGAGGATGTGGATAAAAGGAACAGTTGTGCATTGTTGCTGGGAATGTAAACTGGTGCAGCCACTATGGAAAATAGCATGGAGGTTCTTCAGTTAATTAAAAATAGAACTACCATATGATCCAGCAATTCTACATCTTGGTATTTACATGAAGAAAACAAAAACCCCTATGCTAACTGCAGCATTATTTACAATAGCCAAGATATGGAAGCAATCTAATCGTCCACTGATGACTGGATAAAAGAAGATATGGTGTATATATATGTTATGTGTGTATGTAAGGATTATTATTCAGCCATAAAACAAATGAAATCTTGCCATTTGTAACAACATAAATAGATCTATAGAGTATTATGTAAATGACATAAGCCAGGCAAAGACAAATACTGTATGACTTCACTTATATGTGGAGCCTAAAACACAAAGCAAACAAAACAGAAATAGACTCATAGATACAGAGGAAAAGACAGTGGCTGCAAAAGGGGGAAAGGGGATGAATAGAAGGGCGAAATAGGTGAAGGAGATTAAAAGAGGCACATTTAAGATTACAAAATAAATAAGGCAAGGGGAGGTAACATACAGCTTAGTGAATATAGTCAATAATATTGTAATAACTTTGTATGTTGACAGATGGTTACCAGACTTATTGTGGTGATCATTTTGTGATGAACTTAAATGTCAGATCCCTATGCTATATACCTGAAACTATAATATCGTACATCAACTATATTTCAAGAAAAATAAACTATTTTTCAAAAGACAGGGGGCTACCATTACCCCCTACTCTTCCTTTGGGATGCCTCATTTATACATGTGATAGATGTAAGTAATTAGTTATTTGCTATATTTCCTATTTTTAGTAAAAAATATAAGCAGCTATTTAGTAAAAAAATATAAGCAGCTATAAGAAAGCTATAAGCTTTCTCCTACTCTAATAAATCTTGCACTAATACAGGACGTAGAAGTTCTGCTTTGGATACATCTGAGACAGACCATTTATACTATTCAAAAAATCATAGTGTTTAAAAACTAGAGTATGTGTGTGTGCACATTTAACTCTGAACATGTAATTAAGCAACTTCAGCCACTTAGTTTAGAATGCACTTCAGTATTACCTAGTTCACTAATTAATTCAATCAACATTTATTGAGCACCTATTATGTGTCAGGCAGATCAGGTATGCTAGGTTGTACTATAGTGGGAGCAAAAGAAGATATGGTGTCTGGATTATCAACTTAAGATACAGTTTTGAGGAAAGACACTAATCACATAAATCAGTTAAAATGAAAATCATTTCACAGCAATGAAATGGTCTGTGAGGGGAAGGTACACGGGTCTAGAAGAGTGTAGAACAGAAAGCCTTAATTTTGGTTTGGGGACTAACCATGCTTCGTGGGGATGATTACAGACTTCAAGTGTTCAATAAAATATTATTAAAACATGTAAACATAAACCAAGGCATAAACAACAATAGCTGTGGGGCCAAATATTATGATAAAGCTTCTTTTGCATTCATCTATCTTGAAGTATCATTTATCATTGATCATTTTCATATTAAGGTTGATTCTATTACTCATTAGTCTCAAAAATTATAGCAGTTCAATCTAGCACCAAAGAAATTTTAAACACATATGAAAACACACTGAAATTGAAAGGCATTCTCAGTTATAATGCATAAATTAAGATAATCTTGACTATGTTCACACTTTTACTACAAACATCTAAATGAACACATATACACAGAAGACATCCATATATCACACTTTCAGGAGTAGTGCTCTTTACAATCATTTTCTAACCTCCAGTTCTTAGCAGTGTCTGGTATATGAACCAGTAATTTGTCCTCATATCTGCAAAATGCTTTGCAGTTTATAAAGCCACATCACAAAGATTTTCTCATTTGATTCTAATAACAATTCTGGGTGAATTGTCTATTCTAAAATAAGCAAACTAAGGCTGGGTGATATTTTCTTCAAGAAGTTTCTCACAACTGCCCCCTCCCATCAACTTATTGACCTCCACATTATATTATGTGTTTTTTTTTTCTCCTATAGCTCTCTCTATAAACTTCAGCCATCACCATTCCCTATGTCATCTTCTGTTCACCTGTCCATCTCTTTGACCTAACTTTAAAAGTTTTTTATATACCACTAGCACATTACAGATGTTCAATCAATATTTGTCCAGTGAGGTTTTATAATACAGTTATGGAGACTAAACCACAGGGTGGTTAAAATGAGCTCAATACCATGTAGCTTATTGTGGCAGAACCAGAACTCTGACTCACTCACACCTCCTGAGATCAAATTCTAGTCACTGTTCCTTCAGCCTATATCTCTAACATTTGGGCAGTATTATTGCTTTATAGGGGCTTCCACAATGGCTCAGCAGGTAAAAAATCTGCCTGCAACACAGGAGACAAGGGAAACATGGGTTCAATCCCTACTTCAGGAAGATCCCCTGGAGAAGGAAATGGTAACCCACTCCAATATTCTTTGCTGGGAAATCCCATGAACAGAGGAGTCTGGTGGACTCTAGTCCACCAAGAGTCAAGAGGTGGCCATGACTTAGTGACTAAACCACCACCATCATTGCTTCATAGGAAGTATAACAACAAAAACTGCATTCCTTCAATACTAATTTAAAGTATTATGAAACAAATGGGACCTAATTAAACTTAAAAGCTTTTGCACAACAAAGGAAACTATAAGCAAGGTGAAAAGACAGCCTTCAGAATGGGAGAAAATAATAGCAAATGAAGAAACAGACAAAGGATTAATCTCAAAAATATACAAGCAACTCCTGCAGCTCAATTCCAGAAAAATAAATGACCCAATCAAAAAATGGGCCTAAAATCTACACAGACATTTCTCCAAAGAAGACATACAGATGGTAACAAACACATGAAAATGTGCTCAACATCACTCTTTATCAGAGAAATGCAAATCAAAACCACAACGAGGTACCATTTCATGCCAGTCAGAATGGCTGCTATCCAAAAGTCTACAAGCAATAAATGCTGGAGAGGGTGTGGAGAAAAGGGAACCCTCTTACACTGTTGGTGGGAGTGCAAACTAGTATAGCCACTATGGAGAACAGTGTGGAGATTCCTTAAAAAACTGGAAACAGAACTCCCATATGACCCAGCAATCCCACTCCTGGGCATACACACCGAGGAAACCAGAACTGAAAGAGACACGTGTACCCCAAAGTTCATCGCAGCACTGTTTATAATAGCCAGGACATGGAAGCAACCTAGATGCCCATCAGCAGACGAATGGATAAGAAAGCTGTGGTACATATACACGATGGAATATTACTCAGCCATTAAAAAGAATTCATTTGAATCAGTTCTAATGAGATGGATAAAACTGGAGCCCATTATACAGAGTGAAGTAAGCCAGAAAGATAAACACCAATACAGTATACTAACGCATATATATGGAATTTAGAAAGATGGTAACGATAACCCTATATGCAAGACGGAAAAAGAGACACAGATGTATAGTACAGACTTTTGGACTCTATGGGAGAAGGCGAGGGTGGGATGACCTGAGAGAACAGCATCGAAACATGTATATTATCAAGTGTGAAACAGATCGCCAGTCCAGGTTGGATGCATGAGACGAGTGCTTGGGGCTGGTGCACTGGGAAGACCCAGAGGGATGGGATGGGGAGGGAGGTGGGAGAGGGGTTCAGGATGGGGAACACATGTAAATCCATGGCTGATTCATGTCAATGTATGGCAAAAACCACTACAATACTGTAAAGTAATTAGCCTCCAAGTAATAAAAATAAATGAAAAATAAAAAAAAAATAAAGTATTACGAACCAAAACATAGGTATGAATACAATTTAAGCTCAAAATTCAAAAACATTTTCCATGTGTGAAACAAACTGTCCACTGAAATCAATTAGCATTGTCAGAAGTCTATTTTTATACTGACAAAAGAGTATGGGTTTTATTACACTAGCTTCTGTAGATTATATATTTTTTTCCTAGATAGTGTTCCCTGATGCTTTTTTGCTTTGTTATTTTTAATAGCTAGTTAAAATAAATAACTAAAGAAATACATTCTCTGAAACCTATATGAAATCACTGGAAAATGAGTTTTAAATGTATAACTACCTACCGGATCAATGAACCAAAGGAAACAAACACCTTAGTGAACCTCAATGTCAAAACAAAGCCTTGAAAATCAGCACAACAACAGAAAAGCTAGTCGTAAAAAGGCTTGGCATAGAATAATTATGTTACCAACAGTCATAAACAGAGGATTGTAATCAAGGGCCTAGTCAGTCTCATCAGAAACTCAGTAAAAAATGATTACTGGGAACTAAAGTTTAGGTTCGTTCAAAGTAAAATTAACTTGCTTACTATCACTCTTTCAAAAGTTCAGAAATAATTTTTCTCATTTATTCCATTTATTGCCAAAAAAAACAAGAAGAAAAGAAAAAAGCCTCATGTTCATCTGTATTATAGTTTACCTCTGCAAGCAATAAGATAAAAAGCTACTCTGAGATTTATAAATGGGACAGTGCCTCTTTAAACCTGATTATATAATACTGACAAGCATTTTTAAGAATCATGTTTCTTCTTATATTTCAAGTGATCTCTTTTCTAATGTGTAACTTTTCTCATTTTGTTTCTCTTCTTTAATCCTATGATTTTTAAAATGTTGAGATTGCTAGTAATAAGGAAGCACAGATCTAACAGAATCCAAAGCTATCAATACTTAACAACCCAGGAACACCAAGTACTAAAGGGCAACAGGGAAAAAAAAAGAAAAAATCACAGCTTTGGTTAGTTATAGAGATTTCTGAGAAACAGCTTGATCAAGCTGTAACCAAAAGTAAAAAGTTCCACATATTATTATTTTGAGTATTGAGGCCTTTCTTTTTGTCACTCATTAAAACTGTACCTTACAGTGCTCGCTTTGCAGCACATATACTAAAAAACTGTACCTTACAGATATAAGACAATCTTTTAAACAATCTTTAAATATTACATTATAAGATGGAAAACTGTACCTCTTTATTGAATTAAAAAAATCTATATTCTACCTCTTCTTCTATTCAATAATGTATCAACCGTAGTATAAATTTGGGTGAGTTTAAATTTTTTAAAAGGCTGCTAATCAATTGATTTGATGAAGCTGGTTTCCTCACAGTATGGGGTGATAACTGGCTGTCTGAGCCTTCATACAATATGGATATATAACCTACTAAATAAAACAAAAATCAAAGTCACAAATTGGCTAATTATCATTTTTGAGTTTATTATCTAATTCCTACTTCCTAATACTTTTATCTTCCTTCTTGAGAATAATTTTGTTTGCATCTTATAGCAAACAGATTTTATATAGCAACCCTCAATTGTACCACCAATTCATTATGCACTTCTGTTTTTAAAAGAGTCTTAAAAGTATCACTAATTTTTTTCTTTATTGATCATTCACTTTATATGTTATTCAGGCTTGCTTTTCTGTCTATTTTCTTGGTGGTAATCATAAGACTGGAGAACTGATGGGTAATACAGAGTCAACTGGGCTCAATACTGATTTTCCTATGCGACATTTTTCTTTTCTCTTTTTAAAACATTGATCTGTTTCGATGAGACAAAAGTAGTTTAAATTTGGTATACTTTTTAGAAGGACTCTTGTTGCTTAGCATATATATAAGGAAAACTTTCAGGTTTTATTTATTTAAAGTTAAAATAGTAAGTACCCATGTTTACTGAACACAATATTATGATTAGTAGCTCAAACTATCACTTAACAAACCTTACCTCAAATTAGCACACTTATTTAAAAAATTTTTTATGTAACTGCAGACTAGAAAAGGTGCAAGAGTCATGAGTCATACAAAATATTCCCAAGTTACCCTTTCTCTACATTTTCTAAATGACAACATTTAACTACATTGATTTACCATATTTCCCCTCTTTTTGTTGAAAGTTCTCTATTTACTGATGTTGGTACTTAGAATCTGAGTTTAGAGAGGGCTTTAGCAAGTTTAAGGTTTATAACTTTTTAAATTTGATATTTACTTTGCTTAAGCAGCCCTTTACACCCCAGATGCACCTGCTTCACTAGTTTTACTTGTAGGATCTTCAAAAATGCATTGTGATTGATCATAGAACTAAAATTGATCCTTCTTGATATAAAGTATATCATGTTCTTCACCATGAGACTGTCCATCTATGTCAATGGGCTTATACTATATCTTTTTATAACTTATATGACTGCTTTATTTCTATAGGGTGGGGCTTAGGAGTTCAGGTCCTGAAGTCAGGTATCTTGGGTTTGATGCTGACCTGAAAGAATCATGGCTGAAGGAAGGTATATTAGTCAAACATCAGGTTGAGGATTTAGCACTGAACTACCAGGCAGCCAGAATAAAGAGGTGGCTGTGATTTCCACTCATGAGTAAGTCTATTAGTTTGTAAGGGCTGTAAGAAAAATGAAACCTCAGTGTCCCAGCAGAAATGGCTTTGACTGATATCAACAAAAGTTTTTAAAAGAAAATAAAGAGCCATTCAATGTGTGTCTATTTCTAAAGTCAGCCCTGGATAAAAGGAAGAGCAGAATGATCATTTTTCATGAACAGAAAAGTTATGTTAATTGTGCCATGGAATAAACCTTATGATATGCTGGTTTAATACAGATATTAAACTTGAAGAATTTTAATGGGCAATTCATTTGGCTATAAAAGAGTCCAGAGGAGGAGATCATTCTCAACTTGTATAACATTTATCCCTAGAGGTTCCACTTCCCTGATAGCACAGTTGGTAAAGAATCCACCTGCAATGCAGGAAACCCTGTTTCGATTCCTGGGTTGGGAAGATCTGCTACACAAGGGATAGGCTACCCTCTCCAGTATTCTTGGGCTTCCCTTGTTGCTCAGCTAGTAAAGAATCTGCCTGCAGTGAGGGAGACCTGGGTTCAACCCCTGGGTTGGGAAGATCCCCTGGAGAAGGGAAAGGCTACCCGCTCCAGTATTCTGGCCTGGAGAATTCCATAGGTGAAAAGCATCTTTGGAGCTGTTAACAGAGGCAGAAGAAGTAGACAAGACCCAAGCCCTTTCCCCTCCACACCCAAAGGATTGAGTCTGAAGAGCTCAAGCTATTGTATTATTTAGTATACTCCATCAATACCAACTGACTATCTACTTGCTCAGCATTTATGGGTCCCATGAAAGAAGACTTTCAAAAAAATTATTTGTCAAATAAAAATACAAATATAATCCATTCTTGAAAGAAATATAACATCAATCCCACACACATACATTTTGTAGTTACTATCTAAAAGCACACTTCTCAAATGTTAAGCACAGGCTGTCAAGGCCAAACGACTGTAATCCAAAGTACGTTATTTAAATTCTTTGATCCTCAATTTCCTCACCTGCAATAAATACCACCTACCCTTGTGGAGCTGTTTTAAGCTTTAGAAATAAAGAGCTGAGCATTAAGCACAGGAAATGGCACACAATAGGTGCTCAGTTATGGCAGCTACTGTTATTATTATTCATTGCTGTACCTGGATTTCTGACAAAGCAGAATGGTAGATGACTTCAAAATGAGGATGATTATTGAAAACCTAAACAGCTTATATAGCTCGACCAGCAGTCACCGAGCACTCCACCTCACCTCTCACTACTCATTGTCTCCCACCGACTCCTCCAGGCACTTTAACCCTGTTTCAGATCCATCAACCCACCATGTTCTCCCTCACGTCAGGTCTTCACAAACACCCTTCTCTCAGAAGACTCTTCCTCCCTGGTCACCTATATTCTTTAAATCTTAGCTTAAACATCACTTCCTCTGGGAAGACTTCCTTGACAGGCTGTTACTCCAAATAACAACTTTTATTGCTTCTTCTCTTTCAGACACTGATGTCAAGGAGGCTCAGCTATATATATATATTGAGGTCTATATTGACAATGTATATCTAGCACATATAAAGAATTCCTCTAATTTACTTTGGCAAAGAGGGCAGGTGCTCTGTTTAAATTGTGTTCCAATTTCTTCAAATTATATGTAAACAGAAGTGCTAGTTATTATAGTTTTCTACTTTCTATTTATAGGAAAAATGTTATAGGACAAACTGAACTTTTCAAACAAACAAAAAGTACTGATGTTGAAACTGATAGTTTGATAAGCAAATCTGATGATTCATAGGAAACATTACATGTCTCTAAGAACAAAATTATGGAATTGACTAAAATAAGTCTATAAAACTAAGTGATTATTGAAAAAGAAAATATTCTTCAGTTCAGCTTTGGGAGGTCCTTTGGAATAGCTACATTAGATGAATAGTGTAAGCCTCTTCTAATTAGAAAACTGAATTCCAGGTCAAAGTAGCTATAGAACATTAATATATTATTCTCATTTTAATTTCTTAAAGTCATATCATACCACACCACCAAATTTGGTTCAAAATTATATTTTATGAACTGAGCAAAAACTGGAGGTGTCCTTGAACTCTACTGAAAAAACTGGCATTTCTCTAATCACTGTGGTGACTACATTGGGTGACAGACCATCCAGGGTGAAGGACACCAGTGCTGACCCTGCCTCAGACCAAGTCGGTGTCCACTCTGACCTAGAGCCTGAGTTTCAATAATTCATAATCCAGAGCAATACAAGGAAGAACCAGAGGTTCTTAGTAAAGAAAACGGAAGCAGCTGGCTTTAAGACAAAGGTAATTGCAAAAACTAAGTTACTTGACAGTGAGGGCAAAGACAGAGAGTCAAAGACCAACTCTTATAGAAAAGGAGGTCAAATCCTACCCCCTCCAATTTTTCATTAGACAAGTCTGATAATATTACCAGTACTATTGATAGCGATAACAATGAAAATAATAATAGCAAAAAGAGAACCTTTATTAAAGGTTTATTATATATCAGGTACTATTCTAAATTATTTAATAAATAGGTTATTTAATACTTTAAGTATGTTAGACGTGATTATTTTTATACAGTAGGGTATTCAGTCTTAGAAAATAAATTGTTTGTTAAAAGTCATATAACCAAAAGGAGCTAGAGCTAGAATTTAAATCCATCCTTTTTAACTCTGAATCTCACTCTCTTAATCTGTACGAAACCTGATTTATTGATGAAATATCTCTCAAAGAAACAAAAGGGGAAAACCAAAATCCATGCAAAAAAAGAAATACATAATAGTCAACAGAATCTAATGTTAAAGGAAAATCTAGAAAGACCCTAGAGAAAATTATTGGATTTGGCTCTGTTCATAGTGCACAGTCCAATATTCTTGCCTGGAGAATTCCATGGACAGAGGAGCCTGGCAGACAGTCCTTGGGGTCACAAAGAGTAGGACACAATTAGCGACTAACATTTTCACTTTCTAAGTGCACAGTATCCATTGCATGGGTAGCACCCAAATTTCATAGGATTAAAAAGTGGTTAGACAAAAGGGAAATGTAATAGATAACTGTGATGTCTACGTCCAGGAAATCAGCAATGAGGGAATACCTAAAGAAACCCCATATATGCTGTCTACAAGAGACCCACCTCAAAACAAGAGACACATACAGACTAAAAGTGAAGGGCTGGAAAAAAATATTTCATGCAAATGGAGACCAAAAGAAAGCAGGAGTCGCAATACTCATATCAGATAAAATAGACTTTCAAATAAAAGCTGTGAAAAGAGACAAAGAAGGACACTACATAATGATCAAAGGATCAATCCAAGAAGAAGATATAACAATTATAAATATATATGCACCCAACATAGGAGCACCGCAATATGTACGGCAAACACTAACGAGTATGAAAGAGGAAATTAATAGTAACACAATAATAGTGGGAGACTTTAATACCCCACTCACAACTATGGATAGATCAACTAAACAGAAAATTAACAAGGAAACACAAACTTTAAATGACACAATGGACCAGCTAGACCTAATTGATATCTATAGGACATTTCACCCCAAAACAAGCAACTTCACCTTTTTCTCAAGTGCACACGGAACCTTCTCCAGAATAGATCACATCCTGGGCCATAAATCTAGTCTTGGAAAATTCAAAAAAATTGAAATCATTCCAGTCATCTTTTCTGACCACAGTGCAGTAAGATTAGATCTCAATTACAGGAAAAAAATTGTTAAAAATTCAAACACATGGAGGCTAAATAACACGCTTCTGAATAACCAACAAATCATAGAAGAAATCAAAAAAGAAATCAAAATATGTATAGAACTGAATGAAAATGAAAACACAACAACCCAAAACCTATGGGACACTGTAAAAGCAGTGCTAAGGGGAAGGTTCATAGCATTACAGGCTTACATCAAGAAACAAGAAAAAAGCCAAATAAATAACCTAACTCTACACCTAAAGCAATTAGAGAAGGAAGAAATGAAGAACCCCAGGGTTAGCAGAAGGAAAGAAATCTTAAAAATTAAGGCAGAAATAAATGCAATAGAAACTAAAGAGACCATAGCAAAAATCAACAAAGCTAAAAGCTGGTTTTTTGAAAAAATAAACAAAATTGACAAACCATTAGCAAGACTCATTAAGAAACAAAGAGAGAAGAACCAAATTAACAAAATTAGAAATGAAAATGGAGAGATCACAACAGACAACACTGAAATACAAAGGATCATAAGAGACTACTACCAGCAGCTCTATGCCAATAAAATGGACAACTTGGATGAAATGGACAAATTCTTAGAAAAGTATAACTTTCCAAAACTGAACCAGGAAGAAATAGAAGATCTTAACAGACCCATCACAGGCAAGGAAATCGAAACTGTAATCAAAAATCTTCCAGCAAACAAAAGCCCAGGACCAGATGGCTTCACAGCTGAATTCTACCAAAAATTTAGAGAAGAGCTAACACCTACCTTACTCAAACTCTTCCAGAAAATTGCAGAAGAAGGTAAACTTCCAAACTCATTCTATGAGGCCACCATCACCCTAATTCCAAAACCCGACAAAGATGCCACAAAAAAAGAAAACTACAGGCCAATATCACTGATGAACATAGATGCAAAAATCCTTAACAAAATTCTAGCAAACAGAATCCAACAACATATTAAAAAAATCATACACCACGACCAAGTGGGCTTTATCCCAGGAATGCAAGGATTCTTCAATATCCGCAAATCAATCAATGTAATACACCACATTAACAAATTGAAAGATAAAAACCATATGATTATCTCAATAGATGCAGAGAAAGCCTTTGACAAAATTCAACACTCATTTATGATTAAAACTCTCCAAAAAGCAGGAATAGAAGGAACATACCTCAACATAATAAAAGCTATATATGACAAACCCACAGCAAGCATCACCCTCAATGGTGAAAAATTGAAAGCAGTTCCCCTGAAATCAGGAACAAGACAAGGGTGCCCACTCTCACCACTACTGTTCAACATAGTGTTGGAAGTTTTGGCCACAGCAATCAGAGCAGAAAAAGAAGTAAAAGGAATCCAGATAGGAAAAGAAGAAGTGAAACTCTCACTGTTTGCAGATGACATGATCCTCTATATAGAAAACCCTAAAGACTCTACCAGAAAATTACTAGAACTAATCAATGAATATAGTAAAGTTGCAGGATATAAAATTAACACACAGAAATCCCTTGCATTCCTATATACTAACAATGAAAAAACAGAAAGAGAAATTAAGGAAACAATACCATTCACCATTGCAACAAAAAGAATAAAATACTTAGGAGTATATCTACCTAAAGAAACAAAAGACCTATACATAGAAAACTATAAAACACTGATGAAAGAAATCAAAGAGGACACAAACAGATGGAGAAACATACCGTGTTCATGGATTGGAAGAATCAATATTGTCAAAATGGCTATTCTACCCAAAGCAATCTATAGATTCAATGCAATCCCTATCAAGCTACCAACGGTATTTTTCACAGAACTAGACCAAAGAATTTCACAATTTGTATGGAAATACAAAAAACCTCGAATAGCCAAAGTAATCTTGAGAAAGAAGAATGGAACTGGAGGAATCAACCTGCCTGACTTCAGACTCTACTACAAAGCCACAGTCATCAAGACAGTGTGGTACTGGCACAAAGACAGAAATATAGACCAATGGAACAGAATAGAAAGCCCAGAGATAAATCCACGGACCTATGGACACCTTATCTTTGACAAAGGAGGCAAGGATATACAATGGAAAAAAGACAACCTCTTTAACAAGTGGTGCTGGGAAAACTGGTCAACCACTTGTAAAAGAATGAAACTAGAACACTTTCTAACACCATACACAAAAATAAACTCAAAATGGATTAAAGATCTAAATGTAAGACCAGAAACTATAAAACTCCTAGAGGAGAACATAGGCAAAACACTCTCCGACATAAATCACAGCAAGATCCTCTATGACCCACCTCCCAGAATATTGGAAATAAAAGAAAAACTAAACAAATGGGATCTAATGAAACTTAAAAGCTTTTGCACTACAAAAGAAACTATAAGTAAGGTGAAAAGACAGCCGTCAGATTGGGAGAAAATAATAGCAAATGAAGCAACAGACAAAGGATTAATCTCAAAAATATACAAGCAACTCCTGCAGCTCAATTCCAGAAAAATAAATGACCCAATCAAAAAATGAGCCAGAGAACTAAACAGACATTTCTCCAAAGAAGACATACAGATGGCTAACAAACACATGAAAAGGTGCTCAACATCACTCATTATTAGAGAAATGCAAATCAAAACCACAATGAGGTACCATTACACACCAGTCAGGATGGCTGCTATCCAAAAGTCTACAAGCAATAAATGCTGGAGAGGCTGTGGAGAAAAGGGAACCCTCTTACACTGTTGGTGGGAATGCAAACTAGTACAGCCACTATGGAAAACAGTGTGGAGATTCCTTAAAAAACTGGAAATAGAACTGCCATATGACCCAGCAATACCACTTCTGGGCATACACACTGAGGAAACCAGATCTGAAAGAGACACGTGCACCCCAATGTTCATCGCAGCACTGTTTATAATAGCCAGGACATGGAAGCAACCTAGATGCCCATCAGCAGATGAATGGATAAGGAAGCTGTGGTACATATACACCATGGAATTTTACTCAGCCGTCAAAAAGAATTCATTTGAACCAGTCCTAATGAGATGGATGAAACTGGAGCCCCTTATACAGAGTGAAGTAAGCCAGAAAGATAAAGAACATTACAGCATACTAACACATATATATGGAATTTACAAAGATGGTAATGATAACCCTATATGCAAAACAGAAAAAGAGACACAGAAATACAGAACAGACTTTTGAACTCTGTGGGAGAAGGTGAGGGTGGGATGTTTCAAAAGAACAGCATGTATACTATCTATGGTGAAACAGATCACCAGCCCAGGTGGGATGCATGAGACAAGTGCTCCGGCCTGGTGCACTGGGAAGACCCAGAGGAATCGGGTGGAGAGGGAGATGGGAGGGGGGATCGGGATGGGGAATAAGTGTAAATCTATGGCTGATTCATATCAATGTATGACAAAACCCACTGAAATGTTGTGAAGCAATTAGCCTCCAACTAATAAAAAAATTAAAAAAAAAAAAGAAACATGTCAACTGAAGAAGGAAAATAATAGGGAGGAGATACATGTAAAGATACCATACTCAAACTCCCACAAGAGGTTCTTATGCAACATTGTTCCACAGCCCTCACTCCCAGCCCCCTCACCTCTTTTTACAACTCCTTGATTTCACCTGAGCTCTTCAATATTTCTATCAAGAAATGCCTTTTTCCAGTTTGTTTTTCTTGTGAACTCCAACTTTCCCTTCAGCACACAGTTCAAAGGTCACATCCTTGGTGAAGACATCACTGACCCTCATTGCCAAAACAATTTTCATTTTTACTCCTAAGGAGCTTTGTATCTAATTCTATAACAAATTCACCTCCATTAAAAGTTGGTTTCCAAGGCTTTCCAGGTGGCTCAGTGGTAAAGAGTCAATGCAGGAGACACAGGTTGGATAAATGATCTGGGAATATCCCAAGTGCCAAGGAGCAACTGGGCTCATGGGCCACAACTATACAGCGTGTGCCCTAGAGCTTGTGAGCTGCAACTATATGGCCAGCGTGCAGCAACTGCTGAAGCCCATATGCCCTAGAGCTTGTGCTCTGCAACGAGAGGCTACTGCAGTGACAAGCTCACGCATTGCAACTAGAGAGTAGCCCCTGCTTGCTGCAACTAGAGAAAAGCCAACATAGCAACAAAGACACAGCACAGCTACAAATAAATAAATAAAATCACTGGTTTCCTGTAATCAGGCACCGAACTGAACTACCTTTGAAACCCTAGCATTTACACAGTGCCTGGCACAGTACTCTTAAAATATACTATCCAGAACTGTTAATAATTTTTTTAATAATTTTTAACTCTAGATGAGAAAATATCCTAAAGATCACCTAAAAGGGAATCAAAGACTATTACTACCCAACTATTTAAATAGTAGTTCTTATTTTCACAAATATCCAGTACAGTTGGTCAACTAAGGAATCTTCTAATTGGGTTGGCACAGTAAAACTTATTTCGATTATAAATCAGCATGTCCCTTCAAAGCACCTTACATTTTTTATATTGGATACTAAAAATTAGCAGCTCTGACCCCAAAAATAAATATGTTCCTCAAGAACTAAAATTAATGTCTTTTAAAAAATCATTTTTACAAAAGACTTTCAACTGAAATTCATTTAAAAACATAACCCCACCTTTTAGGATGTCTGCCACAGTCTAATTATGAAAACACTATTCCCTTAGGGGACTAAGCCAACGAGAATCAAGTCCCAAGTAAGAGCAAATGAGAGAAAAATGTCTTTGTTTCTGTTGATTACATCAAATAATGGTCTGAAATGAAAAGAATTCTATTCATGCCCATTGAAGCTAGGATGAACAAGAAGCAAACCTCTTGACCTGGAACAGAGGAAAGATAGACAAGGAAGATGGATGCACTACCTCGGGCTTAGTTCTCCAAGCTAACACAGGGTTCCATCCACAGTATTACTGATCAAATTTTAATAAAATAGAACATTCTGTTTTGGACTCAATATTTTACAGGCAATCGTTTTTTCCTCTTAATCACTGTTGACTGCTTCCATCAGAAGAACTTTCTCATGGGATTATTGCTAATTACCACAGCTTCCTTCTGATTGTGATGATTTACTACACACAGGAATACGGAGAACAGAAGTCAGGACAGAAACAATCCATTAAGCTGTGGCCTAATGTGGGGAAGTCAGGAGCATTGATACCTAACATTAATTCCTAAAATCCATCTTCTAAGGTTTGTGGCACCATTTTAAAGATATCCATAAACCTAACCTTCTTGAAGATTGTCCTTTGCCTAACTGACAGTTCTGGTTGGATTTGTTTCCTACACGAAATGTCTTTTTGACCACAGGGATAATACGCTCACTCTTCAGGATGTACCATAACTTAAGTGGAAATGCTAAGTGGGTGATAAATTGATACTAGACAAAAGAAAACAATAGCTATTACATCCATTCTGTGCATTCAAATTATAAACAAAGAGTCAGTGCCTAAATAGGTGATTTATTTATACATATATTTAAAAACATATTTGTAAGAATATGTGTGTGTGTGTGTATATATATATCTTTAACCGAATATAATCTTGAAATGAGCTTTAATCACATCAAAAGAAGTTTCAATGTTGCAGTTATATGCCAAAGACCCACAAGAAACAAACAGTATCTGGGCAGAAAAAAGTCAAGATTCACAGTCTCTGACAATAAAAGAATCTGAACAAAGTTAACAGCATCTTTGAATACAAAAATATGTATATGTCCTTAAACTCAGATAGAAGCCCCTCAACCCCTGGGCTCCATTGTCCCTGGGGTGTTACACTTAGAAAGAGCAGTATTAGGACAACATACTTGCCCACTTTGACAGAAAAGATGTATGCCCTTTTTCAAGGAAAAAGAAGACAGGCAGAGACAGTAGAGTCAGGAAGAACTACAGTTGGGGGGCCAGTTAAAACTTTGGGAAGCCTGAATGGGAGAAAATATTCTTGGAGCCCTGGTTCAAGATTTAGGCTGGTTTAGAAATTATCCTCAATGTCAGCAGCATTTGTGAAATACCTGGATCCCATGATTAAAACATGAATAAAAGTTCTGACTTTTGACTAGGTTCTACCTTGAAAAGAATTTAAACTGATTGGCTATGATGTAAAATGAAATAGTAGGAATACATTTTCCTTTTCCTCTACCCTGGATTTTTTTAACTTATTTATTTTTAATTGAAGGATAATTGCTTTACAATATTGTGTTGGTTTCTGCCAAACATCAACATGAGTCAACCATAGGTATACATACGTCCCCTCCTTCTTCATCCTCCCTCCCATCTCCTACTCTATCCCATCTCTCTAGGTGTCACAGAGCCCCAGTTTGAGTTCCCTGAGTCATTTACCCTGGATTTTTTTATTCAGGTCCAGGGCAAGTAGAGTTAGAAGACCTCCCAAAATTAGGCATAAAATGACCAACTTGAAGAAGTATCTACAAGAAACTCTGACAAATCACACAAGGAAGGGGTAGGGGAAGGGAGATTAGACATTTCTAGTCATATTCAATAGAGACCTATTAGTTCAAAAGGGCTTTTTACAAATATGATAAGGATAAACAATATCAAGTTTGTAGTTTCTAATCAAGATACTGAACTTGCATGTTCTTATGTATTTTATTTAAATGGGCAACAATGTCTGTATTTTTAAGCTGAGACTCTATGGCATTTTATGAATAATGAAATATTGGATAAAAAAAGAAAATTTGATAAAGAATTATATAATAATACTTTGAAATATTTTCTTAGAATTCTCTATTCCTAAGTCAGATTGTCCAAGGGGAAGTGACAAACTGATTCTTAACATCATACAGAATAAATTAAAAATAACCAAAATATTTTTAGACTCAACATTTTGTTTGGTACTTATTACACAGTGAAATTAGAACCCTTAGGGCTTTGAAGAAATAAAACTATATAATAAGATTTTAAAATGTTCTGGTTTCTCAAAATTCCAATACATATAATATTACATTGTCTCAAAATTTAAAGATTCAGCTATGGGCTTTCTCTTTACATCAAATGGCCAAAGCAAAGAAAGCAAGAACACAATGAAAAGTTAAATCAATAGAAGTAACTACCTTTGACATCAATGCTATGATTGCAACATCCATCATGGGTCAGTGACAAGAGCTGGGATATTTTAGAGGCATCCTACCACCGTTTGAAAACTTAAGATGACATCAGCATATTAACAATACAAAGATGTTAGAATAATAAGTAATTATAGCACCTATTGTATCAGTTATAGACTATCTATATTCACAGAAACACTGTTGGAATGCACTGAGGATCTTCATATATTTCACTGTTCTAGAGGAGAGGAGAGAGGAGGGAGAGGAGAGAAGGAGAAGGGAGGGGAGATGAGAAAGGAAGAGGGAGGGGAGGAAGGAAAGGAGAAAGAGAGAAAGGGAGGAATGGAGAGAGGAAGGGAGGAAGGAAGGAAATGACAGAGTAGACAAAATCTTTCCCAATAAGATAAGCCTGGAAGGACAATATAACATGCATTTCCAGGCATATATTACAAGAACCCACTATGTGAAATAAAGTACTTTGTTGACAAAAAGAAAATGAAAGCTCTCAAATTCTTTGCTTGGTGTAAGGGGACCAGGTTGTCACCTGCCTTGAATGTCCTAGTGGAAAGAACTAACTTGAGGGACTGAAAAATATGCCTGTTGGGAACAAGCCATGTGGCATACCATAAAGTTTTCTAGAGTGTGTTCCATGCGTACGTGAGATTATTTTTTTATAAGGACATGAACAAAGTGTTTGTGTATATGTGTAATTTTCTATTTATAGCTGGTGATATTGATTTTCTACTTCTGTTAGGAACTTAGGTTTTTTTTTTGGTTTTATATATATTTAACATAAAAAGTGATTCTATTTAAGAAGCAATCAGATCTCCTCTATCAACTCTGTGCAATGAGGTGACTGGCCTTCCCTAACTATGGTGAAAGTCTGAACGTTTATTCTTTGGTTTAACCTCTGCAATGAGGAAAACAAGTACAGGTGAAACCATATCGAAAGTGAATTAGCGTAAGAAATATCCAACTATCTTCCCCTGTTCAGTTCCCCAGGCAACTAAGGATTCAGTGAATTAGCGCAAGAAATATCCAACTATCTTTCCTTACTCAGATCCCCAAGCAGCTAAGCATTCACCCACCAGGCAGGAAGCTGAAGTCGTCTTTAAAAATATGACCACCTCAAGAGGAAAAAAAGTACTGAACATCAGAAGGTCCCCAGTTAAAAAGCCCAGTCAAGTGACTCTATACTGAAGTCAACAAAGTCACTGATGTGTTCAAATCAGGCTTTTATCCCCACATTTTAAAATATGAATAAACCCTCAAAGATTATCAGGTATTTCAGAAAAGATTCTAATACAAAAGACAGGCCAGAAAAAGATTATTCTATATGAGAAGAAAATTTAACCAACTTGAAAAATTAATACCTTGAGAGAAAAAAAGACACTATAAACAGGAAATAAAGCATGATGTTATAAAAAGGGTCATATAAAGAATTTTTTAAAGCTCTTAAAAATTAAAATTATGGTAACAGAAATGAAAAGTAATAGATGGGATGGAAGATGAAACTAAAAAACAGAATCAAAAAGCCCAAAAAGTGAAAAAGGAGATAAAAGAGAGGAGGTAATCATAAATGGAAAAAAAAAAAGAATAAATTCCCAGTACTGGAGAACATTAAGTGTCCATGAGATTGAATAGGCTCATCAAGGTTCCAGCACAATATATGGGAATAGGCCCACATCAAGACATGAAATTTTAAGAAACTGGAATTTAAAACATGAGAGGAAAAAACATATAGGTTGCATACAATGGATCAGGAATCAGAACAGTTTTTCACTTTTCCATAGCAGTTCTGCAAACTGGAAGACACTGGAACAATTCCCTCAAGATTCTGAAGAAAAAGATATCCAACCCCCAATTCTGTACCCATTCAACTACCAAACTGTGAAATAAATTCCCTCTCAGACATACAAGAGTGCAAAATATACCATTTCTTAGGATGTTACTGCAAGTCGTGCTTTAGCAAATCAAGAAAGAGTTTAAGACACTGATTTAGGAAACAGGAAAGCCAACATAACAGAGAAAAGGGAAATGCCAGGATGATGGCAAAGAGATCGCCCAGGATGGGGCTGAGCAGAAAGCATTGCAGACTGGAGCAGGTCAGAATGCTCTGAGACTTATTCAACGGGAAACAGAATTGTTAAATGCAGGGAAAGTAAATGAGTTTTACAAAAAAGAAAACTAATCACAGCTCACTAGATAGATCTGAATAGTTTTTATATGTCACGAGAATATAAACATTGATTAATGATCTATCAAAATTATAGCATAATTATTAGGTTGAAAAGCATGAAACTGCTGTTTTTGTAGATCAAAAATTGCACATAGTTCAACCTAGTATATCAGGAGCCTTTGGGATGGAAAAAATCTGTGTGTGTGCACACAGGCATATGTTAAGGACTAGAAAGAAGAGTGTGATACAAAAATGTTTAAAACTAAAAAATCAAGAAACAGTAAAATAAACACTGCTTGCTGCTGAGAAGAAATAGAGCGAGGGTGAGGACTGCTTTTTTTTAAATAACAAACTTGCTGAACTATTTTGACCTGTAGCAAACATCTAATAACACTAAATTTAATTTTTTAAAAATGTTTCTTGAAAAGGAAGGAAGGAAAACAGGAAGAAAAGGGAAAGGAGAACGAGAGAAAGAAAAGACAGTCCAGGAGTGAAGGCCAGGTGCACTTATCACAGACACGTCAAGTTCTCAAGGGGGCACCTTCTGGAGAAAATAGCAGGCTCTCCACTGCACTACCATTAGAGATGGGCACGCTCAAGGTCATTCTTCTTCTATGCAGGAGACAAACAACAAACCACAGTGAGTGTAACTGCTCCATATGTGCTTAATATTGGTAGGTTGTTGAATTATCTTCTTAAAATTATATATAACATTGCTCCAATAGTTCTCTACCTGCTCTTTGGATGATACAGCATAAGCTACTCTCTTCTGAATCATGTTCAGAGCCTTGAAATTGGTGATGACATCAATGACACCACAGTGTCATATAGAATAAAGAGAAGAGTGTTCTAAGATTAAGTACAAAAGAAATAATTGTGACGGATGTCTTCATTTAGACTGAGAGTCCAAGACCCTTCTCCATGATTCTGGCACACCCCCTGCCCATCCCACTTCTATCTCCTGAGAAGAACATAACCTTGAGTCCTTCTGTCTATAATTTAAGAAAAGTTACCCTCTACCCAAAGACTTATTTATATTGCAATTTCAAAAGCACATTTGCTAAAGATTTTCTTTGATACTGAGAAATTACAGGAAAATGATCTTTCTCACATATTTTCTCACCATTCTTTAGAAGAAATGACAGGCCAATGTATTCACAATCCAAAGGAAAACTATTAACTGGCACAGAATAGCATTATTTTGTCAGTAGCTTTCCAAAACAAGCTCAGTGTCCCAAGTATGAATAAGCCTTGTAGTAGTAGTAAACATGTGATGATGAATTCATTCTCAATTTTTTAAGTGGCATGACTCAGATTTTCAGACCTTTAAGATAATTTAATTTTCATTAAACAGTATCAGTCACCATAACGCCCAGGCACCTTCCGAAACATCACAAAGGCAAAATCCCTTCCTGTAGGATACAAACATCCTCTCCTTTATCAAATACTACCATGAGCCAATTATATAAAAATATGAGTGCCGACATGTCAATAAGAAAGAATTAGGAAGATGTGATAAAGAATAAGGAGGTGTGAAGAGGAGGAGAAAACCCAGTTAGGGTGGTCAAGTCAGAAACAAATGCTCTCTTTAGGACTTAAGAGGCTCTTTTGGAAGAGGGATTATAGTTTGAGTGTTTATCTTTGTATCCCTACAGCCTATCTCATAAAGAACTTGGCACACCAGAAAATGCTCAAGGAACATTTGCTGACTTTATCTAAGAACTGAATGAGGTCTATTTTGGCACCCACTGTGCCAAAAAGTATTATCCGAATCGTTTCTTCAACACAGATATGTTAGAGGGGCAGCACAAGGAGATGCACGGCATCTTCTCTGGAAACAGCAGCTCCTTACCTGCTGTTGGACTGGTACTTGCTGTACCACCTGTGTAGGCACTGCTGCTTGACTAGCCACAGATGTCTGCAAAGTCACTGTCGAACCTGTATCCGACCCGGTCTCTGATGTCTGCATGATGGTCTCTGAAATTTATCAAAACAGAAAGAAAGTTTAAAATGCTCTTCTTATATGACTAGACGCATCACATTGTTCTTAACATCCTACACTGAGACTAACTTTCTACTCCCAGAATATCTCTACCTCCACCCAACATGCTCTCTTGATATTCCATGCATGGTTATAATCAAGTTGACCACTTTTAAAATCAATATAGGAAACTGCTAATCTACATTTAAAAAATCTCCATGAGTACCTCTTATTTTGAGGCTATAAAGGTTGAACTTCAATGAGGTCTCATCTGTTATAAACTGTTTCAAGCACACCATAAACTAGTCATATTGTAAATTATGTGAAGACTTAATTCTCATAACACAAACCCTAACTGGATGCAAATGTCATAAGTTGTACTTTCTCAACACTTTTTATAAACTATAGCATGTCACTGGAAGTGTATAATTTAGCATAAATTATTTCTAAGGTCCATCTTTCAAACTCAATATTCACGGACTTTTAAAAATTAATGTGTATATAAAAACCAATTGATATATCCTAAATTTAGCCACAGGATCAAGCTCACAGATTTTCTTGCCTGTGGGATGATCTGGCATTAAAATTAAAGTTAAATTATATTCTTACACAAAAATAGCCAAACAACAATAACGTTGAATATTTTCAAAGATAGGGAGGATCGCTATTATCTAGTGAGATTTGCAAACAAAGACACAAAATTTTACCATCTCTCATTCACAACTCAACATGGCATATTTTTCAGTTCTCATGTGCCTACCTTACTAAATCAGAATTAAACTTTACAGTGTACATTCAACAAGTATGGTTTCTTAGGCCCTGATATTCCCCTTTGTTACTTATACAGTCAATAGAAAAAATATTAATTTCTTTGCTATTGAGCAGGGACTAGAAATCTAATTTTCTTTCCTAAGGGAAAAAACAATATTTAATTGGTAGCTTAAGAAAAACACTGCATTATGGTTTAAATCCATGAACAGTATGATGAACATTAATTTTCCCAAAGAAAATTCTGAAAGAGTATTCAGTTGTTTCAGTAGAAAATTAACCCCTCTCAGCATCTTTTGTCACAGCATGACCTCTTCCAATTTTTTGCCAAACCTTTTCTCTCATCTCATTCAATTTCAGAAACGGACCTCTGACGATATCTAAACTTTTTTCATAAAAGAGAAGACTAAAGCCCAGAAAGGTTAAGAGACCTGCTCAAGGTGACAGGGAGTAGAAAAAGGACTAGGCCTTTTCACTTCAAATCTCTCCTTAGTTTTCTTTCTAGACCTTGATACCGGTATAACTTTCGGTGATTGACTATTCTTATTCCATTGTTAGTCAAACCCCTAAAGGAGAACAATAAACCTTAGTGCATACAAAAAGATATAGCAGTAAAGCTAACACTGGCAGAGTATTTAACATATGCTATGTTCTCTTCTAAATGCTTTACATGTTAATTCATAAAAAACTCCACATGACAACCCAGTGTGGTTGGTATGAGTATAATCTCCATTTACAGATGAGGAACCTATGCCCACAGAGTGAAGGTGGAGAGGGGCTACAGAAGGAAAATGATGGCAGCTGTAGCTACCATTCCATTTATTTGGGCCAGCTAATGTTCAGCTCAGTGAAAACTGTGAATGGGAAAGCAAGACTGTAGCTGCCAGTTTCTCCAATTTCCAAAAGAAGACTTTTTTATGTGAACTAGCTAAAGATGGTGGCTAATTAATAAAAAAAAGGTAAAACTGATCTCCAAACACACACACAGCCTTTTTTTTCCACTAGTATTAAGACCACGAATATGCCTGACAATATTTGAGAATGACAGTATTCACTACATAAAACTCTTGCCTAATTAAGATTACTTGGGGATTAGTGGTTCTCAAAATTGGGAGAGGGGATACACAAATTCAGAACTCTATCTGTACCTCTTTCTTCTTTATTCCATTGTAGAGAGAAAAAATACCCTCCCCCAAAAGAAAGCACATGCCAATTTCCTTCAATTCATTACCCACTTTTGGGCAATTGATGCCACTTGCAGCATAGCAGGGCTATTAGTGACAGCGAGGTGCCACCTTTCTGCAGGGAATGAGAAATGAACCAGATGTTAGATATCATCTTCAGTGAGTTTTTCTTAGCTTCTCTTCCCAACTCCAAGAGAGGCCTTGGTCAATTTAGTACACAAATGAGGAACACAGAGTTGCCAGTTATGTTTTTGTGTTTAAGCTATTCAATCAAGGGTTGGATGAGATTCTTACAGTGAAGTCACTCAAAGTAAAACCCTCTCCTGTTCACCCCAGCCTTGGCTAGGAACTTCACTGAGGCTCTTTTGTGTATCCAGGGGTCTGTACTGAAGATCACCCTACACACTCTTTTTTGGTATATGACTCATAATTTGACAACTACTGTTTTAGACAAATATACGTTAAGACTATAAATAATGAAGATCTTTAAAAAATTAAATGTACTTTTAAAGTAATTCCTCAGTAAATCACCTGAGAGAGCTTATCAGAAGATAAAAGGCACGGATTTGAAAACTGGGTGCCTATGGACCATATTAGACTCCATAGATAGGCTTTGGCACAGAGTATCTACAAATTAAAATTTTTAACTGTCAGTCTTTAAAATCAGAAAATTGTGTTAAAAGCCAAATTTCTCAATTCTCTTGAAAAATCTGAATATCTAGAAAAGGTAAGCCCATATTATGTGTTTTATACTCAAATTATTTATATGGCAATACATATGCTTGGCCTTTATAGGCATTTGAGGCATAAAAGAAACACCCAAGCTTTGACTACTTTACTAATAGAAATGTTTAACTTATAGATGATTGGAACTAAAATCTTTATCATTTAACCTCATCTCTGGGTCAGCTGAGGCCCAGAGATGTTAAGTTGCTGAGCAGAGATCAAATAGCCGTGGGAAGTAAGAAAAGAGGGTATGGACATAACACTAAAGCTCATGCATTAAACTACTAAACAAACTGGAAGTCCTGAGTTTCACAATTGACACTGAATAAACCAGAAGTGAAGGGAATTAAAAAAAAGCAAATTGGTCAACTTTTAGAATGAGAAAGAAGGAAAAAGATTCCAACTATTTAATAGGAGCAACCTTTACAGAATAGAATGGGGAAAATAAGATAGAGAGAAAATGATGGCCTACATACCTTAAAGTTAGAGACTCATGGAGAAATTTCCATCCAGCTTCTGGCTCTAGTACATACCACATCAAAACCAGCACAGAAAGACCAATCCAGAACATTTAATACCTTCGCAGAATATCTACTGTTCACTCCCAAACTACGGCTCATCATCTAATCTCTTTGGCTCCTGAATTATAGGGTCATGACAACTGATGAGAACTTAGTCTCTCAGTTTGATCTCTACCCTTTCTTAATAGACACAATTTAACTATCCTCTGATTTCATTTTCTTCCTCAGTTTTGCAGAAGAGGTTTTCTCCACCAAAGCCTCAGGCCTTGAAAGGATCTTAGTCACATCCCTCCCAGAGACTGATTCAAAAAGTCATAACAAAAAAAAAAAAAGTCACAATCCCATAGTTAGGTCTCTCATTAACTAGCCTTTTCCAGGTGCCACACAATATGCTAACAGCTTGAAATACATCTTCTCATTTAAAACTCAAAAGACCCCCATAATGGTAATGCTATTATTTCCACTTTAAAAATGAGAAAACTGAGGCACAAATTGATTAAAAACTTACTGAAAGTCACACAGTTGGTATGAGTAAGTGTCTAAATTCAAATCCAGATTTGCTTTACTCTAAAGCCCATGATGTTACCATATACCACACATATGCCATAATGTACATTACTGAAATACTTTGCAAAATCACAATGAAAGGCTTCCAAATGAAAAGCTAGAGATAACTGGTCTGAACAGAAAATCTTTGGGATTCTCAATCTATCCTATTTGATCTATACTTCTAATAATAGTGAGACATCTCTTCTCTCTCCGACATCGAGCGCAGGAAGTATTCTCTCTCTTTCTACCAAAACATAATAAAACCCAAGTGAGCTATCAGGGAAGCCTCAGAGCCCATTTGGTAAAGAATCTGCCTGCAATGCAGGAGACCCAGGATCGGGACGATCCCCTGGAGAAGGGATAGGCTACCCACTCCAGTATTCTTGGGCGTCCCTTGTAGCTCAGTTGGTAAAGAATCTGCCTGCAATGCAGGAGACCTGGGTTCTTCCCCTGGGTTGGGAAGATCCCCTGGAGAAGGGAAAGGCTACCCACTACAATATTCTGGTCTAGAGAATTCCATGGACTGTATAGTCCATGGGGTCGCAAAGAGTCAGACACAACTAAGCGACCTTCACTTTCACTTTCAATAAAACCCAACTAGTGTTTTTCCAGAGGCATTTTAACTGATTAATTCTGAAGACCTGATTTAATAGCAAATCAATTTGAAAGTTAAAGCATGCTGAGAAATGTAAGCTTCCCGCCAAATTTTCCTAAACAGATCATTTAAACCCACTGACACATGTAGAGTATTTTGGTAGCTTTCCAACATTACGTGAAAGCACAGACCATCACATCAGGGTAGTGCCTTAGCATGCTTCATTTGTAGGTTTTGTTTTAGATCCAGTATAAAGGACTGTGTGTACATCTGAGGTGTTCTCATTCATCTAATGGTGGTTTCTGATGTTTTGTTTATGTTTGGGAGTAATTTGGTTAGTTTAGTTTCTTCATAGCCCCCTTTCAAGTGATATTTGTTTATCAGCCACAAATGCTGTCACATTAATCCATTCTGATAAGCTAAATAAACCCCTGCAGCTTGTCCATGATGCAGTCCATATGTAAATAAGTTGTATATTATTGCAGGAGAGAAATGCACAATTTCAATCTAGTCATCCTTGCCTAATGTGGCTGTCAGGTGTGTCAAGAGCAACAGATGCTTGTTTGACAAAGGACCTTTTTATTCTGGCTAATTAAGCAGTTGGACACACCCGCCTGTTAACGGTTTTTGCTTTGTATGGCCAGCTCTGGCTGAATCATGCGAATCTACAGCTAAATAGGCCACATTTTGAAAGAAGGCTAATTAACCCTTGGAAAAAGGAAAAGAATATTGCAAAAACCCAGCTGCTGAATGCAGCAAGATTACCATTCTGCAACCTGATGGGCAAAACCTAGGCAAAGCAAATGTGTTTGGAACAAACACACATTATTGCAAGTTTCAAGGCATTCAAGTGTTCTTTGTGAAACTTCCTGAAGATTATTTAATACACTCAAATTCACAGCTGGATTTCTTTCACCACACACAATGTACATGCCAGATTAAATGGTTTAATAGTCTGACCTAATCAATTACTTATCAAACAGAACTATATAACTGGGCTAGCTTAAAAGTACATAGTATCATCTAATTTTTATTGGGTTTTTTCATCCTGAAAAATTTGCTTTCCAAAAAAAAAGCAAAGTCTGCAAAGTTTGGTCCCAGTATACTGACTGTATTGTCGTTACACACTAAGGAATGTAACAAGTTTTAATTCAGTTCAGTTCAAAATAAAAACCTGTAATTTGAATACAACAGAGAATTATCTTCCTTTATCCTTAGTATAGAAAGGCAAAAGATGGTAATTCCAATTTCTTTTTGAACCAAATTAACCAATATTATTATGATAGTCACTTATTGGTATAGTAAAAATAAGTCACACCTAAAATGTGACATTAAAGAATAAATTACTTAGAAACCTGGTTCAACATAAGACCATAGGAATGTTATTTACAGAAAAAAAAAGTCATAATTTAAAATTATGACTTTTATAATACAGAATAAGGAATTTAATATCAGTGCGCTTTCATGGAGAAACATCTGAAATCACAACAAAAGTTTTTCAGAATGAGGTTATTACTAATACTCTGATTAAGCATCAGTATTCTTGAATAAATGTTAGAAAATAAATAAGAGCATATATAACACCCATAGCATTGAAAACCTCTACTTATTAGTATTAGACAACTGAGTCATGTTTTTTTTTTTTAAATAGTTGATACATACTTTCCTGAACATAAAACCAGTATGAAATATACATTTCTGACTATTCTGAAGTAGATGATGAAAATATTAAGATCATTTCAATTCTTTAGAAAAAAACTAAGAATAGTAAGCAACTTTCAAAGTTGACAATATAATGAAAAATAATGAGGTATATTAGAAATTATATATATGGTTAAAATAATGTGTTTTGTTTTTTTTTTTTTTGAAACTGACAAAACTATATTGGGCTGAATAATTTACCTACAAATGTAAAACACTATGACTTGGCTTTTTTTTTTTCACTTCACTAGCACAAATGAAAGCAAACTGGTTAAGATACAAACTAACAGCTCTTTTTACTTGAAATATACCTCTGTGAAAAGTTTACTCATTGTAAAAAACACACAGGGCTTTATCAAATCAATAAATCAAGTAACTAAAGAGATGTAAAACAAAAATTTCTATTTTTCTATATTATAAAAGCTCTGCTTTTTTAGATTTGATGCTACAATCCTCCTGACTGTGTACATTTAATCTTTTGTACTAAATTGATCTGTAGAAAAATGATGGAATGATAATAGTGTAGACTGCTTGGCAGTCATCTTCCTGTGATAACTGATGACAGAGATTAATGTTGGCAATGATTAATCAGCACACTGTTAACATATACAAGTTGCCTGGGTAACTTTTTTCACTTTTCAAACAAAAGTTTTCTCTTTGATTCAGAAATAGATTATGAAATAGATTATGTTCTTTGGAGAAGACAAATCAAATTAAATAACTTTACCATTTTTTATCTTAATGGACTAAATTAAAAATGAAACAACCTATTAACACATTACTGAAACCAAACTGCTGAAATGATGTAAGAATTTTGTTATTTGTTTCTAGTTATCAAAAGAGACTATTTATCAGTCACAGAGGTAATTCCTGGGAAAAGAGAACTACGTGCTTGTCCGGTCTACTGCTGGGGCCATCCTGCCTGGCATTTTCTCGAACTCACTTTGACAAATTAAAAGGCAAATCAGTCTTACCTAGGTGACATATGCTAAAAAAAAAAAAAAAAAAAAAAAAAAATGGGAGCACTCAGATAACAGCTAAAAGAAAAGAAAACCAATGAACAAAAATTTCTGAATATCCTATACTTTTTCTTACTAGAAGAAGAGTCTGAGAACAAAATGATGCAACATACAGAAAGATTCTTACCAAAATCTATGAGACAAACCTATAAATGTTTCTTACAATTGGTCAATTCAATCCTGACAGGGACTAGAACCTAATAAACAGAGTATTTCATGATGACAGCACTTAGAATTAAAAAAACAAAGAGCATTTTATCATAAATCAATCATTTTCATTACTAGAGACAGTAATAAGCATAGCTAACATATGTTGAGCATTTCCTATGTGATAGATGCTTTGCATCTTTGCATACATTGAATCTTAATTTCAAGCATGAAGTAGATATTCTCATTTTATAGGAGAGAAAAGTAAGGCTTAGAATTCTGTAATTTGCTGACAGTCACAGAACCATTAAGAGATAAAGCAAGATTCAAGTTCAGGTCTGCCTCATTCCAATAATGGCACCCTGACACTGGATCCCAGGCAGCGACATAAACAGCAAGACAGGTGAGGCTATTTTAGTGTAATCATCAAGATAAAGTAGTCTATGGAGACTTTGGGTGCTAAGAAAGAATTGTAAATTTGAACAAATGTATGCAAATATCACATGAACTGTAAATATGTACTATGCCTAGTATTTGATCACTATGTAATCAAAGCTATGTTTATGACATAAAAAAGCATATCATGGGTTAAAGGAGATACACACTAACCTTGTGTTCAGAAAATATTTTATAGATGAAAGAGGAAATAATATGAGATTTGTTTCCTTTTAAGAATTTAAATTTCTCTTAAAAAAAAAAAACAGTCAAATGGGCCCATTTAGGCCAGTATCTATATATAATAATATACACAAATACAAAGATGTTCACTCAAGTATTATTTATGACAGTCAATAATAACTGAAATGTCTGTAATGGGGGAAATTGTTCTATTCTATATGCCTATAATGGAACATTATATAAATCTACAAAAGTCAGCATGGAAAGATGTTCATAATATTTAAGCATAAGAAGCAGGATGCCAAATAATATGCAGCCCATGGTATAATTTTATTCACAGATATAAAATAGCATGGTTTGGTAAAATTCTTGACATCAGTGTAATTCCTAAGGACTCCTGAAATACAAGCTTTCCCAAACCAATGATCTTAACTTTGGGTGGCCTCAAGCTAACCATAGGCTTGCTGGTCAAAAGCAACATGAGATCCAGAGAGTCATCCTACCCTGCAGCCATCCCCAAAAGCCAGTTTTGTATTCTGTAAAACAGCCCTTATAATCCCCAAAATACCTGTATTGTATGTGATCCATTCAGTTAGTAAAAGCTCTGTCTGCCTTCCTACTAAGTGGCTCAAAATTCCCAAAGTGCTCTAAAAACCAACATTTTCAATATTTCTAGTGGAACAGGCTACATGCAAAACAATGAAATCAGATAATTCTTTGACACCACACACCAAAATAAGCTCAAAATGGATTAAAGACCTAAATGTGAGACTATACACTATAAAATTCCTAGAGGAAAATACAAGCAGAACACTCTGACATAAATTGCAGCAGTATCTTTTTTGACCAATCTCCCAGGATAATGTAAATAAAAACAAAAAAATACAAATGGGACTAACTTAAACTCAAACTTTTGCACAGCAAAGGAAACAATAAACAAGATGAAAAGACAACCCACAGATGGGGAGAAAATATTTGCAAATGATGTGGCCTACAAGGGATTAGTATCCAAAATTTATAAACAGCTCATGATGGTTAACAGCATCAAAACAAACAACTCAATCAACAAATGGGCAGAAGACTTAAATAGGTACTTCCCCAAAGAAGACATACAGATGGCCAAGAGGCACATAAAAAGATGTTCAACATCACTAATTATTAGAGAAATGAAAAACAAAACTACAATGAGCTATCACCTCACACTAGCCAGAATGGCTATCATCAAAAAATCCACAAAGAATAAATGCTGGAGAGAGTGTGAAGAGAAAGGAAGCCTTCTACACTGTTGGTGGGAATGTAAATTGGTACAGCTACTATGGAGAACAGTACGGAGGTCCCGTAAAGAACTGAAAATAAGAGCCACCATACAACCCTGCAGTCTCACTTCTGGGTACACACCCAGAGAAAAACGTGACCTGAAAGGATACACACACCCCAATGTTCACTGGGGTGTGTGTAATAGCCAAGACATGAAAGCAACCTAAATGTGCACCAACAGAGGAACAGATAAAGATGTGGTACATATATTCAATGGACTACTACTCAGTCCATTGAATATATGTACACATAATTATTTAAAAAGAATCAAATAATGCCATTTGCAGCAACATGAGTAGACTGAGAGACTGTCATACTGAGTGATATGATATCCCTTATATGTAGAAGCTATAAAGAAATGACATAGATGAACTTACTTACAAAACAGAAACAGACACACAGGCTTAAGAGAACGAACTTACGGTTGCCGGTGGGAGGGATGGGTGGAAGGAATAGTTAGGGAGTTTGGGATAGACATATATACTCTGCTATATTTAAAATGGATAACCAACAAGGATCTACTGTATAGCACATGGAATTCTGCTCAATGTGAATTCTGCTCAATTGTTATGTGGCAGCCTGGATGGGAGGAGAGTTTGACGGAGAACTGATACATGTACGTGTATGGCTGAGTCCCCTTGCTGTTCCCCCAAAACTATCACAATTGGCTATGTGCTGTGCTGTGCTTAATCCCTCAGTCATGTCCAACTCTTTGCGACTGCATGGACTGTAGGCTCCTCTGTCCCTAGCTCCTCTAGCTCCTCTAGCTCCCGACAGGCTCCTCTGTCCATGAGGATTCTCTAGGCAAGAATATTGGAGTGGGCTGCCATGCCCTTCTCCAGGGGATCTTCCCAACCCAGGAATCAAACTGGGGTCTCCTGCATGGCAGGCAGATTCTTTATCAGTTGAGCCACCAGGGAAGCCCAATCAGCTATACCCCAATACAAAATAAAAAGTTAAAAAAATTATCTGGAGATTGTATCTATAGGTCCATTCATTGCTAGTTCCATGAACTTGGTCATTTTTCTGCTGAAAGAAGGAAATCAATGGTAATACACATTCCCAAATGTCAAATATGATCCCTTCCTTATGACACTGCCTAGTACTTCTTGTCCAATCCAGAATAAAGACATGAATTTCAATTCTGTTTCCATGTACTGAAATTCATAAAAGCAGTGGTGCCTTTTCCATAGATCTCAAACTGAGAAGAGGATACAGGTGGGGAATTTAGGTGTTTAGTGTCTCTTTTAAAACAAGCCTAGTGACATCTGGTTTCTTCTTCCTATATATCCTAAACTTTATAAAAAAGTTTTATTTTTTTCCCTATACTCAGTAGTGGGGTTTTATCCACACACATGAAATTATTCACCCAGTCTTAGGATTTGTGTTAATAAACAAGGATATGCTTGCCAGCTAGGGCTCCTAAATAAATGGTCTTACTTTAGACGCTGCTAAGTCGCTTCAGTCGTGTCCGACTCTGTGCGACCCCATAGACGTCAGCGCACCAGGCTCCCCCGGTCCCTGGGATTCTCCAGGCAAGAACACTGGAGTGGGTTGCCATTTCCTTCTCTAATAAGTGAAAGTGAAAAGTGAAAGTGAAGTCGCTTAGTCATGTCCGACTCTTAGCGACCCCATGGACTGCAGCCTAGCAGGCTCCTCCGTCCACGGGATTTTCCAGGCAAGAGTACTGGAGTGGGGTGTCATTGCCTTCTCCGTACTTTAGATGGGATGAGAGCAAAAAGAGAGGAAACACTGGCTTAAAAGGTAGCATTACTTAAAGAACCACAAAAGAAAACAAACAGGTAATGCTGTCTCCAAACAGGATTTCCTTTGGATTTTACAGGGAGTGAAGTAAAACACGAATTCTTAATTTTCTTCACACCAAGAAAGGCTTCAATAACAACTTCTTTTGGATTCTCTTTCCCACACAAGAAATTTTTCTATTTTTTTCTACCTCTTATTTCTTTTTATAAAAGTAAAGAATAGAGCCTTTTGCAGTTCCTAACTATTGCAATGACAGGCTCAAAGAGATCAACACATCTAAAAGGGGATATAATACTGTATAATAACATTGCTAATAATGGAAATAATATACCCCACTAAATGTATAATATCTGAAAAGAACTGAGTTCTCATTACTGCCATTTTTTGGCGAATGTAGTGAACATGGGAGAGAGGGTAGACTTAAATAAATCTGTATATTCATACATACATAAATTCTGGAAATAACTGCTCTGAAACATAATACTATTAATCAAGTGAAATAGTTACACTGACTTTCATTATAAAATGCATATATATACACACTCGGAAAAAAAGGCTTGGATAAAAGATGAAAATTAAAACAGATCGAAGATTCTACCCAACTCTGTACATCCTCAAACTTAACCAGAAAATATTACTTCTAAAAATGAATAATACTTGAAATAAGTCAATAATACTGAACTAAAGACACTTCCTTCAGAGCTTCTTTTTTGGAATTGGTGATGCACTCCTTCCAATTCACTCTAAAGCATTTTCATGGCTTCAAAAGCAAGAGTTCCTTCTAAAGTGGATTACCTTAGGCCTTAGGCTATCTCATAAATCTACGGTTAACACCCCTTAACTGGGAATATTATTATGCTTCAAATCACCTGTAAATTTTCCATTATTAAAAACTATTGTCGTTATGTAATGTTTTATATAAGTGTGAAATTTTACATGATGCGTTTTATTTCTACCCTCCCTCCCCCTCTCACACTTTGGTGATCTTCCCAGGGGACTGAAACAGAACTCTTCCTTTAACCCTTAAAATACCTTGAACAGTGACTGTTCTATCACTTCTTTTATCACCAAACTTTTCTCTCTCAATTCCCAAATCTAATCAATTACTGAGGCCATTGATTCTGCTTCTTAGTCTCTCAAAATTTACTCACATATCTTCATCTCTCCAGCTCCAGAGTGGAGGCCCCTCCCTGCAATAGGTTCCCAGTGCCCTTAGGATGAATAGCAAAGCCCTCAGCAAGGGTTTGGAAGACTCTTTATTTATTTATTTTTATTAGTTGGAGGCTAATTACTTCACAACATTTCGGTGGGTTTTGTCATACATTGATATGAATCAGCCATAGAGTTACACGTATTCCCCATCCCGATCCCCCCTCCCACCTCCCTCTCCACCCGATTCCTCTGGGTCTTCCCAGTGCACCAGGCCCGAGTACTTGTCTCATGCATCCCACCTGGGCTGGTGATCTGTTTCACCATAGATAATATACATGCTGAATATAGCTCTCACCTATCATCTCCAGAGAGTACTAGATACAAGCCAGCCACATGGAACTACTCTCAGCTCCCTGATCCCAGGGCTTTTGCACAGGAAGTTCCCTTTGACTCAAACAAATTTGCCTTTCCACCTCTTCACTTTATCTTTGAGATCTCAGAATACCTTCCACTTCCCCCAGGCACTCTCCCAAACCCCACCACTATTCCCTCTCCCTGACCCCTCTGCTTCCAAATAAGTCTGGATCTGGTATTTGAGTGTTCCTATAGCATCTTACTTTTACTCAGCTAGCAGCAATATTTGTTGCAGTTTAACTGTCTCTCCAGATTATAAAAACCATGAGCACATGGACTATGCTTATCTTTTTCACCTACAAATATGCAACACTGCCTAATACAGAGAGGATCTTCAATTTGCTGAATGAGCAGATGAATCTACAAGGAGGATGAGTTTAAGACCCTGCAGAAACAGTACTATTAGAGTACACTGCATCAGGTGCACTTAATATTTAAAAATTGTGAAAAGGTATAGTTTTCTACTAGAGACATTTACAACCAAGTTATTTATTAAGAATGTTTTCTCTTAATTTTCTAATGTGACTTCACTTTCAATTCCCATTATGGCAGAATTTTACAACTCCCATATTCTAATATTTGTATGCTTTAACAGATTTTGCATATAGTTTTTTTTCAATAAAGAAACAAGATAAGGATTAAATAAACTCAAATGAGCAAATTAAGTTTGCAACTATTGCTCTGAATCTCCTGACACATCATTTACTATTTTAATAAGTACACCTGATTCAATGAATTGTGGTTTAAGAACCAATGCTCTAATCACATCATCTTAGAAAAAGTAGCCTGGTATGCCTCCTTTGTTTTCAAAAGACAGAAGCACTCAGAGATCTTTAATTTTCATAGCTGAAATGCTAAGAATAAGTAATTAGCGTAAGAGTAATTATTCTAGCTTCATCACTAATTAACCATTTGAAATTTATTTGAGCTTGGCAACATTCAACTGACATTCTTCTATGTTCTCTTAACAATCATTGAAACTTCACACACAAAAAAAGGTATTTCAAGAAGCCTCTAGTTATAAATTAGTTAACACATTTATGTAAGGATTTTACATGCATTATTTAATCCAGAAATCCTGTGAGGTAGGTACTATTATTATCCCACTTTATGGATGAGAAAACTTAGGCCCAAAGCTTAAATAATTCTATAATCTCCAAGGGCACATAGCTAGAAATGGACAGAGTGAGGACACAAATATACCATACCATCTATTAGGTACCAGAAGCGAAAACTTTCATTTTTTTTACCCTAGCAATATGCTGTATTGGGCTTATAATACAATGAATTAAACATTGTACAGACCAACTACTATGTAGTCCTGTATAAACAGTAGTCTTTTTTATATTTTTAATCTTCTACAACAGAAATGGACATGCTCTAATTTTTCACTAATCCTCTGTTGTGGTAGCCATGGCGCATGTGCATGCATGCACACATGGATACACACACACACACACACACATAATGGATATTTAGCATCAACAGTTATGCTGGACATATAGTAAGTACACAATGCACACGCAAATACACACAGAGGCAGACCTTTCAGATGGTTCCAACTTTGGCTATAGACAAGGGTGAGGAAAAAACACTCTAATTCTAAAGGCAGTAGTACTGTTCCTCACAGCTTCACTGTCCCCCACTCCTGACAGAGACGGTGATGGGTGTATGACAACAAGGAGACTACTCTGTCAAAACTCAACTTGCTAGATAAGAATCACTGGTGACAAATCGACCAATTCACTCAACATTCGTTTAACCATTTACTCTATGACACAGTTTGCACTGAATAAAACAGTTTTAAAGGGCCTTTGAAGATTTCTTTGACCCTTATATTGCTGAGTTCAAGATTTTAACTTATCTGAAATTTTGCTACAAGTCAGCACACTATAGGTTACCTATAACTATATTCTGGAATTTCACCATTTTCTGAGACAATGACTTTTGAAAATGAATATTTATTTTAAATTAAAGGAATGTGCATGTCTTGAATGTCATGGGGTTTATAAATGAGAACGGGGAAGGTGTATTTCTTTTAATACATTTTTCACCCATTAAATGCATTCTATACTTATCCTAATTTAAATTTGTTAACCACCAGAAATAGATAAATATAATGCTTTGGTTTTAAGCAACAGAAAGGTATTCCATATATAAAGTATCAATGATAAATTTGGCATTCAATTGGGTATATATATTCAACAAATATACTGATAAATATTTGTTGAAAAATGTCTGTGGTGAAACTGTTGTGGAAAAATTAAAACCAAATTAAAACTAATTAATGTGTGTGCTTAGTCACTCAGTCATGTCCGACTCCTTGCAATCCCATGGACTATAGCCTGCCAGGCTCCTCTGTCCATGGGGATTCTTCAGGAAAGAATACTGGAGTGGGTTGCCATGCTCCTCCAGGGGATCTTCCCCACTCAGGAATCGAACCCAGGTCTCCCACATTGCAGGCGGATTCTTTACCATCTGAGCCACCAGGGAAGCCCATGAATACTGGAGTGGGGAGCCTATCCCTTCTCCAGGGGATCTTCCCAATCCAGGAATCGAACCAGGGTCTCCTGCATTGGAGGCAGATTCTGTACTAGCTGAGCTACCAGGGAAGCCTAATTAATACTTCCCACCAAAATTTCAAAAGCTTTTGTGACTATTTAGTGCAGTGCAATTTGTGATAAATTTTATATGTAGTTAATACAAACATATTCAGGCAGCTGATGATTTGGAAAACTGATTCTTAGCTAACTAATAAATCTGAGTACTTGGAGAACTTAACAAAATTGCCACTCAATGAATTTCATGTTTCAGCAAACTGCTCTTAGAAGAAATATCCATTCAGTAAATTGATCACTCAGTAAGAAAAAAAAAAAAAAAGCCTGGAGAAGAGAGTATATAATAGATTTTCAGATAAATGCTCTACTTCTCAAAATCACAGCATTTAAGGCTAAAAAGTATCCAGAAGGTCATCTGGTTCAGGTCCCCATTTCACACGGAATCTGAGACCAATAAACCAAATGGATCCATTAGTTAGTAGCAGAGTTGGCATTAGAACTCAGAATTCCCAATTCCCAGTCATTAGCTCTTTCTAACAAACTATGGTGCATAAGAGAAGAAAGAAGGAATGCACTCAAAAAGAAGTAGGAAGGCCTATCAAAAGCTCAAACTGCTTCTTACACAATGAAAGAAATACACATAACATGGAGAATGAAACCCTAAAATAGTGAGTCTCTTAGACATTTTCAAGTTTCTTTCTCACATAAATGATTAAGGTATTCTTTGAAGATGTTTAAACAAGATTTCAAGTATGGCAAACGTGTGTGTGTATGGAGATGCTAACTAAAATGGCTCACTGGATTTTATATTCTGTAGAGATTTTGAATCCTCTTGCAAAATTGTCTTTTGTGTCTTCATGTGTCTATTCCTCATATACATGAAGCATCTAAGTGACCTAGGTTCAGTATTTTATTATTACATGGAATATCAGAGTGTTTCAGGTTCAACTTTCATTATTACATTATCTCTGTCTATAGCCTATAGCACACAAACTGACGGTGTATAGACTGAAATAAAGAAACCAAAAAGGCTAATTTCTAGTTTTCCAGGAAGAAGGGGGAGAAGCAAAATTCAACACCATGATAACTGCCACCAAAATAAACAAGGAACAAATTCTGAATTTTCACTTGCAGCAAATAAGTGTAATTTTGGGGTGTGAGACGGAAACCTTTCAAATGTAATGGTTTGTGTAACAGCTTTTACAAGGTGTACTTTTCACTGTCAAACAGCATGAAATGCTCATAAGGGTAATCAGTTTTAGATGGCAGGTTTACAAGCTTTCCACAACTTGCACTATTTATTCATGTTAAAATGTTATGCAATTACTTCTTTTACATATTAAGATCACGCCTCCTTTTAAATTTTTAAAAATTATTTTGTACAAATGTAACTCCCAAACCAACCATATTGCACAACTTCTTTATGTACGTGATGCATACTGTTGGATTTTATTGCCTCATAAGTCATCTACAACTAATTTACATAGTTCTGTAGTAGTTCTATTATATTGTTGTTCTCTAATATTGAAGGACATTAAAGCCAGGTGAAAGCAAACACCTACCAACATAACTACTCAAAACTTGTATTTTCTATGTCACCTTTCTTAAGAAGGTAATATAAATGATTTATCTTGTTGTACCAAAACATGCATATATTATATTCAAAACCAGATACAAATATGGGCTGATTACTTCTCATGATTCTGCGGGTTCCGTTTTTACATAAACCAGATTTACAAGGGCTTCTCCTGCCAATGTAGGAGATTCAAGAGACATGAGTTTGATCCCTGGGTTGGGAAGATCATCTAGAGTAGGAAATGGCAACCCGTTCCAGTATTTTTGCCTGGAAAATTCCATGGGCAGAGGAGCCTGGCAGGCTACAGTCCATGGGGCTGCAAGGAGCTGGACACAACTGAGCCCAGATTTACAAGGGTGGTTTTTTTTTTTTTTTTCTCAGAGCAAATGAAAGGTTGTTTACAATGAAAATTCTCTTTGTTCACAAGGTTTATTCAACATTGACTGATACATTCTGTTTCATTAAGACAACAGAATTTTTTTTAGTGTAGGCTAATGAATCAATCATTCTTCCTCCCCGAGTCCCTTTCTCTTTCTTTTCCCCTTCTCTTTTACTCATCCTGCTCCACTTTGCCAAATACAAGCACCTAGATAGGACCATATTTAACTAGTAGCCACACAACAGCTCCTCCAAATTGCTCTAAGTACATAGGCTGAGTCAGCAATGTAGCTTAATTATGTCAATCATTTTTTCTTTAAAATTGTTCTCATACATTTTAACAACTAATTTTGACATTTTGAGGTTTGGTAGAGTCACACCATTTCAATCACTATAGACATCAAAAATAATAGCTAAACTATTTTTCAATACTTACAGATAAGCCACATGTCCAAAGTATCTGGTGTCTCAAAACAAAGCTTACTGTGACATTAGATCACCAGCATTAAATATTCCTTCCTTATACTTACTAGACTACAGTAGAACCACATTATAATAGGACCGCTAACAGTCAACACTAGGCATATTGTATTACTTTATGTGGTTATGTTTAGAGCAATGTAGGCTCAGAGCACTTCAAGGTAAGACCCTGTGTCATAGTTTAGGCTCTGATCTACCTGTTTGATCTCTGCAATGAAGCTCTACCATACTACTTGACAAGGGATAACTTAGCTCTTAATGTGACTTCACGGTAACACCACTATATTTTTGTTTTTAAGTACATAAATAATAATTAACAGTAGAAAGGGAAAAGAAACAAAGGCTTCCAAAGATTATCAGGAAAAATTAATAAAGAAAGATTATTAATTCATTTTACTTTTTGTCTTCCTGAGAAAACTCTAAAACAACATAACATTTTTCCTAGAGCAAATATATTGGGTAAAAAGTCATAAAAGAAAGGCGCAAAGGATGAAGCTGACATTTCTGAAGTTCACCAGCTGTTGCTCCAAACCCATTAAGTCAGTGAAACCTAAGTCTCCAGGGCAGCTTCCAGAGATGCAACGCCTGCAAGAAAAGCTATCACCTGGTTCCAAAATATAGGAGGCATATTTTTACTCATGCTAAGCCCCATATCAAAATTATTTTATAAAGAGGGAAATTTATGACTATCTTTGAACTTCTAGAAAAAAATTACAAACTTATTTTTAAAATCATCATTGCTGGCAATTCTAGTATTAAATTCATTTTTCTTCCAAACTGGGTATTAATAAAGCTACCACCAAGCTGAAAATCTATGTATTGTTTTAGTATGAATTTAATAAAAACTAACAAAGATAACAGAGTAATCAAAAAATAAGATTTGTATTATATTGAAGAATCTAAAAATGGGACATCTTAAGTTGGTTCTTAAAGCACAGGCTTTAGACAAATGAAAATTTATCTCAGTTTAACAAGAAAACCCAAAATATCCAAAAGCCCTTCCCGTGGGAAATACACAGACTATACAAATTTCTACAAAGTGACGCTTTATAGTAACATCTAATTTTTTTTCAATTACAACCTTTTCTCCTAAAGAAAACTTATCCAACATCTACACAGTCTTAGAGCATTATGAAAATATTTGTTAAAGCATAATGTAACACAAAGCAATTAAAACTTTTAAAGTGCATTCAATTTACCCAAAAATTATTCGTTAAATATCATGAAGAAGGCTCAACAATAATTAACAATTCACAATTTAAGTGATGATGCTGAAGCTGAAACTCCAATATTTTGGCCACCTGATGCAAAGAACTGACTCACTAGAAAAGATCCTGATGCAGGGAAAGATTGAAGGTACGAGAAGGGGACAACAGAGGATGAGATGGTTGGACGGCATCACTGACTCAATGGAAGTTTGAGTAAGCTCCGGGAGTTGGTGATGGACAAGGAAGCCTGGCATGCTGCAGTCCATGGGGTTGCAGAGTCAGACACGACTGAGTGACTGAACTGAACTGAATTTTTAAGTGATTTATGTTCCTTCCCCAAAATGTAGAATTAAATTATTTTTACACAAGTATTAAATTGGGATACTTTACTATAGTTTACAATTTGTTCAATTTGCTCAGGAGTTCACCAGCTGTTGGAGTGAATTCTTCTCCTTTTCCTTTATTTTTAAAAGGCCTACCTTCAGTATTTAGATTAAGCTTTTTCTTCATGTATAGCTTTCACTTGAGGGAGAAAAAAAGGCATATCAATAGAAAAAGATACCTATTGACAATTTATTATCTACTGTACATCCTGGACACTACTTTTTGAAAAATTCATGCCTTTTTCCTTTCTTGCTTTAAAGGCAAGAAATCAGTGCTTCCTGAATGTAGAATTTAACCTAAGAGTTCACTGCTTTAACATCTTTACAGTCAAAATAGTTGGAGCAAACATAAGTTAAATTCTGTAATATAGCGGTTCTCCTGGCAACTGTGAGTCTGCAAGCGAAAAACCTTTTAAAGCTTTTTTGTATGAATCTCAGCACGGAAAGATGAATACTAAGCAATAACTCAGGAAACAGAAAAAAAAGTCATGCCCTCCACCTAAATAACATTAAGAAAGTTAAGGCTGCTGTTTGGTACCCAAAAGATTCTACCAATAAATCAGAAATTTTCTCCATCCTCAGCTCTTCAGTTATATTCTTTTAAAGCTGCTGTTTATCACTGAGTGCCTACCACTAAATTTAATACTTTAATTCTCATGACAACTTTGAAAAAAATGTATGTTGTTCTCAACTTTATAAAAATGAACACTGAGGCCCAGAAATATTTTTTCAAAGTTTTACTTCTAGTAAAAGACAACACCAAAACCCACATGGAACTCAATCTGACTATAAAATCTATGTTCTTGCCATAGTCCCCCCTGCCTGAAATTTTTTGCTTGTTTTTCATAGTTCCAAGTTAACAGAAACAAAATTTGCATTTCACACTTGAAATTTTCACTGAGAATGGCACTCTTAAGAATAAACTCATGGTCCTGCAATGTCAGCAAAAAGTTGAAAAACATCATGGTCCTTAAATGTTCATTACACACATCAGTTTGAAAGACTCTCAGAAATATTTTGAGTTTAACCAGAAAAGCACATCACATTACATATCATTTTAATAGATACAATAACAAACTAATAAATTAAGCTCACAGCCTATGTGCATCAAAGTTCAAAATTCACTTATAAAATGTAAGTCACTGCATTTTGATACTGAAGAAAATGGAAGGATTACAGAAGCATTAACTTTCCAGGTTTCCTCCTCTTTTATTCCCTAACAAAGACTATTCCCTGAAGATACATGCTTGTCCTTCTGCGTTCCACTATGTACACACTGTCCGTTGACTAATACTGCAGCCTTAATGTTCACTTGTATATTATGATGACTTTCAAAATCTACTGTTCTTCTTATCATTGACCTAGATTCTAATAGGAACTGTGTCTGCAAATGCCATACAATCAGACGAAGATGATATTCTCTCTCATACCATGTGAGTGCTGACCCCTCAGTCTCTCTTTGTCCATTGCTAGAATTTAGAGGCCAGTATCTCTGACTGCCCCAAACTCTGGCCTTCCTGGAGTTTATTCACAACTTAGATCTCCCCTGAACTCTGGACCTATGTGATTACCATACCCATTCATGGTAACCCCACCCACATTAACTTATCTTCCCTGCTGCTGCTGCTGCTGCTGCTGCTGCTGCTAAGTCGCTTCGGTCGTGTCCGACTCTGTGCGACCCCGTAGACAGATGTTTCCAGGTCAAAAGGACAGGATAAAGTTTGTAAAGATAATTGACGGTGAGAGAAAACTAAAAGCATTTCCTTCGGCGTCAGGCAATAACTTACATGATCTTTATATGGCAAGTATATCTGAAGCCCTGCAATGCGACAAGCAATTTAATTAACTAGGTATTTTATAAATATGTCATTCCACTTAATACTGACAATCAAGAGAGAAAAAAAATCATATAAGCACACAGAACAACAATTCCTTGAAGTGATTATGATCTATATTTTAGGGCATAAAATTGTAATGTTTAAATAACTCATCCAGGGTCATATATTTAGCAAGCAATAGTGCTAGAATTCAAACCTAGGTTCAGCTGACTTCAAGATCACTATTCCTTACATTATGCTATGTTGGGCCTATTTTGCCATTTATTACAGTCACTTTAAACTGAGACTCAGTTTGTTCATCCACAAAAATAAAGGATGTTATCAATGTTCCTATGGGAGGAACAAGAAGCCCAAGGAGGGTATCTGAAGCAAGGAGCTTTTCAAAGTGCCCAGATATATACCAAACATGATTCCAGTATGGTCGTCCAATCCACTGCCCCAGCTGCTGCAGGGAACCACTGGCTTTTCTCGCACTGACAGGAGGTGGTATGATCCTACATGACGGTACAGCATGGCAAGCTAAAGAAACAAACTGCAAACCATGCAGTAACAACTTAAAACACAAACCCAAGGGATAACAATAAGCCAATAGAGACGATGAAATCACAAAATTACTCAAGTAAAACAAAATAAAGCAAGAATAGAGAAAAAAAGGAACCAAAGGTTAGGAAAGACAAATAGAAAACAAACAGTAACATAGTAGATTCAAACCTAACCTATCAATAATCATGTAAGATGTACTTTAAACACACCAATGGAAAGGTAGAGACTGTCAAATCATTTAATAAGCAAAGACCAAGCTAAATGTTCTTTACAAGAAATTCATTTTAAATATAATGTCACAAATAGATTAAAAGCAAGGACTGAAAAAGATACATAATGCTATATCAATATTAGACAAGTAGATTTCAAAGCAGGAAATATTCCCAGGAATAAACAGGAACACTTCTGAATGATAAATGAATCTACTCATCAAGAGAACTTACAATTCTAAATGTTTATGCACCTACTATCAGAACATCAAAACACATAAATCAAAACCTGACCAAACTGAAAAATGAGAAAGAGTAAAACGCATTATTATAGATGGAGATTTTATATCAACTATCTTTCGATAGTTGATATAACAAGTAGACAGAAAATCAGTAAGGATATAGAAAACACCACCATTAGGCAACTTGACCTAACTGACATACAATACTCCACTCAACAGCAGAATCCACATCCTTCTCAAGTACATACAGAACATCTAAGAGAGACCATACTCTGATCACAAAACAAGTCTCAATACGTTTCAAAGGATTCAAATCTTAGAAGGTTAAGTTGTCTGATCAGAACAGAATTAGAATCAATAACAAAAATATCAGGAAAAACACCAAATACATGGAAACTAAATAATATATTTCTGAATAGTCCATGGGAGAATGGCTGAGTTGCTTTGGGGCACACCTGAAACCATCACAACATTGTCAATCAGCTATGCTCCAATATAAAAAAAAAAGTTAAAACAACAAGAACACACACACAACAAACAGAAACATAACTCGTGTCCAAAGAAATAAAAATCCAATCAGAAGTATTTTGAAGTGAATGAAAACTGACATACAATTATGAGATGCCTCGCATGTTCGAGCATGGTTGCTCAGTCATGTCCGATTCTTTGCGACCCAATGTCCTGCAGCCCTTCCATCTCCTCTGTCCATGGGCTTCTACAGGCAAGCATATTGGAGCGGGTTGCCGTTTCCTCCTCCAGGGGATCTTCCTGACCCAGGGATCAAACCCACGTTTCCCAGGTCTCCTGCATGGGCAGGTGGGTTCTTTACACGGTGCCACCTGGGGGGCTTCTCTGGTGGCTCAGACAGTAAAGAATCTGCCTGCAATGCGGGAGGACCTTGGTTCCATCCCTGGGTTGGGAAGATCCCCTGGAGGAGGGCATGGCAACCCACTCCAGTATTCTTGCCTGGAGAATCCCCATGGACAGAAGAGCCTGGCAGGCTACAGTTCATGGGACATGACTGAATGTCTAAGCACAGCACAGTGCCACCTGGAAAGCCCCTGAGATGCCTTATTCTCTCAATAAGTGAGTGAAGGAAAAGATAGTTAAATAAATCAATCAACAGATTTTTTAAGTAAGCAAAATCAGGAATTAATAATAAAAGAAAGAGGATCACAAATTCATAAAATATTGAAACTGGAAGGATTCTAGAAACCTTTCTAAAATTTAAAAACTCACAAAATTTATAGAGGAAACAGTTCCAGGAAGAACATATGATTTGCTTAATAGGGTTTATAATAGTAAACATTTTTAAATGTGCAGTCTCTGCTAGTAGCTACATTACACAATTATCTGAATACTTTAAATGCCTATTTTCATCTAATAAAAGCAGATAAAGGTTTTATAAAACAGATGTGCACATTTCTTTGCCTATGTCTGACTAATGTATTTTGTGCTTTATTTGTATATTTTCCATATGTGCACACATAGTATAATAATTAAGAATACCGAATTCTTGGTCCACATTGCCTAAATTCATACTCTGGTTTTATCACAACTATTAATAATAACCATGATATTAGGCCAGTTATCAGTTATCTAACCACCCATGTCTCAGTTTTTTCAACTGTAAAGCAGGAATAAACCATAGAATGAGAATAAGTAGTTTCTACCCCCTAAAGCAATAATAAGGATTCGGTAAGTTTACAACAGTGCTTGATGCATAGTAAGAGCTCAATAAATGACAACTATTATTACGTATCATTCATTTATAATTACTTGAGGCTTATTAGTCAAGACAATGATTTTAATTATTTTTAATTAGGTGACATCAATTAAAACAGGATATAAGCACAGGAAAATGGGTTGCTTCCAATTCTTAAGTGTTAAAAAAATAGCTCAGAAGTTCTTTGAAAGCCAACGTCAAAACAAAGCTGCGGCAATTTCTTTTCAAAGCAGGAGACAATGATCCAATGAAAAACGATTATATAGAGTGTTTTTGGATCAACCAACAAATTTAATACTATCATGTATGATAGGATATTAAAGTTACACATGAGGGCTATATTGCTGCCTTCATTTATTCCTCCTAAGTGCTTCATTCAACTAGACTTTATGGATTTAAATATTATAATTTAAAAATGACAAAACATTCATTTCTAAATTTGTTTTTAAATGGATAAGAGGCAGCACTCAGCAGTATATCATTTGAGCAAATTCCACTTGGTGAAAACAAAGTAAACGTGGAACATATTTCACATTTTTTATTTCATGCAACTTCAATGCTTTCAACACTGCATATATTACTAAAAATACAAAAATAGATGCTGTACTATCAAATTGTAAAGAATACCAAAGTGATATTATACTTTATAATTTCTTCCAAATTTCAAAAGGACAAGTTTTTTTGTTTTTTTTTTATAATTGATTTCATGTGTCTCTTATGTGCTGTAAACAATCTATGTATTATGTGCTCTAACAGTCGGGTAAAACAGATATATTTTTACTAAGTAGCTCCACATTTTCATGTTTTAATAAATACTACTTTTTATAACGGGAGCTTCAGCTTTCTGACAATGACACCAAAGATTCTTCAGCTGGACTGAATGAGCATGCGATTGAATCAATATGGTAATAAGATATCAAAACGAGTCTGACTTAATCTATTTTACTGTGTCTGAAGTAGGTGAGAAGATTTTCTATACTTTTAATAACATAACTAAAATTTCATCCCTAACCTTAGCATTTGCAAACTACCTTTCTCCTCTCCTCATACTACACAGGCACTTTTTCTTCACATTCAAAATTATAAGGAAGCTGGTCACAAGGGCACAAAAGAGCAGTGAGTGAGCCTAGCTGGACAAGGCAGAATGCACGTGGACGTCTACAGCTCTGCTTGTCCTCTGAGCGGCCTTTCAGCCTCCATCCACCTTTCAGCCAGCCAGATGTAGATTAAAGCTCTCAGCATGTGAGCTGTCTTTCTCAAGCTTTTTGTAACTCTACCAACCAGTAGCTTTCACTACTGGGAGGACTGAGGCCAGGAAAACACTCATGCACAAGTAGAGTATTAATGGGACATCCTATGGTTCACTGAGCATAATGTCTACCAAGAAGATAACAGAAACCTGAAAACAGAAGCCCAGAGCAAAGAAAGAAATCTAAGAAAGCTCTGAAGACCGATCAAGGTCATCAATTATCATCATCTTCAAATACTTACCTAAGCTTTACCACTTACAAAGTATCTTCATATGCTTTGTTTTATTTGATTCTCACAACAGTCATATGAGAATATAGTGCAGATATTTTTATTAACCACTATATTTTGCAGGTAAAAAAACTGAAGAAACCCAACTGAGAGTTTCTTAAGGTCACTTTAACCAGTAAGTGAGCAGGAACTCCACTTCTATTTCTCCAAAACTAATGGCAAATTTCACTCTTCCAGCTACATTGCTGTAGCCCAGAGAAAAAGGAAGAGGGGTAAATTGAAAGAAGTAGATTCCATACTGAACAAAATGAGCAATTATTCTTATAAACCACTATATTTTTCCCTACCTACCTTTAATTATCAGTCCCACTCCTTTTATTCCTTACCTCCCTTCATTCCTAGTTCTTTCATTCCGGTGACCCAATGGTCAGAAACCATTTTGTCCATTTAAATCCCTGAGATACTGATCTGCACACCCAAAAATAACCCTAAGTCAAAGCTGAAACCAGCAACTACGGACCCTTCTCTTCTGTTAAGATTTCTGGCTATATGAGAAACGGACCTAAGGAGTAATGAAATTTGTGGAAATTTCAGGGGTATAATTTTTTCAACTATATACCAAAAAAGCAGGCAGTCAATAAATTATCAATATAGTATCTCCCAGATGAATACTATATCTCCTGTTCCCTGCAAGCTGGACTCATTAAATGACTGACCTAGACAAACCACTGAGAGTGTTAAAATAAGTCACAGTAAGCGACAAAATAGGATACTAACCTCTCAAGTAGGGCTTCCCTGGTGGCTCAGTGGCAAAGAATCCACCTGCAAATGTAGGACATGCAGGTTCGATCCCTGGGTTGGGAAGTTCCCCTGGAGAAGAAGTGGCAACCCACTCCAGCATTCTTGCCTGGGAAATCTCATGGTTGGAGGAGTCTGGCGGGCTATAGTCCATGGGGTCACAAAAGTCTGACACAACTTAACAACTAAACAACAACAAACCTCTAAAGAACTGCCTAGATTACCATATTAAGTGTTTACAATCTTTCTGAACTCAAAGCTCACAAGGTCTTGACAAGTATGTCAAAACAAAGTAAGTGGAAGATGCCAGCAAAAACAATGGAAAGGAACCTCTACTGATTAAAAGCAATTGCTAAAGAGCTGAATATGTGCCTTTCATCTAAAACTGACAATGAATTTTAATATAGAAAGAAAGGGAATATTTAAATCTACATACATTTAACTCTACAGAGAGAACCACTGTTAACATTCTTCTCGTCTATTTTATGAAAATATATGACAGGGGGAGTGTGCATTTTTAAAACAAATACTAGCTAGTACTTACCACTGTACAGGATAGCAGTTGATTAAAACTCTTAGCATTCCAAGTCCTTCCCCATATGAAATCTGATCATCTCACTAACCCAACGACAGAGGAATAAGAGATAGCATCCTTATTTCACAGAGGAGGAAATCAAGGCACGTATTTATTTACAGTAGTTGTAGATAAGCTATATGACATAAATGAAATATAGAAAGAAATCCTGATAGAATGATGCTGTCTTCTTTACACATTTCCTCCCATACAGTTTCTCTTTCTCTGCCTCTCTGTTCTTCTCTCCCCAACACAATGTACCTGAAAGATTATCATAATGTTAACTCCAGCAGGGAAATGGAGTCCACCAACAGGGTCTGTAGTCCTGTTGAGGGAAACTATGCACTCCAAAACAAAAAAATACTGTGGTTTGTTTTAAGTGAACTTTCAGGAAAGAAAAAAAAAAATGGGAGGGGAGAACACATTTGGAAGAAGAGTTGATTTGTTCTTTAGAATAGAAAAGGTACCTAAGAAAGGCCAGGAGAGGCTACAGAAAGGACCAGTGAAACAGGAATGTGGAGAACAAAAGTCAATGTGTGGCAATTACTCCAGGTGAAAGACCGTTAGTTAAACCATCCTGATGTATATACCTCTCATGTGAGAGGACAGCTGGTCTTGTTTTAGCCCAATAAACTTTCCCCTATATTACCAAACTGATCCCGAAGCAAATCTGAGTTTTCTTTGTTTTTTATTGGTGGTGGTGGTGGTGCATGTATGTTTGTTTTTAAAAGAGAAATGATATAAAGTCAAAGGCAAAAACACTATGAGTCTTCTGCCCTGGTATGCAGTGGATCTGCCCCAGCTTACAGGATTTAGAGTTTACAGTATAAATTAATTTTGAATTGTTAAGACAGCAAAGGAGAAACTACTGCTGCCTTAGAAGCACCTTCTACCGTTTGATACTATTGGGAATAAAAGATCTTCTAATTGATTTACAGATCAAACTCAACAACTGAATCATTCGTTATGCTAGTTAAGGAGATTCCATAAAAAGTCAGATTTATTTACAGTTCTACCCAATTTGGCTACTTGCTTAGGAGGCAAGTAACAGGTATTATGGAGTGAAAACATGTTTTTTAAGAAATAAGAAGACATTGACTGAGCACCTGCTATGGGTAAAGGTCTGCTACATACAAGGCACATTGAGAGGCAAGGAGTTTTATAAACATGAATAGCTTCAAAAGGAGAAATGTATTTCAGAAACATGATTTCTGTATGATTTTAGTATAATGCCTGACCAGACTGTCACAATGGAGTTATATTTTTAAAAGTACAGAAAAAGAAGCTCTACAAAAATAGTACTTTTTTCCAGAAAGCTAAAGATTTGCAAGAAAACTGACAATCCTGAGAGGATAAAAGATGAAAAAAAGCTATTTCCTAACTTTAGGACTATAATATAGACTAGTCAAAGTAAATGGAAACTCTGGATAACTGCAGACTACTTTTGTAATATCAATTTAGTACTATCCAAACATATGCTAAGAATTCTACTCAGCTTTAAAACAATGACTGGATGAGTATGAACTGGAGCTATTATTACATTGACGTTGGGAATATAAAATGGTACAGTCACTTCAGAAAGTACCTTGGAAGCTTCTTCTGAGGTTAAACATGCACTAAGCATATGATCCAACAATTCTACTCACAAACAAGTATTTATTCAAGAAAAAAGAAAACATATGTCTAAACAAAGACTTGCACACAAAATTTCATACCAGTTTTGTTCACTATAGCCAAGAACTTGTGTTGTGGTATGGTCATTACACGGAATATTAATCAGCAATAAAAAGAAAAGAACTACTAATATCATGACAATATGGATGAATTGCAACATTATGCTGAGCAAAACAAGCCAGACACAGAAGAGTGCACATTGTACAATTCCATTTCCTATGCTGGAATTCCAGAGAGCAGACCAGTGTGTGTCTGAGGCTGGGTGTCAGATGTGGATACGACATTGAGTAAGGGCACAGAAAGTTTTTGGGGGGGGAGGTATAGAAATGTTCTATAACTTAACTGTGGAGGTCCTGGTTACATGGATATAAAATTTTAAAAATTCAACTGAACACTTTTAAGTAGTACATTTTAATGTATGTATTGTGCATTTTATATGCATGTACGTCAACTAAAGCAATTTAAAAACATTTTGGAAGTAACATAATTAGAACAAGGAAATAAATATCCCCACTATATGAACTGCACTGTTCAGATCATATCAAGGTTATAGTGTCTACTTATCTGACTATCTTAAAGCAAACTAAAAATTAAATTTAAGAGGAAGGTAAGTTGAATGGTGAGACAATGCTATCATGTATGAGAAATAACTGGATGTCTTGTTTAGTGACAAGATGAAATAGGGAGACATGTTGCCCAAATATATATGAAGCACTTCTGTCTAGGGGAAAGATAGAGACACCTACCAGGTGGAAGTTGTTATAAACACGGGAATTTCCCCCTCAATATATGGAAGACAGTAACTGCTTTAATAAGAGCTCAAATTACAAATCAAATCATATTTGAATATTCACTATATCCTATATAAAATGGAATGTGAACCTCCTAAGAAAGTAGTTACTGAGTTCTTATTGCTAAACTCTTCCTGTCAGGCTCACTGGAAAGGGAATTAGATAGGGTGACAGATTAGATGCACTCTAAGAGTCTTTTCTTAGAGTATATTAATATTTTATTCTCTTTTATACAACTTGAACTAAATTTTACGATTTCAAATTACTGAACTTTATACTTGCTACAGGTACCATGTCTTTCATATTTTGGTGTTTAATAATTTTTTAAAAATTGTGCTCTGCTTCTTAAAATATATGGCTGCTCATCACTCTGCTTAAAATATATGGCATACTCAAAGCAGAGTTCCTGGCTGGTATAAGCCACCTAATGGTAAAATTCTATAGTAAGGGGAAATAAAATACACTTCAGAATGATTCATATGATCCCAAAACTGTTGACACAGGAAAAAAATAACAAGCTGTTTGTTCTATTGATAGAAAACAACTGACCAGGAAAATTGTGCTTTTCCTACTTTTCAGAGGAAAACAGTAAGTCCCCTATGTTAGAAATAAAAGAAAGTTTAGTCTTAAGTATGTCTTAAAGATGAGGTGGCTGTAAAGGATGATGGCATATGTGATGAACATTAATCACCTCCCTTCACATTTACTGTCCCCCTTTTCTCTTCCCAGAATATAACATTTTAACTTGGGGATCCAAGGATGTTAACTCCACCCTTCACTTCAGGAATGGATCACACAATCCACCATGATTCAACAATTGTAACTTTCAACTATCATGGCCATGGTGATTAGTTCTGAGGTGAAGTACGACCTAAACTGCTTGAATCAGAATATATACCAAGACTTTGTTGGAAATACTGAGGCAAATACTCCTTTGTCCAGGGGAGATAAATATGGAAACAGTCAGCCTCAGGATCTACTAGAAGCCAAATCAGAATCAAGACAACAGAATCAGAATGAAGCCAACATCAGGAAACCAGAATAAAGAAAGGAAGTCACAAAGCCAAGGGTTCATTCCCAAAGTAGCACCATTTTGGACTCTGGGGTTACATTAGTTAATGTGTTTCATTTATGGCTAAAATTTATTTCATTTTTTAAGAAAAAAATTTTTATTACTTGCAACAAAAACTGAGAAGGCAGGAACTTGATGCAAAGGGAAAAAAGACTAGAATGCACAAGTTGTCTATAAGACTTTGATTTTGTAATTTATAGACAAATTCACTATTAAAGTAATTCTGGTGTTAAGCAGAGACATAATCTAAGTCCCCATTCATTGAACATCTTTTATTTGTCCTATGTTGATATTTCATATAAGCACTTATTTTAAAACTTGTAAATGTTTTTAGATCCATTTTAACTTCCTCCTCCACAGGAGCTCCAGACTTAAAAGGTCTGGGCCACATCTCTTGAACTGGTGAGGCGAAAACAAGATGGTGCCATCTCTAGTCTCAAGCTGTCACAATCAGTTAGAAATTGGGTGAAAGAGCCATCAACTTCTAGAGTCCAGCTCTAATTAACAAGTGACATGTGGATGTGTATGTAGCCTCTGCTCTACAAAGTTTCTCACTGTTCCTCTTGAATCCTGTTCCAATTCCCAAATATATCAGAGCCCTGAGGATACAGATATAGAACTTTTAATAAGCAGACTACAAAGCTACCAGACAATAACGTTGCTAAAAAAAGTTACTGTTAAAAGCAAAGGACCCCAGTATTAATGTGACTCATCATTTAAAATATTTCATTTGAGAATTATATAGAAAAAAGATAAAAATTAAATACTGGTAAGAAAATACATTAATTGGCCTCACCACTTTGGAATTTTGAGAACCACTGCAGACTCCTGTCTATGTTCCTCTGATAAAAAAATATCTAAATAAGAAATAGGAGGTTGTCTTTGGTGATCTTCAGGTAAAAATCAATTTCACTTTGTCTACATATCACTTGATTGAGAAAAAATTCTTAAATATCCATAGTGTCTATAGAAAAATTTTAGCAGGACCATATTTTACCCAAAATGGGGGAGGAGAAAGAAATATCAGTTACAGTCTTATTAATTGAAAGAAAAACTGTATCCAGGCTTCCTAATATAGAAATTGTAAACAATTTTCATGGGCTACAATTTCTCATCCACAACTGGTTTATGTCTAACTAGAGATCAGAACTTAGGGCATATTTTGAAAAGTATATGTCTTAAATAAAAATATTTTGTACTTTTTAATAGTTTCCCACCTATTGACAAAAACAAAGAAAGAGAAGGAACCATGGTAGAATAAAAGGTCAAAAGCCATGTGATCACGGGCAGTTCATATTCTATTTCTATATTATCATATATTTCGTCCAATGAGCCTGCATCATGTTTGTAGTCTGAAAAGCAAAATCCTACATTTTAAAATTAATCTAGGCATGTAGAATATGATTCCATATTTTAAAATATATAAACCAGTCCTACCTTCCTGTACCATATTCTTCCCCATGTGGATAAAGTTAACTGCTCCTTCCAAAATGGTAGTGGAATACTTAAAGCCACGTGACAGTTTCTTTATCACCACCTTATTGCCAACTGGCTATTTCAGCAGCTTAACTGTAACGTGCCTAGGTGCTTGGGTTTAGCTGAGCTTCTTGGATGTATAAATTCAGGTTTTAATAAATACAGAAAATTTCAACCATTATTTCTGAAATACTTTTTATGCCCCTTCTCATACTTTCCTTTTGTAACTCCAGTTACCCATACGTGAAATTCCTTAGGTCCCTGAGTTTCTGGTTCATTTTTCTTTTTTCTTTCTAGGTTCTTCATATCAAGTAAATTTTATTAATATGCTTCAAGTTCATTGATTTTTCTACTATCACCAATAAACAGGCTCAACCAATAAAATTTCAATTATTTCCAGTTCTAGAATTTCCATTTAGTTCTTTTTGTATAGTTTTCATTTCTTTGCAAAGATTTCCTATCTGTTCATACATAAAGACCACAGAATTTTTTTTTTTGAAGTCCTGATTTGGGTGTGCATTCTTAAGTCTTCGTCAACTAAATCCAATATTTAGGCCACTGCAAGGTCTCTTTTATTTATTTTTTTTCTTCACTAGGGAATAAAATTTTTCCTGGGTTATATTGTAAATTTGTTTTTGCATGTCTAATAATTTTCATTGTATATTGAACACTGTGGTAATAAGATGTAAAAGTGACCATATATTTGGTCATGTGACAGTAAATTTGCAGTGTGAAGACGAGACATATAGATAGAAAGCAAACATGCAAGGTGAAGAAAATATTGCTAGTGGCTAGGTTCCTAATGGCTTTATTGATGAAGACTTCCAGTTTCTTGTGAGGCAGGCTATTCTTTGGGATTTCAAGAGTTATGCCAATATCCAATGTATGTCAAAACTGCATGAGGAGGAGATGTTAAATTGAGGAATAACTCAAATAAAAATAAGAAATAAATAACTCAACTAAAAAGAAAGTTTTCAAAAACCAGACCCCAGTAATCAGATATGAATAATATTATTAAACAGATTTTATTTTTAGTGAAAAGATAAATGCTTTCAAAAGATAAGAGCATTTATATAAAGGTTAATATCCTAATTAAGTAATATTCTAAAGCAAATATTTTTCAGTAATTCCTCAAGGGAAAAATCTGCTGTCACTCGACCCTTAGTTCTAAAATTATTCAAAATACTTCATTCCAGGTAACTGGTTCTAACTTCCTTTTTTTAAGCAAAAAATTAACCATTATTAGAATAAACTTATTAGACAACAAATATGTTTAATCCCCAAAAAAAGAACAGAGAGAAATTCTAAGTAAGATGTGAAGTAGAAATCAACTTCTGAAGGAAAAAAGGATAGGAAATTATCACACCAAACTGGAATTCTATTACTCAGACACGTGAAAAAGGAGATGTAAAAGGCAATGAGTCCAAGCCAATAAATTCCCTAAGAATCAAGCCAGTCACCTCAAAATATGACTCAATTCTGATCACCCATGCAGCCGACTATTCCTATTTAATTAAAAAAAATTAGTTCCTAATTGAGTAATCCACATTAAGAAGTTTAAATAAAAATGACAAAATCTTAGCAGTTTTCTTTATAGTATTATTTAAAGTATCCATTTTTTTCCAAGCAGCAAGTGAAAATGTCAAAAACATTCTTGCTGTAGATATTTAGTTGTTTTCTGCCAAATTAATGAAAGGAAAATATTGCACTCTGAATTGGTTAATTACCATGAATCCTTCTGCAAAGGGCTCCTGCTTGCAGAATTAAGCCAGCTCTAGTTGGCACACTGCCCTAATATTCATGGAGACCAGACTATAGGCTCCACTGTACTCGAGAGATATTCAGTTTTTGGCACCCATTCATCAGCTTACAAATCATCACTTCTAACCACTATAGACACTCAACTGTCTGAAGCAAACAGGGCAGAAAGCACCTGTATTTAATAGGGATGTACCACATTCTGCTCCTTTGAAATTTTAAGAGCTAGACTTAGAATACAGAATGAACAAGAATACCCTGATTTACATATCTTCTAGAAACGAGAGCTACTTCAACAAAAATCCTCTAATGACAAAGCTATTTCAAGGAAAACCACTAGGAATAAGGCAAATTCAGGATAGGAGGAATTTGGAGAAGTTCTTCTTCTCAGTTCAAGGCCAGGGTGAATGGCCTTACACAGGCCTCTTGAGAACCTACATACAGAGCTCATACTTTGCCACTTCCTAGGATCCAAGATAGATAGGTGCTATCTGGCAATTTCCAAACCTGATAAAATAACCATACCATTACTCAAACTTAAGCTCATGTCTCCTTTCTCTGTCATGCCATTCCCTTCTCTACTGAAATTATAAGACATGAAAATGCCTTTCCATGTTGGATGACATACTGATGTACTTCTTTATAGGAATATGTTGTTCATTATTTTGAAACATGTACTACATCAGTCCTTTTATTTGGGAAAGAAAGAGTAGACTGATATAGAAAATAACTATTAACTTATCTCTCTTCTTTTTCTCCTCTTTTTAAATAAAATGGGGAAAAAAATGATCTTGAATCAAGACAGACAAATACTGATTAACCTAGGAATGCAAGCTGGCTTCTCTATGATCCACTTCATCTGGTCCTCAGAAGTAAACACCCGCAGGCTCCAAATATATCACCTTCTCATACAGAATCTTGCATCAAGGAATGGAAAGAACACAGAAGCCAATAGTTGATCCTAAAAAGGGTTATTCAACACCAACTGCAACATCGGTTTACATTAACATCTAAGTATTAAAGCCATAAGCAATTTTTCAGGATTAAGAAAAAACCTTAATTTCCTAGTCAAAAACATTTAGAGAACATTAAACATACAAGCTTTGAGAACCTGACATGATAAATCTACACAATCTTCCAAAAAACTGAAGCTAACCCAAATGACAACCAGGATGCTTAAAGGGTTTAGAAATCACCAGAGAAACAGCATACAAATAAACAAAAGAAGGCAGGAAAAGAGAAACAGGGAACAAAGAACAGATGGGACAGGGAACAAACAGTAAGATGACAGACTTACAATGAACCATGTCAACAACCATGGTAAATGTAAATGATCTAAACAGTCCAATTAAAAGACACATATCATCACATTCCTAAAAAAGCAAGACCCTACAATATGTTGTCTCTGAAAAAGGTATGTTAAATATAGACACACACAGGGTAAAAGGAAAAGGAGAGAAAAAGACACACCACACTAACACTAGTCAAAAGAAACCTAGAGTGACTATACTAATATCAGAAAAAGTTGATGTCAGGATAGAACAATTACCAGGAATACAGAGGATAATTTCATAATAATAAAGTAGTCAATTCATCAAGAGAACATAATAATCCTAAATGTTTATGTATCTAAAAAAGAGCTTTAAAATACATGAAACAGATAAGAAAGCTGTGGATAAGAAAGATATGGGTAAGAAAGCTGTGGTACACATACACAATGGAATATTACTAAGCCATTAAAAAGAATACATTTGAATCAGCTGTAATGAGGTGGATGAAACTGGAGCCTATTATACAGAGTGAAGTAAGTCAGAAAGAAAAACACCAATATAGCATACTAATGCATATCTATGGAATTTAGAAAGATGGTAATGATAATCCTGTATGCAAGACAGCAAAAGAGACACAGATGTATAGAACAGTCTTTTGAATTCGGTGGGAGAAGGCGAGGGTGGGATGATTTGAGAGAATAGCATTGAAACATCATATGTGAAACAGATCGCCAGTCCAGGTCCGATGCATGAGACAGGGTGCTCAGGGCTGGTGCGCTGGGATGACCCTGAGGGATGGGATGGGGAGGGAGGTGGGAGGGGGGTTCAGGATGGGGAACACATGTACATCCATGGTGGATTCATGTCAATATATGGCAAAACCACTACAATATTGTAAATTAATTAGCCTCCAATTAAAATAAATTAAAATTTAAAAAAGTCTATGTATTGGTCAATGCATAGACTGCTGAAGTAGTTTTTAGTTAAATAAATACAGACACCAAGCCTCAAAAAATAAGTAAATAAATAAATAAAATACATGAAACAAAAACTGACTGGAAATCAAGGTATAGAATATGCTGGTCATAAAACAAGTCTCAAATTTAAAAGGATTCAAGTGATACAAAGTATATTCTCTGCTCACAACTGAACTAAATTAGAAAACAGTAACAGAAAGATCTCTGGAAAGCTCCCAAATATTAACTAAATTAGACACTTCTAAATAATCAGAGTCAAAGAAGAAACAAAAAGAGAAGGTAGAAAGTATGTAATAGAATAAAAATGTAAACACATCATATTAAACTTTGTGGGATGCTGCTAAAATAGTAATTACATGGAAATCTATAGTAGACAACATCTGTATTAGAAAAATGTAAAGGTCTCAACTCAATGACTTCACCTTCCACTCTACGACCAGAAAAAGAAGGGCAAATTAAACACAAATCAAGCAGAAGAGAGAAAATAAATAATAAAGATCACAGCAGAATTCAATGAGGTGGAAAATAATAAAATAAGAAAAGAAAATGAAATAGAAAGCTTATTCTTTAAAATGGTCAACAAATTGATAGCTGTCTAGATAGATGTGTCTGATCAGAAAAAAAAAAAGATATCAAGAGTGAAGCGACATCACTACAGAATATACAGATCATTTGGGAATATTATAATAACTTTATACCAGTTAGGTTGACAGCTTAAGAAAAATAATCAATTCCTTGAAAAACACAAATTACCAAAGTTTACACAAGAGAAAAGAGATAAACAAAGTAAACTTTAATATAGAAGTTGAATTTGTACTTAAAACCTTCCCACAAGAAAAATACATGCCCAGATAGTTTCACTGGAGAAATAAGTCTAAAAATTTCCCCCAAAATTACAGAGGAATGAATATTTTCCAATTTATACTCAATTTATACCATTATTATTACATATATACAATTTATATCAGCATTACTCTTGATAAGAAAAATAGACATATTTTAAAAGGAAATCATATTAAACCAATATTCCCCATTAAATATAAAAATTCTAAAAAGCTGAATCCAACAATATCCATAAAATACAATGTATCAGACCAAATAGAGTCAATCATGGGTTTCAAAGCTGGTTCAGGATTTCAGGGACAGTGAATTAAATGTAATCCACCACGCCAAGAAACTAAAAACAAAATCTTATGATCATCTAAACAGGTACCGAAAAGTACTCAACAAAAATCAACATTCACTTCTGATAAAACCCTCAGCAAAGAAGACAACAAAAGAACATTTCTTTAGCTTGCTAAAGTGCATCTATGACAAACCTACAGTTAACATCATACTTAACGGCTTCCCTGGTGGCTCAGATGGTAAAGCGTCTGCCTGCAATGCGGAAGACCCGGGTTCGATCCCTGGGTCAGAAAGATCCCCTGGAGAAGGAAATGCAACCCACTCCAGTACTCTTGCCTGGAAAATTCCATGGACAGAGGAGCATGGTAGGCTATAGTCCGTGGGGTTGCAAAGAGTCGGACACGACTGAGCAACTTCACTTTTCACTTAATGGGGAAAGACTGAATGCTTCTGCTCTATGATCAGGAACAAGTTAGAAATAGTTGCTCCCATCACTTCTCTGTTGCAACTGAGCAAGAAAAAGAAATGAAAGGGTATTGAGAAAGGAAGATACAAAATTTTCTTTATTCACAAACAACATGATCTTCTATGTAGAAAATCAGACAAAATCTGTAAAACAGATACAAGAACTAGTAAGTTTTAAAAGGTTTCAAGACACTAAGGCTCCTTTAAGAACTGCTGATCTAAGCCTGGGACATTGAAAATATAAGATGAGCCTTAGGTATCTTGCAGTGTCAATAAAAAAGAAAGTTATGAGAAAAGGGAAAAAAAAAAAAAAGATGTAAGTTCAAGGGACACAAAACCCAACCAAACAGAGCTCCCAATGGCCAGAACTGGAGTAAGCTGAATGACAAACAATATTAAAAAATTAATCATATGTCTATTTACTAATAACTGATCATTGGAAGTTGCTATTAAAAGCCAATACCACTTACAGTAGCATCAACACCCAAGAAATACTTAAGAATAAATCTGACAAAAGATGTTTAAGACTATAAGTTGACAACTACAAAACCCTCCTGAAAGAAGTCAAAGACACATATAAATGGAGAGGTATTATATAGTCATGAAAGATATGACTCAATATTGTTAAGATGTCAGTTCTCTCCAAATTAATCTAAAGATTCAATGCAATTCAAATCCAAATCCCACTAGGCTTTTTGGTAGAAACTGCACAAACGTATTCTAAAATTCATATAAAAATGCAATGACATAGAACAGCCAAACATCTTTGAAAAAGAGGGCTAATAGCATTACCTGATTTCAAGATTTACTATGAAGCTACAATAATCAACACAGTAAGTTATTAGAATGAAGACAGACAAACAAACGGAACAGAGAGTTCCAAAACTGACCAATATATAAAAGGAGAATCAGTTTTTAACAAAGATGCAAAGGCATTTAGTGAAGAAAGGATAGCCTTTTAAACAAATATTGCTGGAACAGTTGAATATTCACATTTTTAAAAACTGAACCATCATCCATCTCATATCATACACAAAACCTAACTCAAAATGGAGAGTACAGGTTAATGACTCTGAAACTGCTTGACATGTATACTGTGGTTGAACAAATAAACATGGTGAGAATCATGCTTTTCACTGATGGAGAGACACCCTATCAATAAACATTATTCATTATGGAAGAGTCAGCAATATCAGTATGAATTCAGATTTAGCTTAATATAGATAAAAATGGACAAATACAGAAGTCATTTTAGATGTGTATACCACAGGTTAGCATGCATACATGTATTTCCTGGTTCTGCTTGCTGAAGGAACCGAGATATAGTGATACCCCAGTAGCAGAAACCAGAATATCCAATGCCCACATCTTGGTTTCTACTAAATAACATATGCCCCCAAACATATCTAGGGCTCCTTTGAGAAATGGCTGATTCTAAGGCTGGGGCACTGAAAATAAAAATCTTGTAGTATATTCTGTAGTGGCATCTTGTAGTGTCAGAAAACAAAGAAGTACTGAGAAAAGGGGAAAGAAAGGCAGGGAAAAAAAAGGAAAGAAAAGTAAGTCCAAGAGATACAGGAATCAACCTAAAAGAGTTGGAATGGCAGAAAATGGGGCAAGCTGAGCAGCAAAATTAAAACACAGTATTTCATTATAACCAAAAGCATAAAATTAATATACCTTAATTCATATTGGTATAATAAATTACTGAAGAAATAAATAAGTGGGGGAAAAGAGGAAAATAATACCATTTATAGTACTGATTTTGCAAAATAATGTCGAACAATTTATGTAGATACTCATCTCCAGGAAGCATAAATCCTGCCCTCCCACCCGCCTCACCCCCCCACCCCCTGGAGCAGGGCTATACTTAGTAACTTGCTTCCGAAGAATAATGCATGGAAGGGGTGAGAAAAAGATTAACTTTACAGTGGAAAAACCTGAAAAATATCACCTTGGTGGGGTAATCAAGGTTAAGGAGCACCAGTGATAAAACATGTTGACACCATGTGTCTACCTACCTCTACTTCTCCCCAAAATTATCCCAGTCAAAATGAGAAACATCAGCCAACCTCAAATTGAGAGACATTCTAAAAAGAATCTGACCAGTACTGCTGAAGACTGTCATAGTCATTAAAAACAAGGAAAGACTAAGAAACTGTCAAGGATCAGAGGTGACTAAGGGGCTATGAGGCCTAAACACTATATAAAATCCTGGACTGAATTCTAGAATAGAAAAAAGATAGTTTAAAAAAAAAGGTGAAATCTAAATAAAGTCTGAAATGTAGTCAATACCAATGTACCAATACTGATTACTTAGTTTTGACAAATTTACCATGTTACATAAGATGTTATTAAGAGAAAGAGTGATTAATAAACTCCTTTATTACCTTTGTAACTTTTCTGCAAGTTGAAAATTATTTCAAACCAAAAACTTTATCATGAAAGTAGATTGTAGACACAAATGTCAAAGGCAAAACCATAAAACTCCTAAAAGAGAATGTGACGAAATATTTTAGATTTTGAGTTAGGTAAAGACTTTTCTTTTCTTCTGCCTGCAATGCAGGAGACCCAGGTTTGATCCCTGGGTTGGGAAGATCCCCTGGAGAAGGAAATGGCAACCCACTCCAGTACTCTTGCCTGGAAAATCCCATGGACAGAGGAGCCTGGTAAGCTACAGTCCATGGGGTCGCAAAGAGTTGGACACAACTGAGCAACTTCTCTTTCTTTCTTTCAAAGACTTTTTTTAGAAAGATGCCACCACTAAAATCCGTCAAAGATAAAATTGATAAATTAGACTTTATCAAAATTAAATCTTCAGCTATTTGAAAGACACTGTTTGGGAATGAAAGGACAAGCTGACTAGGAGAAAATATCTGCAAATCATATATCCAGTACAAGACTTCTATCAATAATGTATAATGAACCCTTAAAATTCAATATGGGCCATAATGAAAGCTGAGCACCAAAGAATTGATGCTTTACAACTGTGGTGCTGGAGAAGACTGTTGAGATACCCTTAGACAGCAAAGAGATCAAACCAGGTCAAAACTAAATGGAATCAACCCTGAATATTCACTGAAGGACTGATGCTGAAGCTGAAGCTCCAATACTTTGGCCATCTGATGCAAAAAGCTGTCTCATTGGAAAAGACCCTGAAGCTGGGAAAGACTTAGGGCAGGAGGAGAAGGGGTCGAGAGAGAAGGACATGACTGGATGGCATCTTTGGCTCAATGGACATGAGTTTGGGCAAACTCTGGGAGATAGTGAAGGACAGGGAAGCCTGGTGTGCTGCAGTCCATGGGGTCGCAATGAGTCAGACATGACTGAGTGAACAACAAAAAAATTCAATAATAATAACTTGATTTTTTTAAATGGACAAAAGATTTGAACAGACTTCAGTGAAGATATAAAGATGATAAATGTGCACATGTTCAAAATCATTAACCTTAGGATGATACAAATTAATACCACAAGGAGAAACTACACATACAGTAGAATGAGCTCTATTATACCAAGTGTTGGTAAGGATGCAGAGGAACTAGAACTCTCATACTATGCTGGTGGAGATATAAAAAGGTACCATTATTTGAAGAGTTTGGAATTTTTCCTAAAATCTAAACATATACCTATCATGTATACCAACTATTCTACTCCTAGGTATTTATCCTCCTTTCCTCAAAAGAAAACATATGTCCATACAAACTCTTGTAACATCAATGGTCATAATTATTTTAATCATAATATTTAATAACTGGACATAATCCAATTGTCCATAAACAGGTGAATGAAACACTACTCATCTATAAAAGGAAATAAAATATCATTATCTGTAACAATATGGATATATCTCAAAATAATTACGCTGACTGAAAGAAGCCAGACCAAAAAAAGAATGCATACTGTATGATTTCATTTACATAAAGTTCAGGAAATGTAAACTAATCTATATCGACAATAATAGAGGAGTAATTGTAGGGGTTGGAAGGATGGGATCTGGCTTGGTGGGACAGGGAGTGATGGAACAAAGAAAATATAAAGAGACATAAGGAAACCATTGGGTAAATGCATATCCACTATTTTGACTGCTGTTATGGTTTCACAAATATGTGCATATATCAAAGTTGTATACTTAACATATGTGTGTAGTTTATCCCAAATATATGTCAACAAACCTGTTCTTTAAACAAATCAACAACCACAAAACCTGGAAAACCTGAAAATATAGTAAACCTGGAAATGAGAAGCCTGAAAAAAGGGAGGATGGCTTTTGACAAACAGTTGATGGCACAGCAAGTGAAAACTGATTAGATTTGGTCTATTTGATTTTGGGAGAGAACTAGTACCCAACCAGTAGAAATTAAAATTAAGCTGCATAAAATACATGAGAAAAATATCCTATAATTCCAATTTGAGCTGAACGTGGAGTAGACTTCTCTTTAGGGTAAAGGACCCTCACAAAGGAGTTCAAGCAGAAATTTAATCATCTGTTTAGGGGGATCCTAGGAGAAATTCCCACTTGAGATAGGAGACAGCATTTCTTGATCTTCAAATGCACTGATTATAAAAACAGAACAGTTTCCACTTGGGGAGAAATTTATTTAATCATATTTATCAGACAATAAAGCCATCAACACCAAATATTTTGAAGGATTTAAAGTATTTGGGACTATATGACCAAGGTTAATGAACCCATTTGTCAATCTTCAACTGAGTGATCCACACAGGGAAAGTAATAAGGGAGGCTTCAAAAATAAACACAGTTTAAAAAATATGTATTTATCTTACTCATTTGTTTTTGCATATATTAAATTATTATAAATTTCTTGAGGGAAAGGAGCACTTATAATGTTTACCATGTAATTCTAAGTACTTACAGGACAGTAACTAATAATAATAGCTACCATTTATTGAATATGTATTGTATTATAAGCCTACAAGTTTAAGCAAAGCACTTTGAGCTCCTGAACTTTACCATACTTCAAGATAGCTATTATCTCCATTTTACAAATGAAGAATCTTAGGCCAAAAGAAGTTAAGGAAACCTTCATATCAAGGATCTGAAGTCAAGTCTGTCTGGCTCCAAAACCCAATGATATAAGATTGCTTCCTAATTCACTAGGCCATCTGATGCTCACTGTGTAATCTCTTTCTTCCCTATCCAAATATTTCCTATAATCCTGACCAATATATTGTTCAAAAGTACAAAATAATCTCATGTTACTCATCCAGCTTTATTTCCCTCAATGCCTTTTAACTCCTTACAAGTAAAGCCTAAGCCCATCAACGTGCCTACTTTTCCAACACCACTTCCAATTATTTCTCCTGTATATTCCAAATAGATACTAGCAATTCTTTAAGAAATGCAATGCATCTGTACTTTCTATTCTCACCTTTCAGGATAGCCTTCCTCTTATTTTCAGCCTGGTGAAGGAACTTTTTATCTTTCCAGACTCACTTTAAATATTGCCTCCCCTGCTGAAGTCTTCATTGACATTCCAGCAACAATTAGATGTACCTTCTATTACATGTACAGCACTCTATCCATACTAATAATTACTTGTGAATTTGTTTCTTGAAAAAAATAATCTCAGAAACAGCTATTCATCTCTGAATCACCAGTATCCAAGCCTAATTCCTGATATACAAGAAAGGTTCAATAAATGTTTATTGACTAAACGAATGGATGGTGGACAGGTGGATAAATAAACAATTAAATGGCTATACTAACCAGCATCTGAAATTAAACAAGAATAAGGAAAACATAAGGGTTTTCCTTTTTTTGGTACACAAAAGAAATTATACTGCCTATGACAGAGATATACTAGTTGCCACTATTATAACACACACTGCACCTTATTAATTCTTTATGATTTCAACCTAAAGTATGTATTAATTGAAGCAACTATTATTATCTAGCCTATTTGCACAGTCCTATCAAAAGTTTATTCAATCAAAACTAAGGAAATATATAATTTGATGCAAAAATTAATTCTCAAGACTATATAAAATAATTGGAAACCAGGGTATCTGTGAACTACTCTGATTACTTGTCAAGAAGAAGAAAGCCAGAGGAATAACCTTTCTGTGACCTCCTCCCACAAACAAAACTATTCACAGACTATACCATTTCAAGACACAACCTTGTTTAGAGCTCTCTTCCTGCAGATTGATATGAGACATCAAAAAAAATAAATAAATAAACCTCCAACCATTTAAAAATTCAAATCAAGGTTCCTCAATTCTTTATGATTTTAAATTATTTTTATGCTAGCCAATGTATCTTTGACTAAGTTCCTAAAATCAGTCTTAATGTATAACTGGGATAATTTATGCTACACTTTGGGGAGCTTCTTTTATTATATTAATCAGTTGCGAAGAGATGACATGGAAGTAGCTTAGATCCTGTTGTTTAATGTTACAATCAGCTTAGACTTAATTCTTTTAAAAAGTGCAAAATAAGATGGAACTTAGAGAAAAAAAAGTCAAGAAGCTTTGAGAACCACTCTCAGCTAATGGAAAAATTATTTTAATTACAAAAGAAATGTTCTAAAGCAATTTTCCAGGTGAAAACAAAACATTACTTATTAGCCGAGGAAAATGACTTTCCTAAAGAAATGTTCACGTGTTCAGTAATCCTTAGTCCATGAAATAAATGCCTTATATAGGTAGGCTAAAAAAAAAAAAGTCACACCTTGGCAATTTTCTTCTAAAATGCTGCTTCACTATAGCAGTAACATTTTGATTTATGCTAGAAAGAGTTCCTTTCTGAAAACCTAAAAGGTATCTTAAAAAATGCACAGGAAGAAAACTGAAATGCTCAATAAAGTGCTCTAAAAGTATATAGCAGTCAACTTTGCTTTAAAAGGACAAAAGAAGCCATTTTAAACCACATTAACTGTAATCATCTTTTCTCCCCCCGAAACATGATAGTAAAATGGGGATAATAACTGAATGATTTCAGAGTGCAGCACTGAAAAATTTGAGCTGTAAAATGAACAACAACAAAAAAATACTTCGGGCTAAGATATCCATTAAATAAAAGGAGACTATTTTTCAAACACTGATATAAATGTTCTCAGATTAGGCAGCAAACACAGGATATGCAATTTGCTTTGATTTTTCTCTTTACTATCTTCAACTTTGTTCCTGAGTTTCTTTTTATAAACAAACAGGTTACCATAAGGAGGTACCTGATTGTTTAACTTATCACATTGTGATCTTTCAAGGGAAATGTCTCAGCTCATTCAAGTTCTGGCTTTTCTCAGTATTTCTCGTCTCCTGCATGAAAATATGATATTCCATAAAAGGAAAGGACACCATGTGTGAATTAAGTAAGGGTTCATGAGAGAACTGGAATCTAATTACATAAACACACTTCCCTACAGGTGGATTTAAGTTCAGAAATCTCTGAAATCTCGTCTTTAAAGGCTAGCAGTGCTTTTTTAATTATGCTAAAAGTCCCTTGTCTGCTTGATCTCTCATGAACAATTTTAATCAAGGAAGCCTAATACACTCTGTCTCACAGACAACTTACCAGAGCTCTCAACTATGAGCTAATGGGAAGACAAGGAACCACAAGGATTTTTATTAAAAGGAAAAAATGACCAGCCTAGAGATTTGGCCAGCAATAAAACAAGATTAAATCATGCTTTCCCCCTACTTAGCCTACTTAACTTCAAGAACTACAGACATGTAATTAATTTGCTCTTGAGATTTACTCTGTAAACATAAACACACCATTTAAAATATATTACATTCTTACAGCTCACAGTGGTTTTCCTTATTCTCCTTTCCCATTCATAAACAGACTAATAATACTAACAACCAGTTTTCCGGACTCAAGAATAACCCCTAAAATGTACCTTCCCCTCAAGAGGAGAGTCACAAATCACTCTCTTTAGTCTATAAGAATACTGACAAGATCAAAAATGAATGTGAAATGATAATTAAATGGACCAACAATAACCCCATCTCCACCTTTCAGTCAATCCCCAAGTCCACTTGCTCCCTCAGCTATCTCCAGTCCTCAGTCCATTCCAAGGCCCTCTCAACACAGCAGGCTACCTCAATCTTCATTTTTCAACTGCTCGAAACTACCGCAACCCAACAGCCACCAGTTTAAACTCCTTTCTCTTAATCAATTCAACCCACAGACTCCAAAATCATCCTGGTGGTTGCCCAGGTCCTAAGTGTCTGCAAGTATGCTAAACTGAATTGGGATTTTCTTTCTACCTTGATCTCCAAACTGCTTTGGAATTAAAATTTCAGAATTTTAAACCCTGATCAGGGTTTATCTGATTAGTTGCTGTGAGGTTGGTAACGTATTCTCAAGCCCCTCTGTGCCTCATTTCTTTCATCCGTAATACTGTAAGTAATAATACACTGCCTTAAAGAGTTGATGAAAGAATAAAATGACATAATAAATGAAAGAGCTGATATAAGAATTAAATGGCATACTACACCAAGCATGGTGTGGACATTTAATACATTTAGGTTTTCCACCAGTGTGTCCCAGATCAGCATTTGCAGGCTCTTCAAGTATAATCTTTAGCACTTCTGTCAGAACCTTTTTGTTTTAATTTCCCCTCTACACTCAGCTCCATCCCTCTTGAGGTTTGCCAGCTATTTTCATGCTAGGGCTCTCTGGGCATCTCTGCCTCACTCCCTTTTTCTGGGCACTGAGTCACGTTTGCTTATCCATTAGAGGGTGCTTCACTTAACTTTCCTTCCCTTTTTACCTGCCTGGTTCTTTTCCTCATCGGTGCTGTACTTTTCACTAACTGCAATTGGGCCTCATCAGTTTAATTCAATACTTTTCTATTTACATTGATTCAAAAAACTACTCTTCACAGTTAAACTAAAAGACAGCAAATTACAATATAACAGATTAGGACAGTGATGACTGTAGCCCAGGAAAAAGCATTTGGTTAATTCTTATAAAATTGCTTCTTCTTATTTTTTTTTTAAACAAACATACACTACACACATTCAGATTCTGTGATACTTTTGACCTGGTTGCTAGATGAGGTGTAAAAATTCAACTTGTTTACTGAAATGGAAGATGCTGAAGAGCAAAAGGGAATACTTGCCTTATAAGGCAGGGCAAAAAATAAAATCGAGAAATAAACTTTTAAGAAATGTTCATCAGTGCTACTAAGACTGAAAATACATACACACAAATCCCTTAACGCCCCCACTGAAAGGGTTATCTGATCTATCAACAAATATCTCAGATTAAGAGAAATCTCAATTCTAGTGTTAGAAAGGCCAGATCTCTAATAGGGAATATTCCTCTGTAATGACATAAATCAGTTAGGACACACTGTTTAGATATTGTAACCATGCTCAGTGGTCATTTTTTCTTCTCCTTTTTACTTTTTTTTTTTTTTTGCTTTTTGTTAATAGTCTCTCTCTCATTCTTACACAAATTTAAAGTGGTTAGTGACACATTATTCTTTAGATAAATATGAATTATATGTCTTTCATAGACTCCATGCTTGGTAATTTTCCTAATGGAGCATAAAGTCTTCTCAAATCCTAGCATTAATCCCAACCTGTTTCAAATTACCAGGTTTTGAAGTTTTGCCTCAGGTTCTGGTCAAGGACAAATTAAGTTAAATAAAGTGCCATCAAGGACAGGTTTTCTTTAATATTTTTAGTAACACAAAAGAATAATAAAATAATATTTCTTAGAATTTTACCTTAAAAACTCTTAGGATCATCCTATTCAATTCACTCAGGCAAATTTTATATTCTAACAGTATTAACAAATAAATTACTGCAATGACCTAATTCAGCACTTCAAGGGACAATGGCTATAACTTTCTTTTCAACTCAACATTTAGTTTTAAAAGAGCTGCTATCTGTCATCAAGATCACAGTTTCTAATACCATTTTCCAGTAAAAGAAACCAGGGTTCCTCAGAGAAGTGACTGATTCTAGGAGTAAAGCAGGAAATGTAAAGGTAAGCCTGATGCATCGTGAGGTACCAGAAAGGAAAGCATCAAAAAAGAAAAAAATGAAACAAAACACAATGATGAGGGTATGTCAAAGGAACACAGGAGATAACACAGAATAATTAAAAAGCTGCCAGTGGCCAAAGCTGGAATAATTTGAGCAATAATACAATATTGGATTTTAACCCAAAGCAATAAAATAAATATCACTGAATCCATACTCTACATAAATAAATGATTGGCTAAATAAATAAATAGATAGGGAGAAGAAGCGTATCTCTTGTTCAGAAGTATTCTAAATAATTCACAAAGCTACTCCCCACTCAAAGAGGTGTGACATAACTCTTGACTCCTTAAGTGTGGGCTCCATAGAGTAACCTCCTTTCAAATAGTATAGTGTGGAAAGAGGGGGTTAAAGAGTGACTTTAGAGTGGGAAAATCTGTTAATAAGAGGAGAATATGTGCAAGATACATGAGAATTCTACGTGCTACCTTCACAAGTTTTCTGTAAATCTGAATATATTGTAATATTAAAAATGTATTTTAAAAGTTGAAAAAAGAAAGATCTTCCACTGCCTTTAGCTGTCTAAAGTTTGCTGTCTAGCTTACCTGTAGAAACTCTAGTCAATTTTAGACTACTTCAATTGTACAGTTCTTCACAACACTCTCAAATCCAGAGGTAACTTGCACTGCATTAGAATGGAAAGGTGAGAGGCACAGACCTGCGTTCGAGTCTGGCTCTATATGGAACTATGCACTTGACAGAAATAACCAATCTCCTCATCTATAAAATGAAGCAGCCTACTTGGAGGACTTTCCTATGGGGTGGAGGCTAATGGGATGGCCTGTCTGCATTCTCATCACTGAATCTCATCGGCATCTATCCCTAGTTTGGCCCATTTGGGTGTTAACCAGTTTCCAGACCTGGGGGTTTCCAGTTTGTTTCTTTGATGATCAAATATCATTCTTAATTAAAAAAAAAAAAATCAATCCATGTTAATTCTATCTGTTGAAGAATAACAAGAAATAAGACAGAACAGCTAACTCTAGTGGACACAGATGTGGGAGGCAAACATAATTCAACTGTATACACTCTTGGGCTATCTGAATTATTTTTTACTATGTGTACACATTAGCTGAAAACTGTTTATAAATCTTAAATATGTTGAATTGGTTCATAGTGCTTTTCAGGTCTTCTACTTTTCTGTCTATTCATTCTATTAATCTTTGAGAATTTGATATTAAAATTCCAATTAAAAATCTTAATTTACCCACTTTAAAAAATTGTAATATATATAGTGGAACTATATGCAACTTTGTTCTGTATTTTTTAAGTCTCCTGTAAATGTGTTATCATACTTTCCTAATATCAAAAAGAAAGAAAGAAAAAGTTATTACAGAAGCAACAAGAAATTCATTACTACTCAGGGATTACTATAATTTTCTTACTCCTAACTTCGTACCTGCTGTCTGTTATCTCTTTTTAATGCAGTATCATAGCAAAAAGCAAGAAGCATGGCTCCAGAGAAATCTAAAATTATTTCAAACAACTTCTTTTGTACCAAATCAGCTGTCTCAACTGGCATAGCAGTCTTGGAATCAAAACTGACTCGAATCTAGGCTTGCCTGTACACTAGTTATTTAACCACACTAAACCCCAGCGTCCTCATCTGTAAAACTGGAGTAACAATACCCACATTTCACAAGATTGTTGGAAAGATTAAATACAAGTACGTGTAAAACCCTTAGCCATGCTTGGTCCATCTATTACAGCCATTATCAGTATAAATGGAAGCCTGTGGGAAGATTTGATTTCTCACTCAAACTTGTTTTTCTACTTAGCTATGCATCCAGAAGCAACTTCCAAGTTTTAATATATTTAAAATGCAACTGGTTTTCAGCAATTATTACTCCTAGTTTCCTAAAGAAAAAAGCATTAAAGAACTAGAATGAACAGTATTTCCTTCTCTGCACAGAAAAGTCTCCAATCTTAAGAAACATGAAAGACTCACACACTATAGCTAACATACTTAAAATTAAATAATTCTTTTGAATCATAAAAGCAACAAAATAATCAATGACAATAACAGAAAATTTGATTAAATGTGCAAATGTTATAGTTGAAGCTGTCTTTGGGATTCTGCCAGAGAATTGCTAAGTTTAAAATTTTAGGTTATATTTGTATTCTGGCCCTTTGTTTTAGTTGACCTGCAAAGGGGTATGTCATACATAGACAAAGTTTTCTGAGACTAGTGGTAACATATATAAATAATTTTAATACAAGTTAGAGCAACACATATAAACATCTTATATGATCAATGAATATTTGTTGAATGAATTTTGAGTGTATAAATATGTAAATAATACATAACCAACGCATCTTCTTTCCTATGAGTTATGAGAAATACCATCCCCATCCTTTCTCAAAAAAAGGAATTAAACAATATATTTTACACCAATTTCTATTTTACCACAGGTTTTAAATTAAAGCACTTCAAAAATTATAGGTCATATTTCCACTTACAGGACCTTTCGTGTATTTGTGGGGATTCACAGACACCTACATACAAGGGAAACACTTTAGTAGAAGTGTGTATCTCTACATACTTGCATGCAACTTAAGATATAAAAGTAGTACCTTATCAAAAGATATCATTTGACGAATTTTTTTATACTTCCCAATTTTTATTTTAGAGTTTTGTTACAAGACTCCTTAAAACCCATTCTTGCTTTTGAGATTACACATAAGAAAAACTCATGTATCTCTCTATCTCTGACTCAAAACCATTTGAAACAACTTGACTGTTAACTAGAGTCAAAAGGCATTGAGTAACTATAAATTTTTACACTGTGCCTGCCAGTGAATTCTCCAAAACAAAAGGAAGAGGAATGGAAATCTGAAAGTACAATGATAAAAATCTTAAAGAATCATCTATTTCAAACGGTTAGGTTAGGAAACATTTAAGAACTTTCATTCTGTTACTCCACCTGCCAGTACAATAATGAACACTGTTGACTGATTTTTTTCTCAATTCTTCCATGTTATGTAACACTTCACATGGACGTTAAAACATGTATGGTAATCCTGACAAAACCTGTGAGCAAATGTTGTGCAGTTCATTCAGTCAGGGATACAGGGAATGTGATTTGCACAAGGGCACCAAGCTAGTAATTGGCATAAGTGGGATTCGCACCCAAGTCCTCTGGCCCTCACACAGTGCTCTCTCCACTCTCTGCACTGCTCAGCTCCACTTTCACCGACAGCCCCCTTTATTGCAGCATGGTGCCCCCCGGCCACCCCTTGCAGTCCTTCCTCAGGTGGTTTACCACAGCCTCTCTGGCCTCACACCAGTCTGTAGCCATAGACATCTTCCCAAATTTAAATCACTTTTCAAGGTAAGACCAGCAAATGCTTTTCAGTGTTTCCAGATACGGAATAAACTTTTTGGTAAGGTCTTCAAGGTCTGAACGGCCTGACCACTACTTCCTCTTCAGGTTTGGAATGGAATTTCTGTGCACCAGACAGGCTTTCCATCCTTTATAATCAGCACGCTCACTCACATCAGGCCCCCCTCTGCTCCCCTTTCCACCAAGTTAACATATAGTATCCTCTCTCTCATCTCTGTCAGTTCCTCAAGCAAGCCTTCCCTCACTAATCAAATCAAATGCTCCTACTGTACACTCCCAGGATGCCAGGTACCTTTACTTCCTATAGTTAGCATAGCTGCAATTACATGTACTCATATAATTATTTGCTTAATGTCTGACTTTTCCACCAGAGTGTCAGTGCCACAAAGGGTAAAGATGAAGTTATTTTTCCCCTGTTTTTAGTCACTATTATATCCCCAATGCCCAGCACAATTTCCAGCCCTAGAAAAGGAACTCAATACTTTCTTTTAAAAGTTGAACAAATATGGAATTAGGCTAATTCCTCTTTCAGTCTTTATATATTTGAAAACAACTATTATTCTGATGATCCCTCATTCTGTACATACATGCACAAAAGTTTTACTACGGAAACCACTCTGATTCTTTAAGATAATCTTTGTATGACAAAATTCTCAGACACTTCTTAAAACCTGGAAGCTAAAAAGGAACACGATGGTATTTTCTCACTAGTCCAGGGATTCTGCAACTTTTCTGTTCCAAACACTGCACTTCTATTAAAATAATCTACACCTGAGACACAGCGGTGACAGTTATATCACATTTCCAGGTCTTCTTCAGATGAACTGCTCTTAAAACACATCTGATTCTTACTAATGTGATAATTTGACAAACCTATATGCAGAATTCTACATTAATCACTAATTGTAGGCCATTTTAATTTCAGCCAATCATTTCAGATGACTAAGCCTTTTTTCAATCCTGATTCCCTCATCCAACCATTAGCTTTAGCTCCAGCTTTATGTGATATGCAAATATGATGGGCCTGTTTTATCCAAGTCAGTGATAAAATTGATTAATAGGATAGAGTGAAAGAAAGAGCCAAGTCACATCTCAAGAAATACCTCTCCCCAAGCTGACAGCAATCCATTCATCACCTATTTTCAAACATCTATGAATCTACCTGTCCTCTCAAAACAGCACCTAATTTGACCATCTATTTCAAAAACATATTGTGAGACACTCTGTCCAAGACCTTGCCAAAATCAACTTACTCCACCTACACGGGAAAAAGAATTACACGAGTTTAATATGATATATTCCAACTGAACCCATGTGGTTTCCAGAGGACTGTTTCTTTTCTAGTTCAGTCTTCACGAATCACTTATTTAATGATCAATTTAAAAATTGTCCCAAAGACAGATATGAAACCCACTAATCTCACAGTTTCAGAATTCTATTTTTACCCCTATTTTAAAAAAATAAATAAATAAAGCAGTATTTGCAAGATCTTAAGTCTTTTGGGACCTCTATTACTGACCATAAATTGCTCAAAGAACACCAAACCACTCATTTCTCCAAGTCATTTAACCTCAGGACATTTACTAGTTGAGAGCATTGAGTGCTTTCTTATCACGCCTCACCTTCCGGAAACTTTAACTCTCTGGCTACCATCATTAGTCTCCTTTTCTGAACCTGAATATTATTTTTTTTTTTTTTGGATAGAGAAGTTGAGACCAACCTAGAAGTTCCATAGCTCTGCCTTAAATTCCAATATCTAGTATTATCACACAATCTGACCCAAGCAATATTTTATCCCTTTTCTTGTTTTCCTTCACAATCTGAACACAACATGTTGTGGTCCTTAGCCTCTTTATGAGTTTCAAAATGGTTTGGGATTCAGCCTCTTGTATGCTCTTCTCTTTTATACCACTTCTACATTTCTGTTCCAACCCTTTCTTATGTACAAGGATCACTTATGCTTATGTTGCCAGTATTTCACTACAGACATTTCATGCATTCAATCAACATTTTATTGCTTGCTAAATGTATGCAATTCACCCTACTAGAGCAAAGCATACAAAGAGACCTAGGAGCTTATCCCTGCCTTCAAGGAATCCAGAGGAAAAAAATAGACATTGGGGAAGAAATATAGGCCCAAACATATCAAGATAAAAGTGCTATGTGAGCAGGGTACAAAGCAACTAGCTCAAGTATGAAATAGTTGCTAAAGTCTTCATCAAGGAAATGATACCTGAATTGAGTCCTGAGGTGAAGAAATAGTCAGTAAAAGACTAAAAGTACGTGCAAAGGTAAGGTAATATAAAGACTGCCTTGTTTTCATACAAGAGTGGTTAACTTCAAGTAGCTAGGATTTAAGTTGCCTGGAGTGCAAAAGACAACCTGAAAATATAAAGCCAGTTATTATAAGGCCTTGTGATTTAGGTGTCCAACACACAGAACAAACAAAAAGAAGCAAGTTCTCTCTACAGAATACTAGGTAGGTAGGTTTAGTCGCTAAGTCTTGTCCGACTCTTGTGACCCCATGGACTGTAGTCTACCAGGCTCCTCTATCCATGGGATTTCCCAGGCAAGAATACTGGAGTGGGTTGCCATTTCCTTCTCCTGGGGATCTTACCAATCCAGGGATTGAATCCAAGTCTCCTGCATTGCAGGTAGACTTTACCAACTGAGCCACCAAGGAAACCCCACAAAATACTATGCAGCAGTTAAAACAAATCAAGGTGTATACCCAGTAACATGGAAAGGTCTTTAGTATTAGTGCTGAGGGCAAACTAAATAATGTCTATAGCATATCAGCAATGCAAAATTAAAATATATGTACATCAATGCAAAGAATTGACTCAGTGGAAAAGACCCTGATGCTGGGAGAGATTGAAGGCAAGAGAAGGGGATGACTGAGGATGAGATGGTTGGATGGCATCACTGAATCAAAGGACATGAGTTTGAGCAAGCTCGAGGAGTTGGTGATTAACAGGGAAGCATGGAGTGCTGCAGTCCATGGGGTCGCAAAGAGTCGGACACGACTGAGTGACTGAACTGAATTGACATCGAATGTTTATATGCACACAAAATAAAGCTACAAGTTTATACAAATGAAAGGATTCAGATAAAAAATATGATATGATAAAATATGATTCCCTACAGAGAGGGAGGGGCTTCCCTGGTGGCTCAGAAAGTAGAGAATTCACCTACAATCTGGGAGGACCTGGGTTCAATCCCTGGGTGGGAAAGATCCTCTGGAGGACATAGCAACCCACTCCAGTTATTCTTGCCTGGAGAAGCCCCATGGACAGAGGAGCCTGGTGGGCTGCAGTCTATCCACGGGGTTGCAGAGCTGGACACAACTGAGTGACTAAGCACAGCACAGAGAGGCAATGTAACAAGAAGTTGGGGGAGGAAAAGAATGGAATTTTTTTAAAGTGTATATGACAGCAAAAGCCATAAAGAAAAAAAAAACTTGGTGTTCCTATAAATGACAGAAATTTTAAAGTCTGGAAATGGCAGAATATAATGTACTTTTAGGAAGAAAGTTTGGCCCAGTGTGAAGTGCATACCCCGGTAGATATAGTTTATTCTAGAATTGAAGAGCATTGGTTCATCATCTCTTTTCTGCACATGCTGAGTAGATCTTTATCATTCTGTTGCAAAGGCTAGGAAAATTGGCAGACTAAACTGCCAATAAGTAAAGAGGGATGTAGAACTTTGTTAAAAGATGAAACTGAAGACTAGGTTGGACAGAGAGTTAATAGCTGCAAATAAAAGCTGTATCTTAAAGTCCAAATTTGACTATCTTCTGGAAACTTTACTGAAAATATTCCTGCACTGTGTAGATAATGAACTATGTAAATAGTAAGGGTTTTACCAAGATAAGTGTCTATTTCATTTTCTTATAAGTGTGCCAAAGAGAGAGCAATGAGACATTAAAACAAAGTCTTGATGAGTGTGTCTTGGGAACTCAGAATAGGTGTCTCTGCAATAAACTCACACAGGCCCTACCATTTGCATTACCAAGAGCTGCTTCATCTGTACAAACAGACTTTCTATAGAACCATAACTGAACACTACAGGCAACAAGCCAACATTTTAAAACTTCATCAAGCTCCAGTGCCAGGTGACAACTGTTTGCTTGACATGATTCATACAACACATTTCATCTAGTTATCTCAGAATCAAAGGAATTTTACCAAAGCTTTCTCATTCATATAAACAGGAATGATTTCTCCTCCAATCACATCTGTGAAAAGTGGAAAACATACCTGGGAAGTTCCAGGACGAGATCCTACTGATTAAATTTTCAGAACAAAGAACTTAAAAACAGAAAGTTGGCAGCCTTATTTAGCATTCCTCTATTGTGAATCCGCCTGCAATGCAGGAGACCCTGGTTCAATTCCTGGGTTGGGAAGATCCGCTGGAGAAGGCATAGGCTACCCACTCAAGTATTCTTGGGCTTCCCTTGTGGCTCAACTGGTAATAAAATCCGCCTGCAATGCGAGAGACCTGGGTTCAATCCCTGGTTTGGGAAGACCACCTGGAAAAGGGAAAGGCTACCCACTTCAATGTTCTGGCCTAGAGAATTCCACAGACTGTATAGTCCATGGGGTCACAAAGAGTTGGATACAACTGAGTGACTTTCACTATAGTGAAGACACTTTTTTTCATTTGAATGCAGAAATATAACTAAAAGGCAACCAGAATCAAAATAATTTTTAATTAAAAATGACACATATAAATAAAACATAACATGGTTAACAATACTGTATATATAACCATGGGGCCTTCCCTGTTGGCTCAGCAGTAAAGAATGCACCTGCAATAGAGGAGAGAAAAGAGATGTGGGTTCAATTCCTGGGTTGGGAAGATCCTTTGGAGGAGGAAATGGCAACCCACTCTGGTATTCTTGCCTGGAGAATCCCATAGACAGAGGAGCATAGTGGGCTACGGTTCATGGGGTCACAAAGAATCGGACATGACCAAGCAACTGAACACACACATATATAACCTTACATTTCTACAGACATGTTCATGAGAGTCAAATGTTTGTTTTTCTGTTTGGTTTGTGCTTCATTAATCTGAAAGACATTCTTTCCCCTCTGAATCTTCTCGTGACGTATCATTTCAGCCCCTACTTAATTATCTATCATCTCATCTTACTATCTTTTCACCCATTCAGAATAAGGTAAACTTCGATAAAAAGTGGAAGTTAAAGGAGGGTATCTTCAATAATGACCAAAACTATTTTATTTATAAGGGGTATTTTTATTTTACCCTTATTATTACTTAAGGTAAATACATATTATCTATGGGAAATGAGATGGGGATATTAGTTCCTTCCCTCTACATAAAATAAGTTCCTGTATAACCAAGAAAAACTATTTCAAATTACTATAGTGACTTCCCTGATAGCTCAGTTGGTAAAGAATCCACTTGCAATGCAGGAGACCCCGGTTTGATTCCTGGGTTGGGAAGATACGCTGGAGAAGAGATAGGCTATCCACTCCAGTATTCTGGCCTAGAGAATTCCAAGGACTCTATAGTCCTGGAGTTGGAAAGAGTTGGGCATAACTGAGCAATTTTCACTTCCATAGTGACATGATGAGGGAAAATTTTATTATAAGAAATTCTCAACTTCAAAAGATGGTTATAATCAAAACTGCAGTGAAGTATAGCACCTCACACCAGTCACATTGGCCATCATAAAAAAACTACAAATTATAAATGCTACAGAGGATATGGAGAAAAGGGAACCTTCTTGCACTGTTGGTGGGAATGTAAATTGATAGAACCACCGTGGAGAACAGTATGGAGAACCTTTAAAAAAAAAGAAAAAGGAATAAAACTATCATACAACCCAGCAATCCCACTACTGAGCATATATTCAGAAAATCATAATTGAAAAAGACACATGTACCCCAATGTTCATTGCAGCACTATTTACAATCACCAGGACATGGAAGCAACCTGAATGCCCATCAACAGATGAACGGATAAAGAAGTTGAGGTACATATATACAATGGCATATTACTCAGCCATAAAAAGGAATGAATCTGAGTCATTTGAAATGAGGTATGATAAACCTAGAGCCTGTTATACAGAGTGAAGTAAGTCAAAGAGAAAAAGAACTATCATATGTTAATGCATATATACGGACTCTAGAAAAATGGCACTGATGAACCTACTTGCAGGGCAGAAACAGTGATATAGACATAGAAGATGGTCTTGTGGATACAGTCGGGGGAGGAGAGGATGGGACAAATCAAGAGAGTAGCAGTGACATATATACAGCACTACGTGTAATAAAGCTGGTGAGAAGCTGCTACATGACACAAGGAGCTCAGGCCCGCACTCTGTGATGACATAGACAGGTGGGATGGGGTGGTGGGTGGGAGAGACACACAAGACAGAGGGAATAAATATATACTTATGGCTGATTCATGCTGCTGTATGGCAGAAACCAATGCAACATTGTAAAGCAATTATGTTACAATTAAAAGAATAGATGGGTATATATCAAAGGACCTCAGTCTAGGATCTTCCTCTTGCCCTCTCTCATTTTCCTGGCTAAAAACCCAACTTTAGATACAAATGCACAATCATTAGCTTTGTCAAAGGTTCTGTGAGAAATTGAAGAGTGGAGGCAAAGACTGACAAAGTCTAAAAGTTATATATACTTAGAAAAGACAATCTGTTCTAGACGCAAATTCTATATTATACTAAGATGCCTACTTTTCTTATAATGAGACACATTAATATAGCACCTCAACAATTCATGCTAAATAAATACAAATATTCTTGCACCTCAATCTACCCATGTATGAAGTGAAATAACCTAACATTAACAATGTCACATAATAGTTTTAACATTATGGTAAGGAAAAAGTCCTCACTCAATACAACAATTATTGGCCTGATATTTACCAAGTTTTCCTCTTACATAATCATAAGTCAACATTTAAAAAACAACAATATAACATTTAATGTCCAATTTTACTTTTCTTAACATTCAACTTGAAACTAATAAACTTGTTTATTCATATCACTTAGTCACCTCATTCTTTGTACACCTTAACTGAGTTGGGATTTCACAGAATCTCAGAGCTAGTATGTTACCTCTCATCTCCTCAGGCTCAAGAACAGTATTAGGGGCTAAAACAAGTCCTCAAACAATATGTTAAATCACTAATTACACTAAGACATGATAGCACTTAAGTTATAAGCTACAAAAGTCCACTATCAAAAAAGCTCCAAAACACTGCTATTTTTCTTTCCATTCCAAGTACACATACCTCTGTTTCTATAACGAGAAAGAATTATACGTCGATAACCACTTAACCAATCAGTTTCCTAATAAGCAACATATTTTACTGTATGTACAATAGAGAATTACACCTGCCTACCAATGCTTCTTTATATTCTCTCTTTGACGTATTTAATGTTCCCACAGAATGATTTTTTTCTTATAAGATGACAAATTATTATAATCTACAAAATACATTTTTTCCCAGTGAGTTAGGACACTCTTGAGATTTCCTATTTCTTTCCTATTTTCTTTCACTAACATTCATTTAAAAGGTACAGTATAGTAGTAGTAGGACCACAGCTGCCTGTAATACAGTCATTTGTAACTTGCCTTTTCATGTCATTCTATACAGCAAATAAATGTAAATGCAACTCATGGGGTGAGTACTTCCTAAAATATAATCATGCAAAATGTCAACAGTATGTTTAATGATTTAGTTACAGGTTTTGATTCTTATATTTTATGTCATTATGTCAGTGGTATTTACTGCAAAGCAAGCATTCAGCAAATTTACACAGGAGAAAAATGTCAAGTTCATGACTGTTGTAATGAGAAAAGATGCAAAAAGATCTATTTAAGCACCTTGTGAAATTCTGTTTCATATAATTTAAACTTTTCAGGTAGTTTTGAAATCTCACTATTCTAATAAATGTTATATGATATTTACAAAGATAAGAATACACTAGATGATTCACAGGGCATAGGGTTTCTCCTCATGGGGTTTACAGTCTAAGCTACATAGCAAAACATAAGTAACAAACGTTTTTAAATCTTGCAGCAATGTTAAATTTTTAAAACTCTTGAAAGTACATCAGAGTATAACAATTTTCATTGCATGAAAACATAAATTGAGTTTTACGTTTCTTTATCAAACAGTATAGTTCACAACTTTTATTCATTTAATCCAATTTCCCAATCCTCCAAAACAATTTTAACAGATACTGTGTTAGTAAAACAGCATTTTTTACTCATCCTAAAGCCCACAGAATATATTCTGGAGGAAGGTAGAATGATTTTAACATCACCGTGTAAAATGCCATCCAATAAGGTATAGTCAAATCAACAACTAAGCACTTGAAATACATCTACCAGTCCTCCCATCAAAAATATAAAATCTAAGAACTAATGCCCTTTCAAGGAATAGGTTCTGGCTAGGAAGAAGTACAATTAAAACAATATTATGCTAGGTCAAAAGTTTTTCAAAAATTCACTGCAATTACAATTATCACTGACAAGTCTTAAGAAGCAAAAGTATAAAGTATGAATTAACAAGAATGTGCAAAAGACTGCACAAAATGTTTCAATGAACAGCAAATGCAAATACCAACATCTCTATAAAACACAATATCAAGTATTTACGGTTTATTGAAAACAAATTCTCATCCAAATTTAATTTGCTTTGCATGTCAAATTTTGCAAATATCTGCATGAACATGCCAATATAAGCTATTTTATTGTTTTATCTTGGTTTTAGATATAAATAACCATTTGGAGAATACCTGAAAGGAATAACATGCCCTATATATTAAAATATTTATTTCTCTGATAATAAGTTGTTAGAGTAACATAAGTGAACTTTTGTGTTTCCCAATTCATAAATCAATTGGTGCTTATACTATTTCTGAAAATAAAAGAGGGGGAACATCCACCAACTCATTTTATGAGGCCAGCATGATTCTAATTTTTTTAAAAAATGACAAAAATATTGTAAGAAAATTTAATCAATACCAATATTTCTCAAGAAAACATACACAAGTATGTCTGTAACAAAATCCTAACAAATCAAACCAGTAACACATAAAATGTGTAATAAATCATGATAAAAATGGGACTTACCCTAGAATTTAAAAGCTGCTTAATATTAGAGTATCAATCAGTGTAATTTACCAGATTAACAGACTAGAAGACAAAAAGACAAATACACCCACACATATATCATGAATTGATTTTCAATAAAGGTGTCAAAGTAATTCAATGAAGAAATTATAGTGCTTTCAACAAATGATGCTGAAAAAAGTGGATACTTATATGGAAAGACATGAAACTTACATTACCTCATATATAAAAATCAACTTAAAATGTAAAATCAACCTAAAGAGATGATAAACTTCGAGAAGAAAACAGACAAGTTAAATGACATTAGGTTAGACAAAATTTTTAATACTATATAGAAAGCCCAGAGAAAGAAACTGATAAATTAACTTCATCAAAATAAGACTTCTGCTCTTTGAAAAGACACACTTAAGAAAACGAATAGGCAAGCACATTGATGTGAGGGGAAAAACCTGCAAAACATATTTTTGATAAAGGGTTTGTATTCAGAATATGTAAATATCTAAAAAGAACTCAATAAGGAGACAAAAAACATGATTTGGGGGGATATGGGTAAACCTATTGCTGATTCATGTTGATTTTTGGTAGAAACCAATGCAATACTGTAAAGAAATTATCCTTCAATTAAAAATAAATAATTTTTTAAAATAGTAAATGTAAATAGTAAATGGATACTTTACAAATGGGGATATGTAAATGACCAATAAGTGTATGTGAAAATGTTCAACATCATCAGTCACTCTAGTACAACACAAATTGAAACTGCAATAAACTACTACTACTACATACTCAATGTAACTGGAGCTAAAATTAAAAACACTGTCAATACTTGTGTTAGCAAAGATGCAGAGCAACTGGAACTCATACATTACCAGAGGAGATGCAAAAATGGTACAGTTGGAAAACAGTTTGCAAAACTTTATTGAGTACCTATTATACGTCAGGCACAGTACAGAAATGGAGCAGTTTGGGAAGAAATTCTAGTCTTAGGAATTTGGTCTTTTTACTCTGTAGCCAATAAAAGTAAGAGAGTTCTTCAGAGCTCATGGCAATTTCACACACATTATCTCAATCAATCTTCACAAAAAATGATTTTGTAGAATGAGGAAACAGAGACTTGGAAGGCATATGTTTATGCTTAAAGTACTGCAGCAACAGAGAGGGAGAAAAACATCCAGATCTTCCTCCCCCACCTGAGCGCTCCTCGGCTGCTCCATTCTCCATACTATTATGCTGTTTTTCTCAAGAAAACAATAAATCATTTAAAAAAAAAAGCATGATGTGATAAAAGTCGTATTTTAGTCAAATATGAATGGGTTGAATTAGAATGCACAGAATCTGGTAGCAAAGAGATCTAGCATTCTAAAAATCCAGGAGTAAGTGGAAGCCATAGGATGAAAGTCAGTGTCTGTAAGACTACACAAAGATTCAACTAGGTATCTTATTTGAAATGCCAAGAAACTAAAAAATAAGCAGAAGACTAGTAGAGCCACTTACAAAACTGAAATGTCAATAACCAGATCTGTTTTGTTGAGGAAATCATCTACTCTGGTCAAATTATTTCCCAAACACAAAGATAAACACATTATAGAAGCCTCTACTACTAAAGCCAGAATAATGCAGGGTTTACTGCACTTGGATATTCTATTTACAGATATTTGTAATTTATATTCTAAGCAGTCCAAACCCTCCAACAATCCCCAAAGGTATCTACAGTCACAAAGTCCAGTAAGAGTTATATGCCCACTTTCTGGAAGCTTCTAAAATAGTTGATATACCTAAAACTAAAGAACAAATAAGTATCTGTTTAATTAAATCTATCATTGAGTCAAGGCTTTCTTCCAGGGGATCAGAGTTATTTACCAGTAACAAGTAAATGCCTATTCAAAGGCATGCAACTGAGAAAGTATTTTAAAATCTATAAAAAGATCAAATCTATCTTACCTCTCAGTTGGAAATTATTTCTCACGGCAGGGCTATATGTGTAACCTCTCCCAAGATTCTAAAAAATCCCATTCTTTGTATTGGTTTACTGACAACATCATCCGACTGGTAGCTCTTTGATAGCTATAACTTGAGATCCAACAGATAAGCTAGTTCTTTAAAGGGAATAACTGGCGTGCTGAGTCCCTGGGTTGCAAAGAACCAGACATGACTTAGAGACTGAACAACAACAGAGAGCTGAGGCCAAATAAAATCCTATGCAACCCAGAGTGGAAAGAACATAGGTCAATACTGCACTTTTGCGATGGCCAGTAGAGGCTGCCAATGTACAAGACCTACAGGGCTCCCCTCCACCTCACAAACATACAAGGTGTTGCCACCAAAACAAAACACATTTCCCATGGCATAGTATGAAGCCCAGCATTCTGGGCTCCTCAAAGAATATTATTCAACAGCAATCACTAACTATCTTTTCAACCATAGCTTCTGGGCATGTGTTGAACAAACAAAGGAACTGCAGGGTATTTTGAGTACTTTTGAAAGATGATCACACTTAGCCACTCTCTGGTCAAAAGAAATCACGATGTGTTACACAATTACCTTTCCAGAAGTGATCCTTCAGATTTTAGAAACATGTGAAAATGAGTATTTTCACTGAAAAAACAGTTTGCTTTATGGTCTTAAAATTCTCCTTTGAATAGATGCATTATTTGACGTCTTCAAATAAAGGGAACAGGTTAGAGCTAAAGAAAATTTTCAGTTACTGAATACAGAGTCATAAGTTGATCTATAATTTATTTGTAAGTATCAATCTTAAATCACCAATCCTAACATGCTTAAAAGGAACTTCCTCGCATGCAGCAGTCAGGGGAGATTCTGTCTGTCTGTGCCCCTCATCCAGAGCCAAGAACACAGACACTCAAATATACCAAGTGGCAATCAATTCTTAGAATTCATTTCATGAATCTGCTCGACAATTTTAAGAATTATGTATCTGGCCCTTTTTGAGCTCCACAACACTGCCATTTCTTGTAGAGAGGAACTCTGCTGTCAATCACAGCTCCCTTTTGCCACGCAAATATGTGCTGCAGCTTTCACTTGTCACTCCTATTACATGTAATGTAGGCAGCTTAGCACTAAATCAATTTAAGGAACTGCAGAAGTTAAATACATACATTATTATGACGATGACAGAAAAGGCAATGAATGTCTTGCGGCTCCATTTGCTTTCTTTGTTAAGAAAGAAAAAGCTAATTATCTGCAGCTGTCAACCATGAAGACCTAGACCTATTTAAGTCAACATTAGCCTTGGACAACTGAAAACATTTCTCATATTTTTGCCCAATTGTTTTCTTTTTCCAAAAAACGTATCTCATTATGAAATATCAAACATTCTGAAGGACAATGTAAAAACAAGTTGCAAAATATAAGACTAAACATTTGTATCCCTTTTCAAAACCAATTCATTTTAATACTCAAAAAACTGACTGCCAATTTTTTGTAATATCCATTCTCTAATTAGTGTAGTCAAAATTTAGAAAGATACCAACCCTCTCCACATAAATTCATATTAAAAAAATTCAACTGAAACCCCACAGACTAGTGGTTGCAATGAAATTATGTTAAGATGATCAAAGGAGAAATTTTAGCCATGTATTTAATGAAGGGAAAGAAAAACTCATTTCCAAAGTTAAAATGCTGATAAATAACAGAAAATTCACACTGAATTACCACCTTCTATGTAGTATCATGTAGTCTTTATCTATCAATCTTCCATTTTTCAATCTAGTCCCATTAAAATCTAAACCTGAATAGCTAATTAGTTTGCATATTTCTTATCCAGAAAATATCAAACAAGAATGAAAAGAATACTCTTAATAAGTTAAAAAAAATCAATATATAACCTATGGAATCTCGTAACAGTGAGTTCTTAAAAGTATACAAAGGTCATTATTCCTTGATTATGAACATTCTCTGCATTTGCTCTACTGAGTTTTCAGTGGTAAAACATTATTTTTTTATTTCTTGTGAAGAGCTCTTCTCTCAAGAATACACTTAACAGTATTTTAAAATTCCATATTAAAACACTATGCATTTAGCTTTCTAAAGAATTAAACCTATGTAACCCCTAACATAAGCAAAATCAACATAGATAAATTGAAACTCAATCACATAAGAAAACAATCTAACAAATAGCCTAACAAAATTAGTTTTACAAATAATAGCTTAACGTTTAAGTCCCTAAACCAGCCTTAAAGAGAAGTCTTTTCTAACTACATCTAACCCACCACTCCTCCCTTCTACCTAAAGGAATCACTATTATATTTTCAGGAGACAAGGGAGAAAAGGTCAAGAATCTTTAATAGCATAAAAAGCAAAGTCATTTCAGATCCAAAGACTCACATGTGGAAATGGCTAAGCTACAGACGCAGACGTGGCCTGTGCGATAGGTAAAGAAACAGTACAGTTAAGTACCAAACAAACATGAAGTAAAATTTCTACTGACCTTAACTAGCAATAGACAGGATCAAAATTCCATTGTAACTTTGTCAACAAAGCCCAGGTTCTTTTCATAACACAATACTATCCCCAAGCAGAATTCTTCTCTAACTCTACATTTTTAAAAATCTCTATCTATCAAGATTGAGCAATGATTGCCATTCTGTACAACTGATGATACTGGTAAGAGTGTTATCCAAATGCACAAAGCAGAAATGAAAAAATATGATTGGGAAACAATCCTTTGTTTTAAAATGAGGAGGATAAGACAGGTGACCTTCCAGGGTCCTTTTAGCACTAACGTTCTAATATTCTTTGGATTATTTATCTTGCAAGACATCTGGGAACGGATAAGAAGCCTCTGGCTATTTCTTTCCTACTTTCTGACATCAGTTCAAGGTAACATTATAATTCCCAGCTGATTATTGTATAAAAACCTAAAAATATCATCTACAACTAATATAATTCTCACAACTCTGTGAGAGGAGTAATTATCATATACAGCTGAGAGAAACTAGGTTCAAGATTGTGGTGACTTGGCACAAATCACCAAACTACTAAATAAGAGTAACTCCAAAGGCAGGTCTGCCCTACTCACAACTCAGGACACTTCCCATCAGGCACTAAAGGCCACCGTAATAACAGGGTCTATTTGTACATCACCAGGACTTCGTTACATGCTCCTCTTTTCGTTCTCAGAACAGCCCTGTAATGAAACAAGGCAGGTAACAGTAGTATTCTGGCCTCATTTTACAAATGAGAAAACTGAGACTCAGAGAGAAATTCAAACCACTTGCTGAAGGATCCTTCAGAGTAATGTCAAAGTCTCAAACACAGGCTTCCTGACTCCAAGTTCAGTGTTTCTTTTGTCACTGTAATTTTTATTGTCAATTACAAGTTGGCTTTAACGTATCTTTAAAACATTTTTATGCCTACACTGTGTAACCTGGTCTCTCCAACTCTGAAATCTAGTCAATGGAATTGAGCCCACAAAGGCATCATGTTTACACTTACATGTGACATACCTTACACTTCCAATACAGAATTTATTTTCCAAAGATATCTGCCTATGACTGTCAAAAAGATTTCCACTCAGATTTTGAATGATCAAGAACAAGGTTCTGCACATTAGAAAAATCCTACTTGAATCCCACCAGAAAAAAAAAAAAGATGCCTAATTTGGGAGTTTGTTAAATTATAAATCAGACTTCTCCTTGCTCATAACCCCTTAATAGGACAGTCAGTAGTACTGCCTTCTTGTCATTAATTCCTCAAAATCTTTCTACCCAAATGCACTGACATTACCGAAGGCCAGAATGATCTCATTTAGTAAAGCAGCTTCTTGCCCTTTCATTAGGCCCTAATCTAAATTACAGTATAAAGACATAAGGCCCTGGACTCATGACTGGTTCATGATAAAGGGCACTAGCTGGTCCTGTGGCCTGATGAAGTCTGGGGACACAGAAGGGTCTTTTTTGGACTTTATCATTCTAAGACCAGTCAATTCATTTTGAACCAGAAAAATAAAATATAATCTTGGGCCATCTGGTTCTGTAACACTCTATATTTGTTTAGAAAGGTCACTGTTGTCAAGTTATTGAATGTTATCTCTGGAATTGACAGGAAGAGAGAAGTTTCTGAAAGCAGGCCAGGAATATTAAAGCACCGTATATTAAGGTGTAAAGTAGTGTTTAAAAGCTTGGGCTTTGAGGTTAAACAGACCACAGTTCAAATCCTAGCTCCACTACCTACTAGTTAAGTGGCCTTGGGCAAGGCAGCAGTTTTCTTAACTCATTTTACCCATCTATAAAGCCTAGATAATAACATTCTAGAGGAATACTTGTAATAACAACATTACCTAACAGTTATACATCACTAGTCTATAGTTAACCATTCAAAACTTATTCAGCAATCATTATCTGTTAACTTTCATTCTCCTTTTACTCTAGTTTGGTATGAAACTAGTTTCATTGCTTTTATTAAATCTTTTTCCAGACAACAAAGTGGAATTTAAATATAGGCTTAGAATTTATGCTATGCACATAAAATACATGAATTTAGAGCCTATCTTTAACAAAACTCCAGTCTATCTTAAGCATTTAAGCATCGGTCACTCTTTTTTTAAACCAGATTTATAGAAGCCATTACTTTGTTAGTAGAATGACAGAGTTAACTGTGTCACTCAAGAATGAATACTAAGCAGTATCAAATCTGCATCCGAACTTCAGTGAGACTAGTACAGCTGTTTTACTGAACAACTGTTTCAGTGTCTGATGTTGTTATACGATAGTTATTTTCTCTGTATTAGGTAGTTTTCTATCCATGTTTCATAGCGGTACTATGAGCCAACTATTGCAGCAACGAGAAAATCCAGAGTTGATACAGATAGGTTATTTATGTCCTTCTCCTTTGGGAGATTAGCAATGTGTCTAAAAATATACAAAAAATTAAAACATATACTTAGAAAAGCAGCTCAATTGAAACTCCATCCGGAATGTAGTCAAACGGCACTGCTTCAGTTCAGCAGGTCAGATTCCAGACTGACTTACATGACACCACGTGTACATACGCTCAGTCGTGTCAGACTCTTTGCAACTCCGTGGACTGTAGCCCACTAGGTTCCTCTGTCAATGGAATTTTCCAGGCAAGAATACTGGAGAGGGTTACCATTTCCTACTCCAGGGGATCTAACCCACGTCTCTTGCATCACCTGCACTGGCAAGCAGGTTCTTTACCACTGGCGCCACCTGGGAAGTCTTGTATCTCAATGATGGGCAAACATTTCACCTGCACTTTGGTAGGAATATCCATCATCACGTGTTGAATTGTATTATCCCCATACTTTCTGACTGCTTTTTCCCAAATCAACGTATGCCCTATAAACTGGAGCAAGAGTTATAGTCTCAGGCTAGGAAACAACATTTCTGTCTTTTCTACTTCAACTATCAGCTGCGATGCAGTTTCCTGCTTGGTGTCAATGAGAATAGGTCCATCTCCTCCATGAGCTGTTGGGCGGGTTCTCTGCTTTCTCCACATTGACCTAAGAGGTCTAGGAGTCATCAAAAACAAATCTCAAACTTCAGGTTCTGGTCAAGATTACTCATAGACCGACAGACAGAAGTCTAATATTCAAGTATTGAATTAAGGGCTACAAAGGTAAGGATTACAGAAATTGATAATCTTACACAGAAAAATATTACAATATATGAGAAACTCTCTTGACCAGCCTTCATTTACCCAGCTTGCTAACTGAACCCACACTCTCCATTTCCTCTCCCTCTTCTGCAGGGACAGATGCCCACAGTGTGCTGAAAACTCTCAGAATGTAGTCTGCTCTCTGGTCCACCCCTCACAGTCCTGCTCCCCAATGCTGAGTGTCTCTTCCCCCCAAATCAGCAGTATTTGCTGATTAGGGGAGTTTTGTTACTGTAATTAATTTAATTACCTATTACACAAATAGTGAAAGCAAAAACAAAAGCTAAAGTATCTAAAAATTTCTCCAAAAGCTTTGAAAGACTTAATAAAGGCAAGTCACTATGTAACCCTGTTGTTGAAATAGACAAAGAGAAATATAAAAAACTTATGAAAATCATAAAATACAGAACAATGGCTCTCAAACTTTAGCCTGGAGGCCTTATAAAAACAGACTGCAGAGCCCCACCCTCTTAGTTTCTGATTCAGTGAGTCTGGGGTGAAAACAAAGAATTTGCATGCTAGAAAGTTCCATGTGATGCCAATGCTGTTGTCTGGAAACCACACTTCGAAAACTATTGCTTTCAATTCTCTAAAGTTGTAATCTACACTACAGAAATAAAGTATAAACTGAAAATGATTTGCTATAGATGTAATAGATTCAAGAAAGACGCATTGTTCCAGTCAGCAAACCCATTCAAACGAAAGGCCTTGGCCCTAATCCAAAGACATTTATGTTTCGAGTTAAGACATTAGTGGAATGTATACATCATTTTTTATGAGCTGTACTGACTTTTTCAATTAATGGATAAACTATGAGAAACAAACTCATCAGAAGAGATCTCCTGTCAGATACAAGTGATAAAATTATTACCAGAGCCTAAAAATCCCTTCCCAGGTAGCTCAGTGGTAAAGAATCTGCCTGCCAATTAGACGCAGGTTCAATCCCCGGGGCGGGTAGATCCCCTGGAGTAGGACATGGCGAGCCACTCCAGTATGCTTGCTTGGGAAATCCCATGGACAGTGGAACCTGGTGGGCTACAGTCCATGGGGTTGCAAAGAGTCAGACATGATTTGGCGACTAAAAAACAACAAAAATCCCTTCATTTCACTATCTGTAAAAGGAGAATTCTAATGTGTAGAATTGGTTTAAAAATTTGCTAAAATCTCAAGCTTACAGTATCAGTGAAGCCTTTAAAATAAAAATTTATGTATCATTATCTAAACTTACTTATGAGATTTCTGTATTGGAGGATTAGAAATATACATTGTCAGCCAAGTGGCAGAGTCAATAGAGATCTGTCCTCATATTCAAAGTGGCTTTTTCTCCAACCTCACAACATGGCAGTATGATCTTTGGAAGAGTTCAAGACAAATTAGAAACAACATTTGGCTCCAAATCAATCTACATGTCTGCAAAATAGAAAATGCCAAAATTCATTCAGCTATTTAAAACTAGATGGACTATAAGCATTATATCTGTGTTTTGAATAAGACTGTAAGCATACCCAAAGACATACTTACTATTAAATGGCTAGTTTATTGAATATAGGCCATTATAAGAGAGCTGGTCTAACCCACACTGAAGCAAAGTTTTTGGCAACACAACCCTGTTTAGGCAAGAAATCTGTGGAGAACAGATGATAGAAAAATTCACAGATGGATGCAGTAGGCTAAGTGAAATGGAGAACACCATGTTCAGAGAGCATCAAAGAAGCAGCCTAGGTATATGCTGAAGTAATGCATCTGAAGATGTGGCATTTATGGACTGCTTGGAAACAAGATAAACTACTCAGTGACAGCAATCACCATTATGATCATGCAAGCTTACCGTTTTAGAAATTAGAGGTACAGACAAAAGCATTATCTTTGCCTAAGAAGGTGCTAATATGTAATGCAGTATCATATGAATTCCAAAAGTAAAGAGGACCATATTTGATAAAGTATAAAGGAATTCAAATGGCCAGTTTTACACACTCAATCCAATATGTTTAGAACACTAGCCCCAATTAGTATTTGAGGTCAGGGAACAGTTTGTGAAGATTTGCAATAACTCTTCTGTTTCTTTAGAAAGTGATTCAGAAGTAAATAAAGGCCTAACATCATGTTAGCAGTAAGCTATAGACCTAGAAATGGTTAGGGTGGTCACTATAAGACAAAACAAAACCAAAAACATAAAACAACAAGTGTTGGTGAGGATGCAGAGAAACTAGAACCCTTGTGTACTGTTGGTGGAAATGTAAAATGGTGCAGTTGCTATGAAAAACTGTATGAAGTTACTCAAAAAATTAAAAATATAACTGTCAAATGATCCAGTAATCCTACCTGTGTATATACCCAAAAGAACTGAAATCAAGATCTTGAAGAGATATTTATACACCCATGTTCTCTACAGCATTATTCACAATAGCCAAGAAGTGGAAGCAACCTAAATGCCCATTAATAAATAAATGGATAGGATGGGTTGGGAGTTTTGGATTAGTAGATGCAAATTATTATATATGAAATGAATAAACAAGGTCCTACTATATAGCACAGGGAAGTATATTCAATATCCTGTAATAAACGACAATGGAAAGGAATGTGAAAAAGAATATATACATGTGTAAACTGAATTACTTTGCTGTGCAGCAGAAATTAACACAGTATAAGTCAAATATACTTCAATTTAAAAAACCACCGAAGAAAAAACTATTACTTCAGTAAAATAAATTTTAAAAAATAAATGCATAAATAGTATACACATAAAGGCATACCTGGAAGCCATTGCAGGTTTGGTTCCAGACCACCGCAATAAACTGAATATCACCAACAAAGTGAGTCATGTGATTTTTTTGGTTTTCCAATGTATATAAAAGCTACGCTGACACTAAACTACAGTCTATTATATGTGCAACACCATTGCGTCTAAAAGATACTTTATTGCTAAAAAATATTAACCATCTGAGCCTTTACTGGGTCATAACTTTTTGCAACAGGAATATCAAGACACCAAATATAATAATAATGAAAAAGCTTGAATTATTGGGAGAATTATCAAAATGTGACACAAAGACAAGAAACGAGCACATACTGTTGGAAAAAGTGGCATCAACAGATTTGTTGGGTGCAGGGTTGTCATTAACCTTCAATTTGTTAAAAAAAAAAGTGCACTACCTGAGATGCACAATAAAACGAAGTGCAATAAAATGAGGTATGCCTGTACAATGGAACAGTATTTAGATTTTAAAGAGAAGGCAATCCTGTCATATTCTACAACATCTTGATGACACTACAGTATGTGAAATAAGACACTCACAAAATCACAAATACTGAATGATCATATGTATATGAGATGTTTAAAATAGTAAAATTCTTAGAAAGTGGAATTGTCATTACCAGAGGCTAAGGGGACGGAAGAAAGGAGAATTATTCTCCAAGGGTGTAAAGTTTCAGTTCTGCAAGCTGAAGAAGTTCTAGAGGTCTGTTGTACAACAATGAGCGTACATTTCATGTACTGTACTTGAAAATGGTTAGTCTGGTGAGAGAAAAGCCATAGAAATAAAAACATCTTGAAAACTCTGGTACGTTCACAGAAAAAGTACTGAAAAGGTTCACTCTAACTTGCTTAAGAAATAATATAATCTCACAAGAGTAGACTGAATATGAATCATTATAATCTCTCAGTAACACTAATTTCTATAAAATTCTAGGAACCTATGACTTAAATTTGTTACTTCTAATGGAAAGAGATATGGCATATCAGAATTACTTGGAGGGCTTTTAAAATATTTCTTACTCTCAGCCAGAGAGATGCTCCCACTAGAGTGAGCCATCATTACTGAGGCAACTGTGCTATATTCTTCAACTGTGCTGGGACTGAAAACAGATTGAGAATTATGTTTTTATTTAAATGATAGTTTAAATCAGTAATAAAAATATTCAATTTAATCACTTTTCCTATAATAAGAAAATTACACACAGTGTTTGATATAATTAAACTTTCTTCACACTATGAAGCTAAATGTGTTCTATTTTCTGAATGCATACATAAGACATTGTAAATGTGGCTGCTTGAACAATGAACAATCTTTGTTATGAGGCCACATATTCATTTGGGCTTGGCACCGATAGAGAACAGGATCAACAATATCTGGAAAACGCAGGCAGAAATACCTCTCAAGACTTCTGAAATATTGTGTCCATAACATTATGCTTTTTGACAGCCCTTTCCTATGTGCATTTATCTCAAGATGCCTTTTTGCCATGATCTCCTCTCTTCCTCAAAGCACTTTTCTCACTGTTTCTTTTCCATATTTAGAGGAAGGTGAAGAACTAAATTTTCTACACCCAAACTTTCAGAAACAAAATAAACAGTATCTCTCATTTCCATACACTGCTGCTTCATTTCCAAGCAAACAAAGCTACATTTTAAGAGCCCAGGGTTAATTGAATCTTTTCACACTAACTTCACTTCAGTGCATTTTTCTTATACCATATTTTTAAAATCTATAGATAAGTATCCAATAGTACCGTAAAATTAAGCATTGACCTATATTCTCTATTGGTAACATTTTCTTAAAGATTATATAAATATGCTATTTTACATGGAAATTATACATTAATAACTTCAATTCTATAAGGGTATATTTCAGCTCTACAGTATCTTTTTATAATTTCCTGCCTCCTTTTGTGTTAAATAGATATTGTCTAGTGTACTTTTTTCATTCCTTGGTTGTTTCTTTCACTACAATGTTTTGAGTTATTTTCTTAGTGGTTGCTCTGGAAATTACAATTATCATTTTAATTTAAAACATTCTGGTCAGAAATGGTACGGACCTAAGAAGCAGAAGATATTAAGAAGAGGTGGCAAGAATACACAGAAGAACTATACAAAAAAGATCTTCATGACCCAGATAATCACGATGGTGTGATCACTCACCTAGAGCCAGACATCCTGGAATTATGAAGTCAGTGGGCCTTAGGAAGCATCACTACAAGCATAGCTAGTGGAGGTGATAGAATTCCAGGTGACCTATTTCAAATGCTAAAAGATGATGCTGTGAAAGTGCTGCACTCAACATGCCAGCAAATTTGGAAAACTCAGCAGTGGCCACAGGACTGGAAAAGGTCAGTTTTCATTACAATCCCAAAGAAAGGCAATGCCAAAGAATGCTCAAATTACCACACAACTGCACTCATCTCACACGCTAGCAAAGCAATGCTCAAAATTCTCCAAGCCAGCAATATATGAACCCTGAAATTCCAGATGTTCAAGCTGGATTTAGAAAAGGCAGAGGAACCAGAGATCAAATTGCCAACATCTATTGGATCATAGAAAAAGCAAGAGAGTTCCAGAAAAACATCTATTTCTGCTTTATTGACTATGCCAAAGCCTTTGACTATGTGGATCACAACAAACTATGGAAATTTCTTCAAGAGGTGGGAATACCAGACCACCTGACCTCCCTCTTGAGAAATTTGTATGCAGCTCAAGAAGCAACAGTTAGAACTGACATGAAACAAAAGACTGGTTTGAAATCAGGAAAGGAGTTACGTCAAGGCTGTACATTGTCACCCTGCTTGTTTGACTTATATGCAGAGTACATCATGAGAAATGTTGGACTGGATGAAACACAAGCTTAATAGATTGCCGGGAGAAATATCCATAACCTCAGATATGCAGATGACACCACACTTATGGCAGAAAGTGAAGAAGAACTAAAGAGCCTCTTGATGAAAGTGAAAGAGCAGAGTGAAAAAGTTGGCTTAAAACTCAACATTCAGAAAACTAAGATCATGGCACCTGGTCCCATCACTTCATGGCAAACAGATGGGGAAACAATGGAAACAGTGACAAACTTTACTTTGGGGGGCTCCAAAATCACTGCAGATGGTGACTGCAGCCATGAAATTAAAAGATGCTTGCTCCTTGGAAGAAAAGCTATGACCAACCTAGACAGCATATTAAAAAGCAGAGATGTTACTTTGCCAACAAATGTCCATCTAGTCAAAGCTATGGTTTTTCCAGTAGTCATGTATGGATGTGAGAACTAGACTATAAAGAAAGCTGAGCACCACAGAATTGATGTTTTTGAACTGTAGTGTTGGAGAAGACTCTTAAGAGTCCCTTGGACGGCAAGGAGATCCAACCAGTCCATTCTAAAGGAAATCAGTCCTGAAGGACTGATGCTGAAGCTGAAACTCCAATACTTTGGCCACCTGATGTGAACAACTGACTCACTGGAAAAGACCCTGATGCTGGGAAAGATTGAAAGTGGGAGGAGAAGGGGACTACAGATGGTTGGATGATATCACAACAATGAACATGAGCTTGAGTAAACTCTCGGAGTTGGTGATGGACAGGGAGGCCTGGCATGCTGCAGCCCATGGGGTCGTGCAGAGTTGGACACAACTGAGCGACTGACCTGAACTGAGTCTGGATTAACACTGAAATTTTATAATAATTTAACACTTGCCTCCAATATGCCTGTTTCCTTGCCTTTCTTTTTATTATTATTGTAAAACTACTTCTCTATATGTTACAATCTCATCAATTTACCATTGCTCTTTATTTCATGTTTACTGTCTAGTATCCTTTTGTTTCAACCTGAAATATTCCCTATAATGTTTCCTGTAGGGCAAGTTTGCTAGTGACAAACTCAGCTTTTGCTTATTTGTAAATGTCTTAATTTCTCCATCATTGAAAGAGATTTTAGCAAGATGTAGAATTCCCAGTTAACAGTCTTTTTTTCCCTTCAACACTTTGAAAATGTCTCCTAGTGTCCATGGTTTCTGATAAGTCAGCTATCAATATTTTTCTTTTGTTGCTTTTAAGATTTCTCTTTCACTTTCATAAATTTGACTATGATGTCTAAATTAGATTTTGATGTCTATGATTTATCTATATTTGGGTTTAATCTACTTGGAGTATACTAAGTTTCTTTAATGCATAAATTAATATTTTTTCAGCAAGTTTGTGATGTTTTCTGTCATTATTTCTTTTAATATTCTTTTTGCCTTTGTTTTTTCTTTTCTGCTCTTCTCCTTCTAAGACTCCCATTATGTGTATGTTGATACACTTGCAATGTCCCATAGGTCTCCTGAAGTTGTGTTCACTTTCTATTTCCTTTCTACTCCTCACACTGGATAATCTCTATTGAGCTACATTCAAGTTGACTAATACTTTCTTCTACCAACTCATATCAGTTATTTGAGCCCCTTTAGTAAATTTTTCATTTTTGTTATCATACTTTTAAACTTCAAAATTTCTATATGGTTCTTTTAAACTAACTTCTATGCTTGTTCATATTCTCTTTGGTAAGATAACAATTTCACACTTTGCTTTAGTTCTTTAGACATGGTTTCACTGAGTTCCTTAAACATATTTACAATAGCTGACTTAAAGTCTTTATCTTTTAAGTCCAAATCTAGACTTTTCTGTTGGGTAGTTTTTCACTTTTTCCCATGTATGTAGCACTTTTCTATTTCTTAAAGATCTCATAATTTTTGTGTTGAAAGCTAGCCATTTTAAATAATACATTTTAACAATTCTGGTATCAGAATCTTCCACAGTGCCCCGCTAAGACTTTTTAATCACTAGCTCTGTTCTTTTTCCTGGTGCTGCTGATTTGTTTAGTACTTTCATGAACTAATTATATATCCCCTGTATTATGTGGCTACTGAGTATTTCAGGCTTAGGCCTGGCTTCCTAGATCAGTATAATTTAGTGGTCAACCAATAACTGGTCAGAAGATTTCTTTAACTGCCTGTGTATCTTCCACCCTTTGCCAGAGAAACGTCTGTGAGAAGTCACACCTCTTAACTTCAGGTAGCTTTTAAGATGGCCACAGCTTTCACTTCCTTCTTGCACATAGCCTCAAAATCAGCCAGAGGTGGATCCTCTCCTTTCCCAGGTCTTTCCTGGGCATATGCAAAGCCTTGCACATCCTATAGTCTTTTAGATACCTTAGAAATACTTGGAGCTTTTCAAAGTTCCCTATGGTTGGCTAATCCTCAAGGATTTCCTTTTAAATTCCCGCCCAAGCTCTTGTTTGCCCCACCAGAAATCACAGCCTTAAATGGTGGAGATGTTGCCAAGAGTGGCTACTGTTTCAGGTAAGTCCAGCGGGTAGGCCTTTCTTCCCCCAACTGAGCTGAGCTCTGAGTCAAATTAACAGCCAATCTCTCTCTGAGAACTGGGTTTTCCCAGGGAGCTGCAAGTTCGAGCAAAACATTAACTGTGCTCTAGATATGGTGCTTTTCATGGCCCTCCAAAAGAGGTCAGATCTCTCCATTGTCAACAATGTTGCCAGCTTTTGCTATAGGACAAGCTGGGGAAGGAGGGAAAATGGGAGTGGACACAAATCAGATGCCACTGTCATCATCCATAGTTCAGTAGTTCTCTCTCCGACAGACAATTTTTAGTTCATCCTCTGGCTCTGATCAACAGCCATAATTCTGAAATGGTTGATTTTAGTTGTGTGGCCCATGTTTTTGTTGTGTTATACAGAGAGGGAGTATACTGAGGCCCTCACTCCAGCAATCTAGAAGCCAATCAAGCTCTGTAACATTATAAATCTATCTTCATGTGTTTTTTAAAAACAAAAAACATTTTAACAAAATTGTTTTTAAAATTATACTTATAAGCATTTAGATCACTGGTTCTCATCTCTAGTAGAAACTTATAAAACATTTTGCAATTTTTTATTTTTATAATTTTTAAATTATAATTGTAGAATAAAATATGCAATATTTATAGTTAAATAGGAAGAAACTGATCTGTGAGAGGAAAAAGATAAACTGCACAAGTAATGTCTCACAGTAGTATCTTTCCTGTTAAGTAATATGTGAATGATCAGATATAAAGGTGAGCGCATGTCATAGTTTTACTCTCAACCCAAAAGGCCTCCCACGTCTTTTTGGACAAGTTCAAGAGAGGGAGAAAGACTATACCATCTTGTTCTTAACTGGCTAACCTAGGCCAAATCCAATTCAACTCTGATAGGGATAAAAAGAGCCACAAAAGACAGAGTGTGAAACTCAACAAAGAAGAATCTGACATCTGAACCTAGGAAGCAACCCTAGCTCCTGAGACTTCTCTGAAGAGACAGCACAGAAATAGGGTTTACCTCAGGTTTATCAAAATATCCTGCCAAACCTATGCATTTAAGAGCTTCTGGAAAGGGAAGTTACTCATTACTCTCATCTCTCTTCAACACTCTTGGATATTAGCAAACCACAAAAAGACCAAAACTGTTAAAATGGGCTAAGAAAGGGAGACACCTTTGAGCAAGATTTTTATTTTCAAGTACACCTCAAGCTTCTCAGGCTTTTCTACTGTTGTGCAACAAGCCACTCCAAAACTCACTGCTCAAAAAAAAATTTTATTTGCTCATAATTCTGCAATGTGGGTTCAAAACTTACTGCTCAAAAAGAAAAAAACAAAACCACCTATTTTATTTGCTCATAATTCTGCAAACTAGGCTAGGCTCAGCTAGGCAGTTCTTCTGCTCATCCTGCTGATGATCACTCACACAATTGCTTTGAGCTGGAAGATAGGAACTGGGCTTAACTAGAATACTAGGATTAGGGTGGCTGGGCTTCTGTCTCTATGTAATTCCAGAGCCTCTCTGATACTCCTTCCCTTTCCTCCTTGGCACCTTCCTCCCCTCCCCACCCCCTTCCTCCCTCTCTCTCCATGTGGCCTCAGTTCAACACGATTCCTCTAGGAAGATAGCCAGATTTCTGACATAATGGTTTAGGTCTCCCAAAAACATAAAAGTTACCTAGTTTTATTAAGGCTTATGCTCCAACTTCAAACAGCTCTAACTCTGTTGCATTCTGTTTGTTAAAAAAGAAAGTGAAAGTGAAAGTCGCTCAGTCGTGTCCAACTCTTTGAGACCCCATGGACTATACAGTCCACGGAATTCTCCAGGCCAGAACACTGAAGTGGGCAGCCATCCCCTTCTCCAGGGATCTTCCCAATCCAGGGATCAAACCCAGGTCTCCCGCATTGTAGGCAGATTCTTTACCAGCTGAGCCACAAGTAAGGCCCAGTCCAAACTGAAAGAAAAAAGAGTGCACAAGGGTGTGAATATCCCAGATGTGGTTCATTGTAACTACCATCAACATAATAGACTATTAAAACATTAAAGCCAATGTTCAGATGACTAGAATGGGAACAACCACAAGAAACTATAAATGGCTAGAGTTAAATGAAGACTTGGCAATTATAGTCAAATTTTATTCTGTTCCTTTCCATACTGAAGGTCAATCTAGGTTTGGTAAGAATCTTAATTATAGGCAGAAGGAAATGAACCTGAAAACCGCTTATAAGCCATATGACCTTGGACAAGTCTTTCATCCTCTACAAGCCTGTTCCTCAACTGTAAAATGTAAAATCACACAATCCTTGCTTATGTTATAGGAAGATTGTACAGAGCAAATAAAACAAGAAATGAGAAAGGGCTCTGAAAACAAAAATGCTATACAAATAAAAGGAAGTAATATTTATCTGACAGGATCCTAGATATAGTAAATCTAGTTAGGCACCATTCTCTCTTAATAAAATTATAATAATCATAGTTAATTATCTGATATGCTAAATTATAATACTACCACAGCAATATTATTGTATATAGTAATGGGCTAAAATTATTTATCACTAATATAAAGAACAAAAACACTAAAACTATGATTTATTGTTGTCTGATTATATGTCAGGTGCTGCTAAATACTCCAAGTAAACTATAACTAATCCTTACAATAACTCAACAAAGTAGTTATTATCTCCCTTTTTCAAGTAAATAAACTGAGTCAAGAAACTGACAACTTAGAGTAACGTGACAACAGTCACACAGCTAATAAGTGGAAAATCCACTTTCAATGTTTAATGTATAATACACGCTTGATAAATGCTTCTCATCTAAATTAAGGAGAAGTAAACAAACCTAGGAGTATCTGGCTTTAAAGTAACTACAACTAACTCCATCAAAATCTCTCTCACACACAATTCTTTTTTATTTGCAGTTGAAACTGGAATTACAGCAAACATATCTAACTAATATGAACAATTCACCACCTTTCTCATATGCAAAATGGTTTCCAATCAGAAAACTACCACCATTTTTTAAAATATCTAATCTTTAACCCATGTACTGAATCATGACTTATAATGGTCTTATTATAATTTAGGAGTATCAATTGAAAAAAAAAGATACATTTACATTCTAAAATATTTCTAAAAGATCAAACCAAAAAGAGTAAAATAGCAAATATTTTTAAATGGCAAAATATGTAGAGTACTAATTACAAATAAAAGTTTATGTCCCTCTATTATGAAGAAATCTTGAAATTTAAAAGAAGGAAGGAGGAGGAAAAGAAGACATTGTCCAACAGGAAAGGGTACTAATGATATAAGTGGACAATCACCAAAAGAAATAAAATGACTAATATGCTTTTTAAAAAATTTGCCATTACTTACCAAAGAAATGCAAATACAAGTGAGATTTTTTTTTCCAACTATCTGACTGGCATAAATACAAAAAAAATTACAAAAATTGATCACACCTAGCATCAGAAAGCATGCAAAGTAATGAAACATTAAAGTGTTACTGTTCCAAGTATGAAATGGCATGATCCATCTAGAGAGCAATTTGGTAGTTGATAAAAACACTGAACTGTACACAGCCTTCTACTTAAGCAATTACATTCCTAAGAACTCATTTAAAGAAAATTATTGGGTGAAGCACAAAGATGTATGTACAGTAATTAACCATAAACCCAAAATACAGAATATAACCTAAATGTCTAGCTAGAGAGCTGCTTAAGTAGATATGCCAAAAAGAATGCATATGATATTATTATCATGAAAGGATATGAGTGTTAAAAGTTAAAAAACAAATCACATGACAACTTTTAAGAGAATATGCACATATTTCTGTGTTTATAAGGGAAAGGAAACATGCACATGTGTGGTGAAAAGCATACCCAAGAAAGCCATACAAACTCACTAGGGAAATTCTGAGATGTGACAGCAATCTTGTGAGCAGATGGGTAGTAAGCTTTGAGGAGAATGATTTTTTTTTACTCCCTTTGTGTGTGTCTAGTCAATCAGTCGTGTCTGATTCTTTGCAACCCCATGGACTGTAGCCTACCAGGCTCCTCTGTCCATGGGATTCTGTAGGCAAGAGTATTGGAGCGGGTTGCCATTCCCTTCTCCAGAGGATCTTCCTGACCCAGGGACCGACCCCAGGTCTCCCACATTGCTGGCAGATTCTTTACCATCTGAGCCACCAGGGAAGCCTTTCTGTATTTTCTGAATGTTTTATATTAAGCATATATAACTTTTGAAATAATAACAAAATAAAATAACTTTCATTTAAAATAACGCCAAATGTCATAATCCTGAGGCTCTGTAAACTTTCAAATGTTATTACCTTTAATTTAAAATATTGATTAAAAAGCAGTTAATATGTCCACTGAATTAAAGTTTAATTTCATTCCTCTTTCAAATGACAGCTTCAAATCATAAATCCTTCACAGCTGTTTCTTATTACAAACCATTGAACATTTTAATTTTGCTAGATTTCTCTTAAAAATAAAAGCAAAGCAGAAATATTTAAGTGCTTCAAACTATACTTAGTATAAATGTGCTATGTCTTTAAGAAATACTTTGCATATATAAGGGGTATACATTATTTTTCTTAGACATAATGCTACTGCACACTTAACAGACTACAGAACAGTGTAAACACAACTTTTATATGCAAACTGGTAAACAAAAAAACTTGTGTGACTCATTTATTACAATGTTTCCTTTACTGAGATGCTCTGGAACTGAATACGCAATATCTCTAAGGCATGACTGTATCATTTAGTAACCACTATGCTGTACCAAGCACTGAATTATGTACTTCATATAGATCCTTCATTTAATTTTCATAAGGATGCAAGGCCAAAGTCATTATCCTCATACTACATAGCCATACAGAGAAGGACAAGTACTGTGCAATGTCCCTTATGTGTAGAATCTAAAAAATAAAACTACCAGTAAATACAACAAAAAGAAACAGACTCACAGATATAGAGAACTAACTAGTGATTACCAGTAGGGAGAGGAAAGGAGGGTGGGACAAGATGGGGCTAGGGCATTAAAAAGTACAAACTATTATGTAAAAAATGAATAAGCTCCAAGGATATACTGTACAACATAGCCAATATTTTATAACAACTATAAATGGAGTATAACCTTTAAAATTGTGAATCATAATGCTGTACACTTACTTATATAATACTGTACATCAACTATATCTCAATCAAAAAATTTAAAAATAAAAAAGGTAAAAAACTGTTGACACATTAAATGTGTAGAACACTATGATATGAGTCTAAACAATTACTCTTATCTTGAATATGTGGTAAACTTTTCAGTTCAGTTCAGTTGCTCAGTCGTGTCCCACTCTGCAACCCCATGGACTGCAGCACGCCAGGCCTCCCTGTCCATCACCAACTCCTGGAGTTTATACAAGCTCATGTCCATTGTGTCGGCGATGCCATCCAACCATCTCACCCTCTGTCGTCCCCTTCTCCTCCCACCTTCAATCCTTCCCAGCATCAGGGTCTTTCAAATGAGTCAGTTCTCTGCATCAGGTGGCCAAAATATTGGAGTTTCAGCTTCAGCATCAGTCCTTCCAATGAATATTCAGGACTGATTTCCTTTAGGATGGACTGGTTTGATCTCCTTGCCATCCAAGGGACTATCAAGAGTCTTCTCCAACACCACAATTCAAAAGCATTAATTCTTCAGTGCTCAGCTTTCTTTATAGCCCAACTCTAACATCCATCATGACTACTGGAAAAACCATAGCCTTAACTAGATGGACCTTTGTTGGCAGAGCAATGTCTCTGTTTTTTAATATGCTGTCTAGGTTGGTCATAGCTTTTCTTCCAAGGAGCAAGCTTCTTTTAATTTCATGGCTGCAGTCACCATCTGCAGTGATTTTGGAGCCCAAGAAAATAAAGTCTGTCACTGTTTCCCCTTTTTTCCTATCTATTTGCCATGAAAGGATGGGGCCAGATACGATGATCTTAGTTTTCTGAATGAGTTTTAAGCCAACTTTTTCACTCTCCTCTTTCACCTTCATCAAGAGGCTCTTTAGTTTTCCTTCGCTTTCTGCCAACCATCATTAAATTTCATGATGTTTTTGTTGAATCAGTGATGAAATTTATTTTCTATTTGCAGATATGTAATTTCATAGATTGTTACAATAAGGCTTGGGTAAGGTGAATACATATTCTGGAATCCATTATTATCAAAGACTCTATAGAGTTCTGTAATGTGATGAAGGAAGCATTCCATGACACTATTAGCATTACTCATAAATGCTACTGAAATCTAGAATTTTCAAGGCTCTATACATAGACAGTAGCTGATGAAACAACTTTTAAGAATGGATATGCTTAACTGTGGCTTCCCTGGTGGCTCAGATGGTAAAGAAGCTGCCTGCAAATGCAGGAGATCCTGGTTCAATCCCTGGAAGATCGCGTGGAGTAAGGAATAGCTACCTACTCCAGTAATCTTGCCTGAAGAACTCCATGGACAGAGGAGTCTGAAGGGCTACCCTGGGGTCACAGAGTTGAATACACTGAGCGACTAACACACGCTTAACCACCAGGCTTGGGATTATTAAGTACAATCAATATTTTAAATTATATAAAAATGATAATGCCTTTAAATGTCACTTCAACCAAGATTTGATATATTTAATATGAACAGTTTCTATTTTAATTTTTATTAAAAAACTATATTACTACTTTCAAGCCAATTGTCATTGGCCCTCATAAAAAGGCAGCAATTCATGTATCCTGTGGACTGTGTTCAGTCCCTATTCAGTGAGTACTTAGTTGACAAGGAACAGAAGTAAGCAAAGGGCTGGTAGTCTGATTTTTATTTCTAGATCCACAATGTCAGTATGAAAAGAGGTAGATAGCCTTGTTTGTCACTTAGAGGGATAAGTTTGCTTTTCTACGGTCCTTGCACAAAGAAAAGCAGTATAGAGCAGTGGCTCTAAATAAGCCTACCCCTAGTGAAATACTTCCCAGAGCCTCCAAAGAAAAGGAGACAAAAATGGACCTGCTCTGCAGCCACCAACATTCCCCAAGGCAGCTCCTGTAGAACTTGACTGGAAAATACAATTTGAAAATTACTAAAGTGGACAGGAACACTGGAGATCACAAGATCACAAGATCTGGGACTTTCCGCTACCTGCTGTGTAACAGTGTTCAAAGGTGCATCTTAACCTCTCTTGGACTTGGGTTTTCACATACATAATACGGTCCCATATAACTAGTTAGTGGGAAAACTGAGTGAGACACTGTCCACACAGAAGAACTTTAGAGTTTCTGAAGTGTGATCTACGATGTAAATGTAAAGTATATTGTAATTTACATCCCATATGCTATGCAAAAAGGAGAAGTATTTTTCCTTCCCTATTCCTCCCCCTCCCAAGACAATTTACTTATTTCACATATAACAAAGAAGTTTAAGACTATCAAAATGAAACAAAGTCCAAAAGTCAGATTAAAAGGAAAAAGTGGGAGGAGAGCACGTAGAAACTTATTCTCTATGGCTTCTCAGGATGATTCAAGTTACCTTTCATAAATGTTATTTGCAAGCACTTAACTGAAGTATATTATGGAAACCCTTTTCTCTAGGCCCACACAAGCTTTCACAATTATTAGATATGATATCAATGTCTATATCAGATGCCCTCAATCATGAAAAATGAATGATAAGGAATAAATATCAGGCTCATTCATTAGAAGACAATTCAAATGGTTTAAGAAATATGATAAAGCTGCAAAATTTCCTAGGAAAACTATTTGAAAGAGTCGGCACTGAGTCTCTTTAAACATACTATCAGTGATGAAGATTATAACTCTTAAATCATAACTCCTACACATGAATGCATAGTTTTTGTTAGAAGTCATATTACAAAGATCTTAGACATACAACTATTTACTTTATCTTTCTTGCAACCTCATATTGATAAAGAATTTTGAAAAACACATAGGGAAATTTTCGGTGCATCCTGTTGTGGACTTTTACAAAACCACAGGTCTGAAATGGAGGAAATAGCTCCAGCTTATTTCTCAGTCTTAGTTAAGTCTCTTAAGCAGCAGACTGTGTGGTTATCTTCCCACAGAAGCTGAAGACTAAAGAAATGTCAAAAGAGCAATGTTTTACCACCTTGAATGGGCTGCATCTTAGCTGCATTCCAACTATGTGGGAAGGTAAAAAGGTAATTCGGGAACAAACACAGTCTCAAAGCCCAATAATGATGAACAGCGTACATGTACTCAGACTCAACGCCCATCCCTCTTATGCCCCTCCCACCACCCCCTCCATCACCACCTCTGCACTTTTCACCTTTCTGAATGCCAATGGAAAGCCTCTCTTTAAAGTACTGCTGTAGTGGAAGCAGAAGTTCACACAAACTGCTGCACCTTCTTACATAACCAACACATTACTGAGTAGGGGAATTATGACATCAGCAATAGGTTAGCCTATTATTCTACCACATAATTAATATCTACTGATTTTCACACTACCATGCCATTGGCTGGATTTCATAAGGATAGCTGCTGTATTTTACTATCTTTAATTTGAATTAATTCTGATACAGGCTTGAAGCTTGGTAATCTATGAAGCAACTATGGAAATGAATGTAGCATATGCACTTAGCTGAGTGCCGTTTCAGGGTTAACCACACACAGGCACATGCAAGGCGACACAAGGATACTAAAGAAACAGGAAAAGACTAACCTGTCAGGCTCACAATGCTTTCACTAGACCACCCTCTAAATGCCTAGAAAGTTCACGGTATAGGAACCTCGACGCACTTTCTCTCTACTTCCCCCACAGACTGTGTGCGCTAGCTGTTAGTATTTCACAGTGTAGCATGCCTCTAATTCTACTTAAAGGGGCAAGGGGAGGAGGATAGGAAGGAGGCACGCTCTTGTGGTTTCTATAGCCCCAGAGAGCTAAGCTATCTGAAGCATTTAAAAATATTAACTGTAACCATATAATGTGAAGAAAAGTTCTAATATTGTTTTGTCTTAAATATATAAAGTAGTAATGAAAATAAAGTTCCTTACCATATTAGCTACTGTTAACCATTAAGAAATGAAAAACCTATCTCAAAATCTCATATTTAAAAAGTTATTGAAAAAATTCAGACATGAGATCCCATATTTGACATATTAAAGTACTCTATGTTTTGTGTACATTTACTTCATAATTTATAGAGAACATGGATCAATTACCTCATATTCTTTCCATGAGCCAAACTCAATGTATTCTCTACCATAAAATGCCAGAATGACCAAGTGGCCTAAAATATTAAAAGCAAGAAGAATTAGGTTAACATTAAAAATGAATTCTTTGATATCTAGAAACTATATGATTAAATTATTGGATCTAGATAAATACTAATTACCATATGAATGAATTATTTTATTGTATTTCTTTGTATATTTTTAAAGCTTCCAATGTAGCCAAAAAAATATTGTTTTGATTTTGCACAAAAAAGAGAGATTTTTCAAAGAATTTGAATGCAAGTAAACATTATGAACATAATAATTAGGAAAAAATATAAGTGAGGGAAAATAATGAAGAGAAGAATACTTTGAAAAAAATCTACACTTTTAAATTGTGAAGATGACAGACCAACCAATTCTGAGAGCAGCCTGATACAGAGAAGCAGAAGTGAGAATGGATTAACAGCTAATATATATTTACTCATTCCTTAAAAATAAGAAGATTTATTTCTTCAAAATAAAAAAAAACAGAAATAATATACAAACCGGTCACAAACTGGAGAACTAAGTATATATGATTATTCAGTTTTATGGAAATTTTAAAAAGAAATACTTGGTTTAGAGAAGAATGGGCAAGATTACTTTAAGACTAATGATTTTTATTGGCTAATAAATTTAGGGTAACACTGATATACAAAAATGTAATTAAGTATTATTTATATATGTTCACATTTTTTGCCCTAAATTTGGCCCATGATATCAGATATAAATTAGGTATAGAGTATTCTATCATTTAGTCAACTGTAAACAGCATCATAGCTGCCTGGCATGCTTTAGTTCTGCTTGTTTTCTTTTTTTCTTTAAAGGTAAAGGTGACATTAAGTGACAGTTGCCATAAATTTTTATGTCGGTCCATTAAACTCTGAAAAATAACAAAGCAAACAGGCACAGCTGAGTATATATGAACAGGGAACAGTCTAAATACACATTTTCCGGGTTACTTAAACAAGACAAGACAAGGATCACTAAAATAATCACAGGTGTTTGCTGTGTATTTAGGTGATTACAAGTCAGTTACAGCAAAAATGCAATAATCAACACTAATTAACACATCAGAGTTCTCAAAAATAACTTGGAAATTTTTAACCCTATTATCAGATTTTTCTGTTACTTTATTATCATCATGAAATATATTTTCTGACATGAGGTATTACTGTACATATTTATTATAAACTAAATGACTAAATGGGCTTCCCAGGTAACACAAGTGGTAAAGAACCACCTGTCAGTGCTGGAGACATAGAGAGACACAGTTTCTATCCCTAAGTGGGGAAGATCTCCTGAAGGATGGCATGGCAACCCATTCCAGTATTTTTGCCTGGAGAATCCCATGGGGAGAGGAGACGGGCAGGCTACACTCTACAGGGTTGCAAAGAGTCAGATACGACTGCAGCAACTTAGCAAGCACACACACAAGTGACTAAATCCTTCATAATAACTTTAAGCAAAATGACTATGAGTTATACGTCCTACAATTAGATTTTTCTAAGATAATTCTACCAGTTCCTTTAGCTCTAATTCTTTTCTTCAACCACATTCACCTGTACCTAACTTGAATGCTGCTGCTGCTAAGTCACTTCAGTCGTGGCTGATTCCATGTGATCCCATAGACGGCAGCCCACCAGGCTCCCCCATCCCTGGGATTCTTCAGGCAAGAACATTGGAGTGGGTTGCCATTTCCTTCTCCAATGTGTGAAACGTGAAAGTGAAGTTGCTCAGTCGTGTCCGACTCTTAGCGACCCCATGGACCACAGCCTACCAGGCTCCCCCATCCATGGGATTTTCCAGGCAAGAGTACTGGAGTGGGGTGCCATTGCCTTCTCTGCCTAACTTGAATATCAAGTAAGAAAAGTCAAGATAATCTACAGTTATCTGTGTCTTCTACTCCTCTCCAGACAAGTTACAAGTAACATTTCCTCTTTGAAGACATATTCCACCACCTCATTCTGATACTAACACAATTGTTCAGGATCTCTTCATGTCTTGAATTATTACAAGTTTCTCAGCCTCCATATCAGTTCACTGGTAATACAAATCTTTGCCACTTATGATTTTAACTTTAAAATCCAATTCATTTCTTAGAGCCTGTTCTCATATAATATTATTCAATTACTCATTTAAGAAAGAACTGCAACTGTTAGGTGCCACACATACAAATATTTAATATACATGATCCACACACACAAGCAGCTCACTCACCATGACAATCACAGCAAGATGCTCCCCCCTTCAAAACTCCACACTGGCCCCACAAGAACTTATTTTCCTTCTATACTCTACAAAGACTTTCTTCTCATCTCTGGCCCAGATAATCCCAGTATCTTCATCTTGCCCTTTAACACTGAGTCACTACTATGTGCTTAGCAATATGCTAGAAGTTGCTTAGGTACTCAATGCCAAACAAAACACAGTATTTTTTTTGTATTCAGGTCCGACCCCATTTGCTCCCACATACTATGCTAACTTTCTCAGTGTCTTTATAATTGCCCTTTATGTTATATTAGATGCTCATTCATGTCAGACTCTTTGTGACCCATGGACTGTAGACCGCCAGGTTTGCCTGTCCAGGGAATTCTCTAGGCAAGAATAGTGGAGTGGGTAGCCATTCCCTCTCCAGGGGATCTTCCCAACCCAGCGACTGAATCTGGGTCTCCTGCATTGCAGGCAGATTCTTTAACATCGGATTCTCCTGGTATTCACTTTTTCACTCTCATTTTCTCATACTCCACAACTAATAGTAAACAAACTCTGACTTGCCACTCATGTCAGATGGTCCCTTCCAGTATCATCCTGAGACCAGTGGGCCTTACACTTTAGAGAACCCATTCTTGACCTCTGTCCAGGTACTTCATGAAGTAAAAAACCTGCAAAGTCCAAGGAATGCTTTCTGACTTCTCTGGACTGTAAGACAGCAGATTCCCAAGATTCTGAATTGCCAGGCCGAGAGCCCTGGAGTATCATCCCCAGGACAGACTGAGACATAGGCATACCCACCTCTAGCCCAAGGGGTAGTCAAAAGATAGTCTGCAAGGGATGGGGCAAGGTCGCTTTGGGAGTGGGCATGTGGACATGTTGTAGCAAAGAACCTAGAAGACAGGGAAAAGGAGGGAGAGTACAGGATAAAAGTAAGGTGACAGAGGCCAATTCTCCCTTGGCCACTGTGTTCCGGAACAGAACACTTAAAAAATCCTAAAATTCTAAAACCTCATTATAAAGCTGTATCAGTCAAATTAGAACCCTAATTTGAGAGTTTATTTATTTAACAGTTAACTGATTTGTAGTATTTAAATATTCAGGCACATGATGAGTGAACTTCCATGTGTATTCTTGCATCCGTTAGTGTTAAGGGTGGGCCTGGTTTCTACACCCTGTTTCCACTGATGGTTCACCAGTTTTAATCTTCATTATAATCCATCAAGTGTTCCAAATGTACTGACAGCTGCTGCTGCTGCTGCTAAGTCGCTTCAGTCGTGTCCGACTCTGTGCGACCCCACAGACGGCAGCCCACCAGGCTCCCCAGTCCCTGGGATTCTCCAGGCAAGAACACTGGAGTGGGTTGCCATTTCCTTCTCCAGTGCATTAAAGTGAGAGTGAAAGTGAAGTCACTCAGGCGTGTCCGACTCTTAGCGACCCCGCCTACCAGGCTCCTCCATCCAGGGGATTTTCCAGGCAAGAGTGCTGGAGTGGGGTGCCTTCTCCGGTAGTGGCAGCAGTAGCAGCAAAATAGCACTGATAATACCACTCACCGAGTCCTAGCATAGTACCAAGCATTTAGTCTTTACTAAACTCTTTCACACCCTTTGTGTTACTTACAACCCAACTATCTTATTATCTTCGTCTTATCCATGAGTTGAAAGTAAGTGTGTCAAAAGAAGGATTCTAATCAAGGTCTTTCTAAATTAACAGCTCAGGTTCTTCACACTATACTTCCTTTCAGATGATTAAGAGATTTGCCTGGCTTCAAACTGCTCCCTGCTAACCTGCACAGATCTGCCAGATTAATCTCCCTTAAAGATCTCTTTTACCTTAACATTTGATCCAGTTTTTAAAATATACACTGTTGGTTATGCTCTACGCAGTTAAGTTTCAAGTCCTTAGCCTGATTTTTCTTTCAACTCCATCTGCTTCATCATTTCCTAAAATACTCTTCAATTTCTTCACACCAGAATCATACCTTGCCTTTGGTTCCCATGTAAGTCCTTCCCCATATACCTAGACAACACACCTCCCTAAAAACATTTAAGATCCATATCATCATACTTTGTCTCCTTCCTAAAGACTTCTCTGACTACTCAAGGCCAGAATCTTTTCTCATCCCCAATGTTGTATATCCCTGTAATACTAAGAGTCTCTGATCACTCAACAAGTAATTAGCTATGAACTTAGCAGGGTGTCAACTTCAAAGCATATGATGTATCTTCATGTCACTTTATGAAGTTAATTTTTTTGGAAGGCACTATAGGGGAAATTGGTAAAGTGGCTCTAAAGACAAAACCCCCGGCTGATAATCTGCCTTGATCATATATTAGCACAGACTTTGGAATTGAATTTGTAAAGTAATTCATTTATGATTAGCAGACTTTTTGGTCCCAGAGCCCGTCTCGATCTTAAATTTTTCGAGAATACCAAAGAATTTTTGTTTATGTGTATTATACCTAGTTGTGCAGTGGTATATAATTTATCAGCCAACTTTCCTCCCTTCACCCTCAAAAATGCCAAATTTGTGGTTTCAATCATTTCATAATGTAAATATTCCCAATATAGCTAGTTTCAAGTTAGAATTGTGACAACTGAGTAAAGATTTAAGAAGATATGAATAACATTGGCTCTCTCCAGCTATTAAGAGGAGCTTCAGTTCACTACTGGTTATGTCTGTTCATTTATCATATTAGAAAATAAAATGGAAGGAGAAAGTTCAAGACAGTGGCATAGGAAGATCCTACACTCCTCCCATGGATAAACCAAACCTACAGCTACATATGGAATAATTCCCTCTGGGAAAAAAAATAAAAACTAAAAATTCTGCCAGCAAACAGTAAAAGGGCAAACAGTAAAAAAGCCCAGATCACAACAGGGAGCAGAGACAGCCTCACCAAGAACCTCATCCCAGCATGGCAACCTGCAACTGGGAGGGATTTCACAAATCCAGAGCTTTTCCCTCAGTAGGAAGAGGTACATGCCCCATATCAGGCACCCCAACCCTTAGGACATGAAACAAAGAGACAAGCCTCCAAAACATCTGGCTATGAAAACAATGGGGCTCACATCCAAGAGACCCAGAGGACTGTAGGGAGCTGGGATACTTTAAAGGGCTTGAGCTCAGACTCACTCTCTCTGGACACCAGCACAAAAACAGCAGTTTGAAAACTCCTAGACTGGATGTGAATAAGATGCACTCATAGTCTTAAAGCATCTACCAGAAGGACAGAGACCTGATTGGACTCTATGGGGACAGAAAGAGAAAGTTGCTCAGTCGTGTCCAACTCTTTGCAACCCCATGCACTACAGCCTGCCAGGTTCCTCTATTGATGGAATTCTCCAGGTAAGAATGCTGACGTGGGTAGCCATTCCTTTCTCCAGAGGATCTTCCAGACCCAGGGACTGAACCTGGGTCTCCTGCATTGCAGGCAGATTCCTTACTGTCTGAGCCACTGGGAGCTGGTCATTTTTCTGCTCCCTTCTGCCATGAAGGTGCTAGCAGGTCAGGTACGCCCTGACCCTGTACCCTCTCAAGGCCCTGCCAAAAGCGGTGGGCTCACCCAAGTCCTGAGCTCTCCTGCTGTCTCAATGAAGTTGGCAGGCATGGGCAATACACACAGGGAATACTCCTTGCTCACCTATCTGGCTATGGTGGCCAGGGGGCTGGCATTCTTGGGTCCCACAGGACTATTAACAATTGGAAAGATAGCTGTGGCAGGCATCATCCTCAAGGCACCAGAGAGTCAGCAGAATGAAACATATCCTAGATCTGTCAGTGAAAAAGGAGAATTTATTTAGCTTGAGGGGCTATAACTTTAGCTTGAGGGGCAGACTAGGGCTTGCCAAACATATCTAGAGACTACAAAGCTGTCCAGTGAAAACAGGCTGGGAAACACCATCTTTGTGCTATCCCTTGACCTTGCAACAGTTCTCTTCTATCTCCCAGAAAACAGGTTATACACATGACTGAAACCTCGATTTTTGCAAGTGATGCTCAAGACACCTCCAGATTACCAGCAGTGTTTATGATTGCAATCCCACAGGACTGTATATATTTGCATTCTTAAAAAGCTGTCTGAAGGTCTACCTTCTCGTCAGCTTGAAGATAGCTGCTGACTGAGCTACTTCCCTTTGGAACACTGATAGGTTATGGGCACAGCCTCAACAACTGGGAACTATCAGGAATAACTCAGGCTGCTTGGACAACCACAAGGGTTCAACAGACAACCAAGACCTACAGTGAGGCTGAAAGATACTGTTCATCTCCAAACACAATGCCATTCCTTCAAGATTGGGAAGGCAGTTGTTTCACCTAATATATAGAAACAAACAGAGTCAAGCAAAATGAAGACAGAGAAGAACAAGTCCGAAAAGGAAGAAAAACAAAAAACTTAACAACAACAAAAAGCTCAGTGAAACAGAGATAGTAATTTGTTTGAAAAAGCATAAAAGTTAAATGTAAATAAGCTAACTGCTCCAATCAAAAGATACGGCGTGGCTGAACGGATACATAAACAAAACACATCTATATACTACCTACAAGAGACTCACTTCAGATACAAAAAAACACACACAAAGAAAGTCAAGGGATGGAAAAAGATATAGAATGCCAACAGAAACCAAAAGAAAGCTAGGGCATCTATACTTCTATCAGAAAAAAAAAGAAAATAGGCTGTAAAACATCTACTACAATAAAAGAAGGGCATTACATAATGATACAGGATCCCTGATGGCTCAGACAGTAAAGAACTTGCCTGCAATGTAGGAGACAAACATATGATCCCTGGATCAGAAAGATTCCCTGGAGAGGGAATGGTAACCCGCTCCAGTATTCCTGCCTGGGAAATCCCATGGACAGAGGAGTCCGGTGGGCTACAGTCCACGGGATCACAAAGAGTTGGACAAGACTGAGCGACTAACACACACACACACATATAATGATAAAGGGGTCAATCTAAAGAGAAGACAATAGTATTTGTAAATATACATGCACCCAACATAAGAGCACCACAGATATTAACACACCTAAAGGGAGAAAGTGATAGAAATACAATAATATTGCAGAACTTTAATAACCCACTTACATAAATGAATAGCTCATCTACATGTTACGAGAAAACTGAAAAACTCATAAATGTGTGAAGATTAAACAATATGCAATTAAACAACCAATGGGTTGTTTAATCAACAACCCATTGAAATCAAAAGAAAAATAAAAAAATACTGATACACAATGTACCAAAATATATGGATGCAGCAAAAGCAGTTCTAAGAAGAATGTATAGTCATACAAGTCTACCTCAAGAAAAAAGAAAATCCTCAACCTATCTAACTTTATACCTAAAAGAACTAGGCTTCACTGGTGGCTCATATGGTAAAAGAATCTGCCTGCAATGCAGGAGACTCAGGTTCCACCCTGCATTGGGAAGTTCCCCTGGAGAAGGGAATGGCAACCCACTCCAGTATTCTTGCCTAGAGAATTCCATGGACATAGGAGCCTGGCGGGCTACAGTCCATGGCGCAAAGCATCGGACATAACTAAGTAACTAACACTTTTCACTTTTCAAAGGAACTAGAAAAGAAGAACAAAGCCCAAAGTAAGTTGAAAGAAGGTAATAAAAATGACCAGAGCAGAAAAAGAGACTAAAATGGCAACAGAGGTCAATGAACCTAAAAACCCATTCTTTGACAAAATAACCAAAACTGACAAACTGTTAGCTGAATTCACCACTCTCACCACTTTTATTTAACGTAGTATTAGAAGTCCTAGTGAGAGCAATTAAGCAAGAAAAAAAGTAAACAAAAGGCATCCAAACTGAAAAGGAACAAGTAAAACTGTCACTATTTGAGGACAGAGTGTATATGTAAGTCAGACAGAGAAAGAGACATACTGTACGATCTTATATATGGAATCTAAAAAACAACACAAATGAACAAGCCAAATTCATAAAAAAAAAAAAAAACAGCACAGACAGCTGCCAAAGTAGGGGGCGGGGATTGGAGGTGGGCAAATGGGTGACCTGCTAAAGAGGCACTAACTTGCAAATAAAAAATGTTAAGGGAATGTAATATACAAATGGTGACTATAGTCTATAATAATACTGTAGTGTATATTTGAAAGTTGCCGAGGGAGTAAATCTTAAAAGTGCTCATCACAAGAAAAAGAAATGTTGTAATTTTGTATGGGATGGTTGGTAACCAGACTTCCTGTCATGATCATTTTAAAGTGTATAAAAATAACAAATTATTATGTTGGACACCTAAAAATACATGAATAAAAAAAGAGTAATAGTAAAACCATTGCATCTTATAAGTCACAATTTTATGAAATAAATGTAATTTTCTGAGGGAAAAAAACAATTTTATGAGAAGAGTAGCACTGTTTTTTGTATTGTTCAGTCCCTAAGTCATGTCCAACTCTGCAACCCCATGAACTGCAGCACATCAGGCTTCCCTGTCCTTCATTATCTCCCAGAGATTGCTCATACTCATGTCCATTGAGTTGGTGATGCCATTCAACCAGCTCATCCGCTGTCGCCCCTTTCTCCTCTTGCTGTCAATCCTTCCTATTATCAGGGTCTTTTCCAATGAGTTGGCTCTTTGTATCAGGTGGCCAAAGTACTGCAGCTTCAGCTTCAGCATCAGTCCTTCCAATGAATATTCAGGACTGATTTCCTTTAGGATTGACTGGTTTGATCTTCTTGCTGACCAAGGTACTCTCAAGAGTCTTCTCCAGCACCACAGTTTGAAAGCATCAATTCTTCAGCACTCAGCCTTCTTTATGGTCTAACTCTCACATCTATACATGACTACTGGAAAAACCACAGCTTTGACTATATGTACGTTTGTCAGCAAAGTGATGTCTCTGCTTTTTAACACGCTTTCTAGTTTTGTCATAGCTTTTCTTCCAAGGATCAAGCATCTTTTAATTTTGTGGCTGCAATCACTGTCCACCGTGATTTTGGAGCCCAAGAAAATAAAATCTGTCACTGTTTCCACTTTTCTCCCATCTATTTCCCATGAAGTGTTGGGACCAGACGCCATGATCTTTGTTTTTTGAATGTTGAGTTTTAAGCCAGCCTTTTCCCTCTCCTCTTTTACCTTCGTCAAGAGGCTCTTTAGAGACAGATAAATGTTGCATACTAACACATATGTACAGAATCTAGAAAGATGGTATAGATGAAATTACTCGCAGGGCAGCAATGGACACACAGACATAGAAAACAGACTTATGGAAAAACACTTATGGTTGGGGAGACGGGAGGAAAGAGAGGGTGAGATGTATGGAGAAAGTAACATGGAAACTTACATTACCATATGTAAAATAGATAGCCAATGGGAATCTGCTGTATGGCTCAGGGAACTCAAGCAGGCGCTCTGTAGCAACCTAGAGGGTGGGATGGGGAGAGAGATGGGAGGGAGGTTCAAGAGGGAGGGGGCATATGTATCCCTACGGCTGATTCATGTTGATGTTTGGCAGAAACCAACATAATTCTGTAAAGCGATTATCCGTCAATTTAAAAATAAATAAATTTTAAAAATAAAAAATTAAGAGTTTACAAAAAAAAAAAAAAGGCTCTTTTAGTTCCTTTTTGCTTTCTGCCATTAAAGTGGTATCATCTGCCTATCTGAGGTTGTTGATATTTCTCCTGGCAATCTTGATTCCGGCTTGCGAGTCATGCAGCCTGCCATTTCGCATGCTGTACTCTGCATTAAAGTTAAATAAGCAGGGTGACAGTATTCAGCTTTGACATACTCCTTTCCCAATTTTGAACTAGTCCATTGTTCTATGCCCGGTTCTGTTACTTCTTGCCCTGCATACGACCTTCTCAGGAGACAGGTTGATAGGCATCATTTTACAGTTTCATAAACTTCTTTAATATATTAATAGAAAACAACTGGCTTCTCAGGTCTACTTTTACACACAACTTGATGTTTTGATTGAAATATATAAAATACACGCAGCCTCACATAGGTATTTAGTTGAAAAGGAAAGACCTCCTGGGGCTGGTCTGCAGCCTCCCACCCCCGCCCCAGGGTCCTCCATTCATACTTTGAGCAGCATTCACATGCAGTATACATTTTATATAGAAGACTCTGGTGTGAAAAGACCTCACCAATAGTGAGAGTTTGGACTAGTTTAGTAGTTAAAAGTTTTTCTCACTTAGCAATTATTTAAATATGAAAAACTCTAAGTTTAGTCTGCACTGAGAAGAAAGTTTATGCTATTTCCTGTGTATATTTACATATATATATATATACACACAAGGAAGTTCCCTGGTAGCTCAGACAGTAAAGCATCTGCCTACAATGTGGGAGACCTGGGTTCGATCCCTGGGTCAGGAAGATCCTCTGAAGAAGGAAATGGCAACCCACTCCAGTACTCTTGCCTGGAAAATCCTATGGACGGAGGAGCCTGGTGGGCTACAGTCCATGGGGTCGCAAAGAGTCGGACATGACTGAGTGACTTCACGTACATACACACATATATGCAAATATACTTCCCAATTCAACAACTCAAAGTACAAAGAATATCAAGGAAGATATAACTATAAAGTAAAAACTTCATTTTCAAGAGAAAAAAAATTTACACAGAGAATATTTATGAAGCTCACAAATGAATCTTCACTGAGTTGGCCATAATCTTCAGTTAAGCATAAAAGGTACAATTATCCTCTACGTTTTCACAAGTGATCAATGGCACCATATGTACAAAATGACAAATCAGAGTTACATATTCATTGATGTAAAAAAATAGCTTGAGAACATAATTATATTTTGGTTAACTTAAATTTTATATTTCCCAATTTAATGTTTTAAGGAATATTTACTTCTTCAAAATGATACTGTTAAACGTTTAACAGTATGGGCACATAAATCATTGCTGCTGTTTAGTTGCTAAGTCCCGTTTGACTCTTTGCCAAGTCCATGGACTGTAGCCCGCCAGGTTCCTCCATCCACGGGATTTCCCAGGCAAGAATACTGGAATGGGCAGCCACTTCCTTCTCCACACCTTCCCGACCCAAGGGCAGAAGCCAGGCATCCTGTACTTGCAGGTGTACTCTCTACCACTGAGACGCCTGGGAAGCTCATCCATAAGGCATACTCAACCTAAAATTTACAGAACTACAGGCAATAGCCAGTAGTTTTATCTGAAAAACTGTATATTCTTAACAGTAAGTGCTATTTTCCCTTGGCTCTAAGTATCACTGTAGCCTGGTATTTCTTTCCCTTTTACAATATCAAGGCAAAGTTAGGTATGTTCCTTACCTCCTCCTCTACTTAAGCTTTGGCTAGAATTACCCGCTTCAAAGAAATAGGAGAGTTATTGCCTAAACCAGTTTAATCCCACTAGCTACTTCAAACTGCTACATTTCAAACCACTTCTATTCTTTTGCAAATATTATCTATTCATTAAATTAAATGCCTTTATGATCCCTTCAGCAACAACAGTATATATTAAAATTTAAACTATATTTTGTAAATCAAGTGTAAGTATATTGAACATTTTTTCGAGGGTAGGCCAAAAAGTACCACAGGTAATCAGATTTTTATGGGACTCTACTGTTGCTTTATTTCTTAGCAGAAGTTACTGATAACTCATTTTCAGTTTTCCTTTATCATTAGTATTAGGTGCTAACACAAGGCTGGGCAGTTTACTTACTTCTGCTCCTACTTTTTACATGGGAGAAAAAATGGAGAGAAGTCAAACGTTTAAATAATATAAGAATCACCATACATACTTACTAAAATAAACTTGCTTTATTCTTTAAATTCTACCCTATGTTAGAGTAATTAGTATTTTATCTGACCAGTGTATATTTTTCTTATCAATTACTGTCCTATAATCTTTAAAGATCCTATCCCAATATTTGAATCTGTGAACAAGAGGGATTACTATAAACTGTTTATTCTAACAAATTCCTAATACTGAAAATGACATAAAATATACATACATAATATTCCTCTTGGAAAACCATTATTTTCTGATTATATGTTTCACGTTACTACCTGTTTTCAGCTGCCACCCTCTCTAGCAAAACCCTCTTCAAATCCTACCACAAGGAGTCAGCTAGAAAGGTAATGACCATACTTATGGTCATGTAATGTCATAGTCATAGTAATGACCATACTCAGACCATACCAGTCTGAGTGCCAATACAGACTCTCACGCTAACTTTTCTATAGACACATCTTGCTTTATCATTCACCTTATGTTCACGTTATAATGCAACTGTATATGCAAAATCTTCATGTTTACATTAAAAATCTGGGCTTAAAATAGCTGAAGAATTTAAAAATAATTAGTCATCAAATGATAAGCCAGGAATTGAACTCAGGTCTATTTTACTTTTCAAAAGGCTAGGACTCACATCTTCCTCTAACAATTTTGCAAGCTGACAAAGCTCATGTAACATGCATCAGATATTTTTATTTTCTTCAGCTAAAGACATAAGTAGCCATGGATATTTGTGTAAGTGAAATTCACGTGTCTCACATAGCATACTTTGGGTCTCTGTGGAAACTTTACAGATCCATGCAAGTACTCCAACAGACTTCTATTAATATTGGGACAATCCCAACAAAAATCTATATTCAAGATTAGTTGAAGGAGGTAATCATTCCAGAAGTCTGCTTCATACTAATCATGTTTGTGTCTTCAAGAGTGAGCTGTGATTTCATACTCATAGGTTGAACTACAGTTCATACCCATGCCTCATGATGTGGAAGAGGACAAAGTCGTTAACTATTAGAATGTGCGGCAGGTCAGCCTACCGAACAGCTCAACTACAATTCAGAATAAGGCATGACTTCTATATAGTGGTATGCAGTCACTACGTAAAATAAAGACAGTAACACTTCAGAAATATCACTGACTGTAAAAAAGAGCCACATAATAAATTTATTCCCTAGAAAAGCAGACAACTCAATGTTGTACAGTGATGCCTATATTCAAGTACTAAACTTACTGTGGCTCTAGTGGATTGCTAATATTTCAGATATTGATACTCTAGTGGTAAAACTTCCAAACAACCTAGTTCTGCTTGGTAAAGGTAGTATTTACACTGAATTTGAATTAGGATACTAATTCACCAGAGAGCAGAAAAAGTTTCTTTGGTGATGCCATGCTGATCCCTGGGTCTATGACACCTCTTAATATCATTCTCTACTAGGAAGCTAGTATAATATTAGATGGGTGTATTAAGATACCTCAATGGGAAAATGCCACTGTGGGTAAGCTATTATTATAGAAATGCACACACACAAAAAAAACATGGCACTTAATCACTGATAAAAATTTCTATCTAAAGAAAGTTGTTAAAAAATAGTTTATACTATTTACCATTTACTCAGTCTATGCCATGAGTTTAAGAGGTTGATTTTACCTTTAGCTAAAGCTGTGTATTTTCTAATCTGTTTAGGGCAGCTGTCATGTAATCAGAATAAGCAGTGCCATTTTAAAAAGGAAGTCTTTTAATGAAATATAATAGGTCACAAATACCTAATTTCTGCTCTTTACTGTAATTGCCAGTATGTACTAAAACTGTCACTTTAACAATCTCTTCCAAATGCTGACACAAAAGATGAACAAATCAGGGTATTAGTATGTATGTATATTTACAGCTTATTGCTGTCAAAGGCTATAGGGTTCCACTCCAACTTCAGCAGCTATATGAGGATCGACTTTTTTTGATGGAGGCATCCTGTTTCAGGTTGTGAATGTATCTGAATTAATCTCTTTTTCATGGCTAGGTAAGCAAATATAGACTAAAAAACACCCAGGAGAAATGTTAACAAAGTTGTAGCACAGTATCACACCTTTAGGAATATCACAGACACTTTTACTCTCACTGTGGAATATGGTACATTTTACTACTTTATTCTTTTTTCTTCAATAGATTCTCTGCTCCATTGGTTGTTGGTTCATAATTACAAAAAACACTGTTTATATGTAGTTCAAATAGTGTGGTTTCTTTGATAATTTTAAAGTTTATCATAAGCATCAGCTTTATATGCTCATCATTTAAATTGCATACATAATATTACAAAGAGTTGCTGAAAAATTAAAACAGAGGATCCCCAAAAGAGAGCACAAATATTGCGATTTTTATTTTTTAACAAGCATTCAATATAACTGTCTTGCTACAGTTTGGTTTTATAAGTCTTTTTAAAAAACACCTCCCTAGAAACTCCTTTACATAATATTCCTTTTACTTTTTTATTTTGAGCATACATTTTTTAAATCAGTAGCTCTTTAAATTTGGTATTATTATTGCTATTTTAATACCAGAAGTACTATGTACAAATAGTAGTAGTTTTATAAGAAGTTTACCCATTTTTTAAAGGCTAAGCTTCCCCAAAATCAAACTAGCCTACTGTGAAAAGAAAACCATGACAACTGTTTGTACCTCTTGCTTTATTATTACATCCGGCCTGGTCACTCTTAGAAATTCAATCTATTACGGTTGCTAGGAGTCTGTTGCTGTGCAACCTAGAAGGGTATGCTGTGCTTTCAGGCTAAGGAGTGCTAATAAACCTGTAGGCTTCCCTCTATGGGTCTGACCAGTGTGTTTAAAGAGCTTAATACTTTTCAAGAGTGATTGGACCACAATTCAAGACACATCCTATTAAAAATAAGTCACACTGAGAGATTTCTAACAAAGGAACAAAATGCTAAACATACACAAATATTCAAAATGAATCCTTAGAATCCCTAACTAATTTGGTAAAACAAATAAAGAACAGATTATGATCTACATTTCAATTATACCACCTAGCATTTCCAAGTTTTTATTTCCACATAGTCTCCTAAAAGGTTATAATGGATACAGATGAACTGAGAAAGTTTCAAGGAAAAAAAAAAGGCAGTATTAAGCATCTTCAACTTTGATTTTAAAAAATGGCATTAGGTAGAATCCAATAGCAGAAAAGTAAATTAAACCTAGGAACCCAGAAGTCATGAAGTCATGAACTAAAAGCAGTCCCCCACCACACACACACACACACACACACACACAAAATCACTGAAAAACTAAAGAAATTCTAAGTTTCATTTTATTATAAAACCAGATTTTTGTTTTTCTTGTCACCCCTTTTGGTAATAATTTTATATTAATTCCAAAATCTATTCTATCCTATCAGATACATATTCTATAACTTTAAAGATTAACACTCAACAAGTTATTGACATAAATTAATTACAACTAGTACTACTTCAATACAAATGCAAACAAAAGAGAAAAAACAGTAGTCTATCAATAAAATACTGCTAAACAAATTATGTGAAACAGAAGTTGAAACGTGGGCGGGGACTTCCACCTTCTTTAAAAGAAGAAACTGTATTGAGGTTTATTTAGTTATGTATGATAGGCATTCTTTCATAAAGTATTTAAAGACAAAAGTAGATGCTGGCCTACTATAAAATACCAAAGACCATCAGGGAAATAAAAACAATACATGATTTTACAATAATCATCTAATCCAAACTTCCCAGGTATATTTTGGCTATGCTAATGTTGCCTGTAATTCCTGAAAGTTAAAAATAAAACTAAAAAAATAAAAACAACATTCATTTTTTACATTCACAGCAACATTTAGCCCTTCTATCTGCTCCAAACTGGGAGCATTGTTTAAAATAATCTGTCAACTGCATCACCTTATTCTTTTTTAAAGAGCCAACAGCACCTGTCCTTCCACTGCTGTTTTTTATTTCTTCTTCTCATTATGTACCATAGGAAGCAGAATAAAGGAAATTAGCTATTTCTCTAAAAGTACCAAGAAACAATAAACAGAGGAATGCAGAACAATTATTCCAAAAACAAAGAATTCAATAACAAGAGAGCCAAAGCAGGCTAAGAGGTGCAAAGGCGGCATTTGAGCAACAAACCAAGGTTGAGGCAGGATGGGTTGGCTGAGAAGATTCAGGGCTGAAAAAGCCTGTAAGGAAAGCCAAGCAGAGTAGAACCAAGCAAAAGGGGAAAATGGGACAGAAAGGATATGAGAGACAAGAATGCAGAAAGAGAACTGAAAGAAAATTTGCAGAAACAAGAGGATTCATTTTATAGCTGAGGGAAAAAAGGGAAAAAACACAAAGATGAAAAATTTTACATTCAATAATTGTATTTCCCTTGACTCACTCTTACTTCTTCTTAAGTCAAGGAACAACACAGAAAAGAAAAGTCCTTAAAAGATGCAGTGATCATCAGTAACAACTATAATGCAAAAAAAAAAAAAAAAAAAGCGATTTTTTAGCTTGAAGATTCAACGTAATTTTACAGTTCAGAACTTTGAAAACTTTCCAGTTCTCATTTAGGATTAGAAAAACTTAATTCTAAAACTAAGAACCTATTAATAATATATGAAAACCTTTCTCAAGTAATGAAAATTGATTTTTTCCAACAAGAACAAAACATTAGAATATACACACTACACACACAGACACACAGCAGTCAATAAAGTCATTAAAGTCAGATTCTACTTAGGAGTATACCAGTCACAGGGCCTGTGGCAGGCAAATGCATTTATTTTAAAGCAATTATTTAATAGTTGGTTAATCACTAGTATATATGACATAACTCTAGAAGAATCTGCTCTGAAAGAATCCAAGTTCTAAACTGTCTTCATTAATATTTAGGACCCTGTCAGGTACTACTGGGCTTCCCTAAGTGGCTCAGATAGTAAAGAATCTGCCTGCAATGCAGGAGACCCGGGTTCAATCCCTGGGCTCAGGAAGATTCCCTGGAGAAGGGAATGGCTACCCACTCCAGTATCCTTGCCTGGAGAATTCCATGGAGAGAGGAGCCTGGAAGGCTACAGACCACAGGGTCGAAAAGAGTTTGACACAACTGAGAGACTTAACACTATAATTTTTCACTTTTCACAGGCAGTGTTAACTAAAAGGCAATGGATAAAATAAAGAATAATAAATTGTTAAATGAGAATGGATATCTTACAGTAGAAGTGTTGTTGAAAAAGAGCTTTCTGGTGTCCATTGAGGTCTTCTGTCTTTCAAGTTATGAAGCCACAAAAAATCATGAAGTGTGGCTTCATTACAAGAAACCAGCTACAGAAATGCAGCTACAGAGAATCACATATTTATCTATGGAATTTGGCCTGTCTTTTGCACATTCAAGTTTGATTGGATTTGCAACACCCTGTCACACTTCATTTCTACATACCAATCCCTCTCTCCCCAAAACCAAAGATCCTCAACAAAAGTTGCTGAATAAACTGAATTCTGAATTTTTAAAAATTTCTTAAGCATTTGTCAAGAATTATAGGCTTTTTAATAAATCACATAACTAGGGTTGGTAGCCAATGACTTAGAGGTTAGAATTCTTTTTAGTTATCATCTTATTAATTATAAAGAGAAAAAAAATCATTATGCGAGCCCCAAATATATGGCCCTTCTTGCTTCTACCAGCTCCTATCTACTGACAGAATACTTCCCAAAATATGTTTTTTCAAAAGTTTTCTGTAATTTATTTAGCCAAGGTCAAAAGGATATTGATGGACAAAGGAAGAGTTTTTAATATTAAGATTTATTAAAGGATTGTGATACAACATCTGATTGGAAGAGTGCTTATCAGTTGAAAACTTGTTTTAAAACCTCAAAAAACTTCTACATTTTAATTACTACTAACCACTTTTATCATTTAAAAACTTGAAAAAATATTGAATTAATGGGAAAAAGGGAACTGGATCAATTGATTTTTGAAATGTATAACAGGATACTGAAAAAAGCATCTTTAAGTACATTCTATAAATCTGAGGGCCAATTTCAGTTGTACCACATTATAAATGCCAAAAATCTCAAAGATACATTTTTCACAATTTTTTCTGTGAAAGCAAATACACAGAAAATCTTTAGAAGAAATAAAAAGGAACCATCTTTGTAAAGAGAAAAATGTTACTTTCTCACAGAGCACTAACGAACTGACTTTGTGGAGTCTAAACTTAATTTGGAAGATAATATTTAATTCCAACTCAAAATCTGAGACAAGAAATATGAAAGTCCACAATTCAAAATCTTAAATGATACTTGTTTGGAAACTAACCTCTATTCTTTTTATGATTTTTTTTCCATCCATCCCTCTATTTCCAGGGGGTGGGGAGATGATGCATCATGGCAAAGCAGAGGAAAGGGTAGTGTGAGCACTGAGCCTGGCTCGGCTGTGCTGGATCTCTTTTCATAGGTAAAAAGTGAGGCCAACAACAATGGGGTCTGTGGGGAGTGAGGAGGAAGGGCTGGAGTAAGATTAACCACAACTTAATAATTAAAGCAGAGAGATGGATACATAGGAATTCATTTCATTATTTCATCATATTTTCTATTTTTGTGTATCTTAACATTTTTCATTAATGAAAAGCTAGGTAGGGGAGAATATGAGGGCAGACTTGCTTTCCAAAGTCTTTCATGCAGCTTACATATTTTTTCATAAACATGGTGATGGTACAAACAAGCAGTGATACTAAATTTGACTTTATTTATTTATATTTTTAATGGCAAAAACAGCAAGTACTCAAGTTCAATAAACTTTGAACTACAGGCTGCTAAAATGTGGGAATATATGACTCACTTCAGACACAAATGCCTGGCCGTATCTTCTAGTATAACCACTTTACCAACCTTCAAGGAGAAAACCAGGATTAGAAATAAACATTACATACAAAGTCACATAAATTCAAACAGAGAAATGTAGTTTATGTGATTAAAACTCCATGACAATTTCCTTAACTTAGATACAACTTCCTTAACTTAAATACATTAAAAACTATGCTTTTATATTATACATTTTGTACCATTTTTGAGTATTCCAATACAGTACAATACCCTCAAATACTGTCAAACTGTATGTACATTTCATAATGAATGACAGGCACAGTGTTGAATATCTGACACTGAATTTGAAATGGAAAATACAATTTTGACATTAGTACACTGAAAATTTTATTCTAAAAATATCAGTATGACAACCTATTTGTCAAAATAACAGAATTCAAGACAATTTCCCCCCATTAGTAACTTTTAACTTTTATTTGTCTAAATAATCTCATTTATCTCTTATAGCATATACAAAATTTTACAAATAAATTCAATTCATAAACCTATGAGAAGTCACAATTAGCATGACTGGATAATGACAGATATCTAACCTATATAAACAAAGAGTTTTCATTTTCATATCTAACACACTGACCATAGAAACCATCATATGCAAAGAGTCTTGGTTCTGTTTAAATTAGCCATATAAGTAAACTGAGAGCATAATCAACAAATAAGCAGTTTGGCTAGAGTAATTTCTATTTATCTATTAACTGTGATTTTTAACTTTTAATACTTCATGCATCAATTCTTTCCATTTTTTAAAATATATATTTTAGTGACAGTTACAGGTGTTTCAGAAGAACCTCTAACCTGTAAGCAGGTAGGGTGAACTTGAAAATCTCCTCTCTCCTCCAAAAAAAAAATAAAAGTTTTTGAGAGAGATTTTTAATCTTCCCAATCTCTTATAGAAACCAGTTTTTAGTCAACAGTTTTAGTCAATACAACTACAAAAGAATATATAAATGAAAAGGGTGTATATTCAGAGAAAAGCATATAAAATGGATAAAAGGCAGCAAAGAGAAAGGAAGAAAGAAAAGTACTATGTAAGAACAGATGTAAACAGATAGGGCTCTTTATTTACAGAAGAAAATACAGCTCTGTAGCTCCTCCTTTACAGAAGGAAGACTAGCATCAATCAAGGCATCAATACATAAAGCCACATTTGAAGAAATAAACAATACTTACCTCTGTAACACTTTGTCACCTTCTCTTTAAGTTTTTCCTAATTTCTCTATTTAAAATTTTCTTCACTCTCATCACCTACCCTCTCTATTCTCCTTTATTTTTTCCCTATAGCATTTATAACCATTTATTATAATATTCATTTATTTTCTCTCTCTCATTGCCAATTGTTCAACTTTAAACTCTTTGAGAGCATAGACCTGATCAATTTTGTTCACTGTTGTATCCTCCACAGAATTCCTCTGCTTGGCCTATATAGTAGGTGCCAATATTTACTCAATAAATAATTGAAAAAAGTAAAAATGAACTTGTACACCTAAACTGATTCTAGAAATTGAAGGAAACCCCTTAAGTCTGAAGACAGGTCAAGATGACTTCATAACTGGTAGGAAATTTACCAAACAAAATCTCAAAAGATGATACAGAATGAACATACATGGTTAAAAAAAGAACTGGATGGATTTATGGATGATAGTTTCATAAAAAATAAACATTCTTCAGGGTAAAGTCTCCATAGTAGACATCAAAGCCAACTGTAACATCCCATAGTGCAACTGTAGTGGAACATCACAAGTGCAACCACAGATCTGACTACTGTAATAATCCACTCTGACACCAAGAGCATTGGTAAAACCTTGGAACTCAAGCCCTAATTTTGCACTTTGTGGACATCTCAGCAGAACAGTGAAGATAGGCAGCAAAAGAAGAAACTAAAGCGTTTGAGAGTATTCAAAGTAGCCACCCAAAAAAAATTGTCCCCCAGGTCTCGCCTATGGTAAGCAGCATTAGAAATTTGCACAGTCTGCAACAATGAGAAAATGGGAAGAAGGTACTGGATTCTACAAGGCACTCTTCAAATTCTGAAACTAAGAAACTAGTCTTGTTAGACACAGGAAATTCCAAGCAAGTCTGAAATTTTATACACACAGACACATGCAAACACACACACACACACACACACACACACACACACACAATGCATATACAGATACAGAGTTAGGTAACAAAATGTCACTTGAAAACATAAGAGGAAAAGACCTTGGTTAAGTCAGCTCAAATCTACTCCCTAATGATGCTAATTTGAAGAAATAACAAAAAACTTATGAAATCATTTCATTCCACTAAATCAATTTAAAGAAAAAAAGGAACTTTAAAAAATCCATTTGGAATACTGTAACTGCATTGCTCAAATGGTCACTATAAAATCAGGGCTAGACAAAATTAGTTCAGTTTCGTTGCTCAGTCGTGTCCAACTCTTTGTGACCCTGTGGACTGCAGCACACCAGGCCTCCCTGTTCATCACCAACTTCCAGAGTTTATTCAAACTCACATCCATTGAGTTGGTGATGCCATCCAACCATCTCAACCTCTGTCGTCCCCTTCTCCTCCCACCTTCAATCTTTCCCAGCATCAGGGTCTTTTCAAATGAGTCAGTTCTTCACATCAGGTGGCCAAAATACTGGAGTTTCAACTTCAACATCAGTCCTTCCAATGAATATTCAGGACTGATTTCCTTCAGAATGGACTGGTTGGATCTCCTTGCAGTCCAAAGGACTCTCAAGAGTCTTCTCCAACACTACAGTGCAAAAGAATCAATTCTGTGGTGCTCAACTTTCTTTAAAGTCCAACTCTCACATCCATACCTGACTACTGGAAAAACCATAGCCTTGACTAGATGGACCTTTGTTGGCAAAGTAACATCTCTGCTTTTTAATATGCTGTCTAGGTTGGTCCTAACTTTTCTTCCAAGGAGCAAGTGTCTTTTAATTTCAAGGCTGCAGTCACCATCTGCTATGATTTTGGAGCCCCAGAAAATAAAGTCTGACACTGTTTTAGCATCTACTTGCCATGAAGTTACGGGACCAGATGCCATGATCTTAGTTTTCTGAATGTTGAACTTTAGGCCAACTTTTTCATTCTCCTCTTTCACTTTCATCAAGAGGCTCTTTAGTTCTTCTTCGCCTTCTGCCGTAAGTGTGGTGTCATCTATGTACCTGAGATTATTGATAATTCTCCCAGCAATCTTGATTTCAGCTTGAGCTTCATCCAGCCCAGCATTTCTCATGATGTACTCTGCATATAAGTTAAATAAGCAAGGTGACAATATACAGCCTTGACATACTCCTCTCCCTATTTGGAACCAGTCTGTTCCGTGTCCAGTTCTGACTGCTGCTTCCTGACCTGCATACAGGTTTCTCAAGAGGCAGGTCAGGTGGTCTGGTATTCCCATCTTTTGAAGAATTTTCCACAGTTTGTTGGGATCCACACAGTCAAAGGTTTTTGCATAGTCAATAAAGCAGAAGTAGATGTTTTTTTCTGGAACTCTCTTGCTTTTTCTATGAGCCAACGGATGTTAGCAATTTGATCTCTGGTTCCACTGCCTTTTCTAAGTCCAGCCTGAACATCTGGAAGTTCACAGTTCACGTACTGTTGAAGCCTGGCTTGGAGAATTTTGAGCATTACTTTACTAGCATGTGAGATGAGTGCAATTGTGGGGTAGTTTGAGTATTCTTTGGCATTGCCTCTCTTTGGGATTGGAATGAAAACTGACCTTTTCCAGTCCTGTGGCCACTGCTCAGTTTTCAAAATTTTCTGGCATTTTGAGTGCAGCACCTTCATAGCATCATCTTTCAGGATTTGAAATAGGTCAACTGGAATTCTATCACCTCCACTAGCTTTGTTCGCAGTGATGCTTTCTAAGGCCCACTTGACTTCACATTCCAGGATATCTGGCTCTAGGTAAGTGATAACACCATCGTGATTATCTGGGTCATGAAGATCTTTTCCATACAGTTCTTCTGTGTATTCTTGCCACCTCTTCTTAATATCTTCTGCTTCTGTTAGGTCCATACCATTTCTGTCCTTTATTGTGCCCATCTTTGCATGAAATGTTCCCCTGATATCTCTTTCTTGAAGAGATCTCTAGTCTTTCCCATTCTATTGTTTTCCTCTATTTCTTTGCACTGATCACTGAGGAAGGCTTTCTTATCTCTCCTTGCTATTCTTTAGAACTCTGCATTCAAATGGGAATATCTTTCCTTTTCTCCTTTTCTTTTCGCTTCTCTTTTCACAGCTATTAGTAAGGCCTCCTCAGACAGTTATTTTGCTTTTTTGCATTTCTTTTTCTTGGGGGTGGTCTCGATCCCTGCCTCCTGTACAATGTCACAAACCTCCATCCATAGTTCTTCAGGCACTCTGTCTATCAGATCTAATCCCTTGAATCTATTTCTCACTTCCATTGTATAATCATAAGGGATTTGATTTGGGTCATACCTGAATGGTCTAGAGGTTTTCCCTACTTTCTTCAATTTAAGTCTGAGTTTGGCAATAAGGAGTTCATGATCTGAGCCATAGTCAGCTCCCAGTCTTGTTTTTGCTGACTGTATAGAGCTTCTCCATCTTTGGTTGCAAAGAATATAATCAATCTGATTTCGGTATTGACCATCTGGTGATGTCCATGTGTAGAGTCTTCTCTGGTGTTATTGGAAGAGAGTATTTGTTATGACCAGTGCATTTTCTTGGCAAACTCTATCAGCCTTTGCCCTGCTTCATTCTGTACTCCGAGACCATATTTTCCTGTTACTCTAGGTGTTTCTTGACTTATATAATGGCTAAAAGTGATTTCTATAATTGATAAAGATAAGCAATCTGAGATTTAATAATTTTTCATTAATTGCTTCTATTAGGAAAAGATACTGGGTTTTGTGTTGAGTTCAAAAACCTATTCTGTAGTCATTTACCCTCTGGAATCTTAGGAACAATTTGAAAGATCAAACATTTATAGACATAAATCTAAATCACAATTCCCTATCAATAGCTGCATTAATAAGAAATTCATTAAAAGTAAACTCATGAAGTTAGGGACCACTCTAAGTTTAGGAGAGATGAATCTGGAGAGACTGGAGAACACAGTTTACGTAGAATAAATGATGAGAACCAAGTAACAGAAAAAAAGGATAAGTCAGAGTTCCGGTACAGACCGTACAGAGTAGTAACAGCACCTGCCATTCACTAAGCACTTAGATGTCAGACACAGTGCCATTTGCCTAAGTCATCTAATGTAATTTTTTGAAACAACAGTTTAAAGTAATCTGCCTAAGGTTAAACTACTAATCAGCAGCAGGCAGAGCTAGAATTCAAACCTAGGGTTGTCCATTCTGAAGTTCATGCTCTTAATCAGCTATATAACATCATAAACCAGGCAGGCCAGAAAAAAGCAGTTTACAGAGCAGAATGATGAAATCTAAGTTTGAAAATTTAAACTAAACTGTGAGCTTCCTAAAAACACAACCTATGGCAGATTTGTGGCACTCAATAAACAGTTCTTAAAGAATTCTGACAAATAGGCAATGAAAGATGCCAACACCAACAAAAAAACTCTGGGCTATATGAGAAGATCCAAAATACCTCCTTTTTAGAAGATTCTATTAGTTCATATTTAGAAACAGTTTTAATTTAAAAAATTAACCAGATTATAAATTCATAAGCTATTAAGACCACACTCCATGTTTCAGATTCTTCCCCTTTATTATCCAACAAATCCAGCGTCTAATATTTAGTAACTGGTAACTCTATATTCAAACCTCAATGAGACTTCCAAGTAATTAGCATCCTTTTAAATCTGAATAATTTGTATTTTCTGTTCCATTTTGTGGGCCAGTAGGTATATGCTGGCAAATCAGGAATATAGTTAAGTCTAAAAGTAAATGATTAAGACACCCCCCCCCCATCACTCAAAAACAAAACCCCTATTCTTCAGTTAACACAAAGTCGATTTAATGCACTGTATCCTGATTCTTAATTCTCATTAAATTAAAAAAATAAAACCATAAAGATTAAGAATGAGTAACTTCTAGGCAAAAATGCAAGAGCTAACTACTATTTCATCATATCTTTGTTTATCATAGCTCCTTTTTTATTGAAGGAGAAAAGAAATCCAAGGGGAACAGTTTTACAAGAAACGTTTGTCCATAGAGATTTACCTTGTTAAGAGCAAATGACAAATGGTTTTCCCCCATAGGAAACCTACTCCTGTTTTATATAAATGCATCCTTTAAGATTTGGTGCCACAAATAAAGCTGGTAAGAGCATCAGGTTACTGCTAGAAAGTTCAGTTTTTTTGTCAATTTCTCAGTCTCTCTTAGGTGGATTGTTTCAAATAATCAACAGGGTTAGTGCTCAAATTGTTCATCTTTATCACAAAACAGGATACCAAAACTAAATTCAAGTCTAACCTCATAGGTTTACTTCCAAATCTAACACACACACACACAAACACAGAAAAATAAGACAAAATCTTGGTAATTACTTATTCCTGCCACAGTCTCAAACTATTAATCAGTAAACAACAGATCCTTCCAAAAACTCAGATTAAGAAAATAAGAAGTCATATAACAGCATGACTGCATGTACTGATTCTCGTTGCTATGGAACACAGGGCAGTCCCTTCACACTCTCATTTGTTGGTTCTTTGACTTAAGAGTGCTGCAGCACCTTTAAATCCCAGCTAGGCAAGTTGCAGCTTGTATAGCCAATAGCAGCTGCCAGTAATTTTACTTTTCCCCAAAAAAGTGACCTAGAGGAACAAATATTTCAATTTCTGTAATTAACAATTCATTAAATTTTTACAACCACCTTTAGAATGATTAGAATCACCTTTACCTCATCAAGTAAGTAAACAGGTGTATGCCAAGTATGAGGATAATGAACACTAATACAGTTATTATGACATACATCACTAACACCCAAGAAAGGGGAAGTACAAATGATAGAGATTACAAATCTGCTCTTTTTCTTTATAAAAAAAAAAAACAAGCAAATATGGTACTTCCCCTTAGAATACAGCCTATTTAAGAGCTTGGAAAATATTTTAAATTGCATTTCTATGTCATTTTTAAATAAAACAATTAAATAATGACCTATATACCAAAAATTATAGTTGACAATGACAAAAACTGGGCTTCCCTGGTGGCTCAGTGGTAAAGAATCCACCTGCAATGCGGGTTTGATCTCTGGGTAGGGAGGATCCCCTGCTGAAGGGAATCACAACCCATCTCAGTATTCTTGCCTGGGAAATTCCATGGACAGAGGAGCCTGGCGGGTTCCAGTCCATGAGGTCGCAAAAGATACAACTTAGCAACTAAATGACAATAACATGATAAATTAAGATATATATTCAAAATTGAATACAGAATTACAAAACTTTACTTTTTCTAGGAAAAATATGGAGCTCAGACTTGTAGATAAAATAACCAAGTACTGTGAATATCTAAGGCAGCACATTTGAGTTGCCGGCTTTTAATGAAAGTAAGTATACAGCATAAGAAGTATACACCATGAGAACACTGGTCAAGGAGTGAGGAATCTGGAGCTCAAGAGCCCCAGCACTGAAAAATGTTATACTTCCAAGTCACTTAACCTCCATTTTCTTTCAAATAAATGGGGGATGGAGGGTTGAAAGAGATAACCTCCAGTCTGTTCCAACTTAAAAATTCTGTTTCTAAAATGAAACATCCTAATTATGTCTCTGCTGGACTCTATTTGTGCCATCTCTAAGCATGTGTAAATCTAGCAACAGAACTTTTCACCTCTTTAATCTCTACGCTAGCATCCTGGCTACCCCTTTTGGTCAGCTGTGCTGACCAGACATAGTGAAGAGGCAGAAGAATATAGAGTAGTTAAGTAGAAACAGGGAGAAAGGCTGAAGTTGGGTCTCTGAAAAAGGAAGACATTCTTTCTAGGCGATCTGAAGCTCTAGCTTCAGACTCAAAAGCTTAGCTGTTATGCAGACAGGTTCAAGTTCTAAAACAGAAGTTAATTATTTGACAAAGATTTTCTTCTCATGGTGTTCTCCCAAATCAGAACATTGTTTGCTACTGGGGAATTACTCCAATAGAGAGTAAGTAGAGCAACATGATTTTCTCACATTCGGAACTGCTTAGTTTCTAAATTACATTAAAATATAAAGATAGTTGATTCTCTTCCCTTATCAACATACAAAATGACATTAATCATTATTTGTTACACATATTATTCTGCTCATTACAGAATAATTTTCAACATGAATAATGGATTTGGCGTGGGGAATAGACTCCAGCATTGGAAAATAAGCTTCTTTTATACTGCCTGACTTCAGTCACGGGCTTCCTTAGTGGCTCACTTGTAAAGAATTCACCTGCCAAATGCAGGAGATGCAAGTTCGATCCCTCAGTTGTGAAGACCCCCTGGAGAAGGAAATGGCAACCCACTCCAGAATTCTTGCCTGGGAAATCCCATGGAGAGAGGGGCCTGGTGGGCTACATTCCATGGGGTCACAAAGAGTCAGACACGACTTAGCAACTAAACAACAAGACTTCAGTCAAATAATAAAACTAAGGGACTCTCCTCATTCTCTGAAGACAATAAAAAAACATTAAATTGCTTTGAATGATGTCGTAAGTTTTCAGTACATTAACTCTTACCAATGGATGTCTCTTCCTTTATGTTCTATTATACCCAAGTGACTGAGTAGCTAACTCTGAAGGGAATATTCCAGAAGATACATGGTTCTCTTCCCTGTCACCTTACAAAATGGCTCTTAACAGTTCATTCAAATCTACCCTAAAACAAGTTAAAAGAATGATGTGCAAAACAGTAATCTCTTTCACCTCTAGCAGGTGTATATAAAGACAGTTGTTTTCCTGTGCCCTGCAAACAAGGACTGCAGCTGTGCGCTGTTCCCTTTAGTAATGACAGGCAGATTCCAAGCAGGAGAGGCTGCAATTAATAAACAGAGAACCTGACCAACAAATGAGAACAAACCTCCTGATGTACAAATGCTTTGCTGAGAAGAAACAACAAGAAGATCAAACACTCTTAAATATTTTGTCTTAAATTAATGAAAGCATGGTTTCCATGGTTTCAAGGCTATACTGAATCTGCTTAACATTTGACTTAAACTTCTTCAGAGCAATGTAAAACAAAGTGGGATTCAAGTTCATTTCAATAAACAAGTGTTATTTTGTTTATATTTTATAAACAATATTTTGTATTATACAGTTTTAAGAACAACCCGAATGTAATAATCGTTAGGTCTGAGTGACAGACCCATGAGGATTCACTACGCTATTCTATATTCTCCACTATTAGTTTTTAAAGTTTCCAAATAAAGTTTTGTACCAAATACAATTATGGTACACAGTTTTTCACTATACACTGGCTTCCCAAATGTTAACTGCTTTGGATATCATATACACTAATCAGATATTCTAATGGAATATATTAATTCTTTATACTAACATTTAACTGTTACAAAAAAAGAACTACAAGAAAACTCTGATGTAATTTCTCAGTTTAATTCTTTTCCTATATACAACATTAATAGTGAAGTCCCATACAGTAACAGTCAAAGGTCCCAGATCTTATTGTAAATATTTCAGACAAAAAAACAAATGTGATGCTCATAAGAAACTTAAGTATACTTTGTTTCTCAGCTTCCTCTATTTGGTTTTTTTTTTTTTTCATTTATTTTTATTAGCTGGAGGCTAATTACTTTACAATATTGTAGTGGTTTTTGCCATACATTGACATGAATCAGCCATGGATTTACATGTGTTCCCCATCCCGATCCCCCCTCCCCCTCTATCTGTTAAAATCATAGTAAGGCCAAGAAGTGATTATTCATCTAACAAATTATTATACCATTCATATTTTGATTTATCCATTTCAACTTATTTTTAACCTTTATTTCAAGGTTTCATCTAATTTCATTTTCAATGTCTCCTCCAATCCTTTGTTTTTAATCCCTCCTGATGTCTAACTATCATCTTGATCATTTCTGCCTTCTAAAATTTCAGATCTTAAAAAATATGTCCACCTAGCCAAGAATATCTAATTTTGTATCAAATACCTAATTTTTCTCTTTTCTTTCAAAGTACTCCTTAAAACCCAATAGAAAGCCAAGCCATTTCAGGATTCCTAAATTAACCAAAATCGTACTGGCACTAAATACACACTGATATAAATCCTTAATTTCTCATTCAAAAATAAAGCTAAAGAACAAAGATATAAAACTACAAGCTTATAGACTAACATATAAAAGTTTTCTTATGTCTCTGCTAGAATATTTTAGAACAGAATATTAGAAATAATGTTATTAATGATAGCAGTAATATTACTAAATATGCTTAATCTGGCCAAGTGAATTTCCTATGTAGCCCCTAATATCACCCTTCTTATCCTCTATACTGTATTAGTCATTATTCCTAGTCTAAGTTTTCCAAGAATATGATTGGAAATTACGAAATTACCCTCATCTTATCCCATTCCTTCAGATTAAGGTGTTGTTCTAGGCATGCCTAGTCATCAATTATCATTCTTTCTAAGATTTATAAACCAAAACATACACTGGAGCTTCCAAAGCTCATGGACAATGCATCACACAAGACTGTGGTAGGGTTTGGGAAACTCCAGGCAGCCATGTAAATTAACAAAAACACAATATCAAAGGCTAATATTATCCAAAAGAGATGTCTTCACTTTAAAGTTTATCAAGGACAGCATGAAGGAAGGTTGAGCGACGTGTCAGGATCACTACAATGACCTCCTCCCACAAACGTCTCTGATCGTCTTCATTCCATGGTCACTGGCATTTCTATCAAGACCAGTAAGTACTCAAGTAAATCTAATCCAATCAAAAAATATTAAAATACATCACCTCCAAATTTCAGAGATAAAATCCCACCTGACTTCCAAACCATCTACCTCTCAAACCTTTGCTGAAATATAAATCCACATCTATTATACAGCTCTACTCATTCAACATTATTTAAAAGGCTTCAAATTTCAGAACTAGGCAGATTTCTGAAAATAAAAGATCAAATGTTGATCCAGCAGCACATTATCTTAACCTACTATAATCAGAATTACAATTTTTGCCTTTAACAATTCAATTCAATTTCAGCATTCATAGCCTTTGTTAAGTAAAGGTAGCCTTTAAATATCACTGTATAATGTGAGGCACTATTAAAAATTGCTCCCCAATTCACAGAAAGGTCATTCAAAGAACTTAAGCCACAAAGTCCCCTAATTTTCTCTGCTTCAAGAAAATAACACTAATATTGTTCCAAGATATGCAAAATACAAAAACCAGTGGGCAAAAACAGTGTTGACCGAAGTTCTGAAGTACCAATTAAAATGATTTTCTAAAGGTCTATACACATATACATACACAAAACACTACATATAAGCTAAAATCCAGTTTTCTTTATGAAAGTACACCCTAGAAATATGACTTGTTAAACAAAATATCATGTTTTAAAATGTCCTTTAAAAGCATATAATGTGATCATGTTACATGATCAAAACAAATAATCTCACTTTATCTGGTGTCTGTGTATTAATATTTCATGTTGGGTTTTCATCACAGCACATCAAAATATGCATATTGTATATTTAAGATGTAAAAGTGATTTTAAGATCACCAATATAATATCTTTTCATGTGTTTTTTTTAATGACTCTTATGCTGACACTTCATTAAAACTCATCTCCAAGATTGTTATCAGATATAATCAGATGCCAATCAGTGAAAGTCTGATGTGACAGACTACACTCTTTGGTTCTTTTAAAATGTAAGCCTCAGTAGGAATAGAGGAAAAATCTAGACTTTATTGCAAAAAAATATATCCACAAAACAATCTATCAAAGAAAAATGTAGAGAGGTGATTGTAAGGAATCATTTCTGTTATCTGCACAGAAACTACATTTCCTCACTGCTTACTCCTACCTTTCTAAATCTGTGCATGACTAAACCACAATACAGACTCTTTAAAAGAGAAGGATATTACTGCATACCAATATACAAAGGGTGTTGTATATACTACATACATAAAAAGATACAGTCAAGTATTTTAGGAGAAAAGGAATCACACAAATATGAAATAATAAAATGCCTATCCTCCAAAAGTGTACATACCCTCATTAGTACTATAACACAGGAAAGGAAACAGATCTGAAAGAAATACTGGGTCACCTAAGTCATTTCTGTTCCCCACCCCACCCCACATGCCTTGCAATCCCCACACGAATCTTTATTTACACCAAAACTTCACAGTCCAGAAAACCAACTGGATAGAGTATGCAAAGCACTAATATTCAATCATGGAAACAGGATATAATTTCTACATGTATCTCTTTCTTCCTGCCCTGCTCCAGCAGCCTCCCTCACCACCCCCACAACTAAAGCATGGAAGAAACAAATTTAACCGAGAAGCAAAGGGTTTCTAATTGCATGTTAAGATAAACTATGCTGATTGAGACTGAGAGGGCCAGATGCATTTTTAAGGATGATAGTTTTATACTGAAATGTTTGAAGCCATCAAGCATGCAGATCTGTAATTCAGAAACTTGAATACATTTCTATTAATCAATAAAAAATAGCATTCAAGTATTAAAAGTAATGATTAAAATCTGTTAATCTTTCATATACCCCTTATTAAACTGGTAGGAGAGGTAAGATAAAGCAGAACGTAAGACTTATATTAATGAACAAATGAAAAATCGTCTAAAATCTTGTTAAGTGCACTTGCCAAATAAAGTACTGAGTGAAGTAAATCAGAAAGAGAAAGACAAATATCATATTTGGTATCTAAAAAGTAGTATAAATTAACTTATTTACAAAGCAGAAACAGAGTCACTGATGTAGAAAACAAAACTTATGGTTACCAAGAGGGAAAGGGGAAGAAAGGGATAAACTGGGAGATTGGGGCTGACATATACACACTACTATATATAAAACAGATAACTAATAAGGGCCTACCGTATGGCACAGGGAACTCTACTCAATACCCTGTAATGACCTCTATGAAAAAGAATCTAAGAAAGAGTGGATATACATATGGGTATAACTAACTAATCTTGCTATACTCTTGGAACTAACACAACATTGTAAGTCAACCATATTCCAATAAAGATTTTTTTTAAGTTATGAAAATGCATACTTCTTGACCAAAAGACATAATTTCTCTGCCAAAAAACCTGAATTTAAAAATGCATATCCAAGTATAAACAATATTCAGAAAGCAAAAAGCAACAATGATTGCCAATGCATCCCACAGCACAGCCCCAAAGCAGTCAAGAGGCCCTGGGAACTTACTCAGACTCCTTGACAGGATTTTAGCTCTTCTCAAAAGTAGCTGAATAGTATGAAGGGAAGAAAAAAGTCAAGGCTTTAGGAACTGGGGAAGAAATGTTGAAAAATGAGACCAACAGAAACTAAATTAATTTTTACCGCTTCTAATAAGAGTGAACAAAGCTTGCAGAGAGAGCTTATCTTCCATGCCCCCACTTTCCCTGTCAATATGCCTATCCACAGAGTTGGGAGATCATGTCCTGTTTTAAACATCTCATTGGTGAGCAACAGGCAGGAGCCCCAACTGTCAGACACTTGTCTGGCACACAGACATAAAGGAGCTGGCTCGGCAGGAGCTCAAGCTGCAAGACTCGGCTTATTCCTGCGTGGGTGAGGATATCAGGGCACTTGGTCACAGCTCCCCTCAGGGGCCACTGAAAAAGTGGAAGCTTCTGAGACTGTGCCATAGACACGGCCATTATGGTAGACCCAGGCTCTGGGTTTTCTTTGCTGTTCTTATCAGAAGAAACAACGGGCAAGCAAAATGCCATCAGTAAAGGAAACACTGATTCCAGGCTCCATGTTATTGGCATGTTTCCCTTTTCCCCACACCAATCTCACCATGAAATCATAGATGATTAGCGCTGGAAAGGGCTTTAGAGATCACACAGCACTGCTGTTTCAGTTTAGAAATGGAGAAACTGAGACCTAGCAGGTTTAAGTGACTAGCTGAAGGTTTTTCACTTAGTGGCAGGCTGCATATCAGAACAGAAGCTTCTTTTCCTCCTCTTTACTGTTCTTTGGCTGGTGCTTGAAGACCTTTATTTCTCAGCCTAGTTCCCCTATCTTCTTCTTGCACATCACCTGTCAGTGTATCTGTCTCCTCTCTCCAACCAATGTACTTTCATTTTCATGCAAGCTGCCTCACTCTTAGCTCCTATTACCCCTTGACCATTTCTGCCTAAACAGGAAGACCTCTCATAATCTCAATCAGGTACTGTGAAGTCAAGGCAAGCAATACTGACTGGGTATTACAGCTTCTGACCGACTTCCCTGGTGGCTCAGCAGTAAAGAAATCCACCCGCAATGCAGGAGATACAGGTTCGATCTCTGGGTCAGAAAGATCCCTTGGAGAAGGAAATAGCAATCCATTCCAGTATTCTTGCCTGGGAAATCCCATGGACACAGGAGCCTGGCAGGCTACAGTTCATGAGGTCACAAAAGAGTCAGACAAGATTTAGTGACTAAACAACAACAAATTACAGCTTCTAATGAAAGCAGAGAAAGAAGAATACAGGAGTTAAAAGTCAGCAATGGGCAGGCACATGTGACTATGCAAAGAAGGTATTTTGGGACTAGACTAGAGATTCAACCAGAAGTGCTTAGCCAGAGTCCAGTACATAGCCGGGACTAGGAAGAAATACTTGTGGAGCATAATTATGCTCAGGCTACATCATTAGTGGAACAAGGATATGAATTTGTTCAAGAGGACAAAGTTTACAAAGATAATAGATGAATGAAACTGGTAAGAAAGATATATTATCTTGCCATCTAAGTCACATTTCCTAGCCTTTTTCCAAAAGTTCCCTTGAAAATGTATTAGATTCACTGGTGAAAGGAAGCAGAGACAGCTGAGCTGAGAGTCTACCTACTTTATAAGTTGGGATTAATTATCTATAAAAATAATGTAAAAGAGTCATATACTTAATTGAATACTTAACTGAACACTGAACAGGAGTGGAAGGATGGAAGTACGTAAGATGAGGGTGACAGGCAAAAAGCCTGTACAGTACATGATACTTGAGCAAAAATGATGACACACAGTATCAGGTAAATTTTCAAATGTAATGGACAAATCATATTTCCACTTTGAGAAAGATCAGGGCTATTTAGATCACTCCAAAATGAGAAAAACATTTCATTCTTAGTCAAAGTGCTTAGAAAAATAGAAACATAGCAAACTTAACTGAATAGTAACTTTAGATATAGCAGTCAACTAAAATGATTCTTTCAACATCTTTAATGCCTTAACAAAGGAAACCAAAGGTGTTATTTTTCCTCTATAATTTCATATTATATGTTTTACCAAATAACACTCTCAAGGTTACTTTATACCGCAACATTGAGGTTGGCAAACTCTTCTAAAATTACTTATTGTAAAGGTATATAAATGGTGACCTCACACACTTTTCTACTGTTGTTACAATAACAATTCTAAGCAGTGCATTATAAATGGGAATAACCCCTTGATGAACTCATCCTTATACAACTATCGTCATTATTATATAATAATGACTGCATTTTATATAAGTAGGGCTCAAAATGCTTTCAAATGAATTCACGTATAATAGATGTGAAAAGGAAAATATAAATTGGACAATGGGAAGTGTAAGAGTTTATGAAGTGTTACACCATTAATTCTCAGTCTGAAATCTCTAGACCAGAAAAGGTATCCAACATCAAAAGAATCCATTATAATAAGGCTGTAGAAAACTAAAACTAAAAGATAACTTTGGGCTAGCACTCTATTGTGTGTGCTCAGTCACTCACTCGGGTCTGACTCTTTGCAACCCCATGGACTTTAGCCCACCAGGCTCCTCTGTCCATGGTATTTTACAGGCAAGAATACTGGGATGGGTTGCCCTTTCCTCCTTCAAGGGGTATTCCCAACCCAGGGATCGAACCTGAGTCTCCAGCATCTCCGGCACTGGCAGGAAGACTCCTTACCACTGCACCAGCTGGGAAGCCCCAGCACCCTATTAATTCAGTGTAACAACAAGACTGGTTATTAAATGCTGATCCAAGCCTACGGTTGATCGCTTCGGTCTCTTTGATTTATTTTTAAAAGGAGGGAAAGGGAATAATTATTTAATATGTAGATCAGTGAGCAAAATCTTTCAAAACTTAGGACCCAATAGCATATTCAAAGAATTCTTAGATAGCAGAAATTTTAGACTGGGTATTTTCTCAGCATTCCATAAGAGCCAACATGTACTGAACATGTGTGTGCATGGATGCCTGCATGCTCAGTTGCCAAATCGTGTCCAACTCTTTGCATCCCCATGGACTGCAGCCCAACAGGATTCTCTGTCCATGGGATTTCCCAGGCAAGAATACTGGAGTGGGGTGCCATTTCCTCCTCCAGGGGATCCTCCTGACCCAGGGATCGAACCCACATCTCCTGTGTCTCCTGCACTGGCAGACAGGTTCTTTACCACCGAGCCCCTGGGCATATATTCTGTGTCTAGTACTGAGCAAAGCACATTACATGAATTAGCTCCTTTACTCGTCACAAAACTCTGTAAGGCAGGCTAAGACTGATCCATTTTTGAGATGAGAAAACTGAGGCCAAAGGAAAGGAAATAACCTGTCCAAGGTTCCATAGCTGATAAGATTATCTGAAATCTGCATCCAAAGCCTTGTGTTTTTAACCAATATATTTATCCTCAATCTATTTAAAAAACAAAACATACACCTATTTGATACTCTAACTACATTCCAACTTTTTAACTGATTTTTCATGAAATATGTCTTATAGTTTGATATGAAATATAAATCAAATATAAAGGTTCTGAAACAATGTCATAATACTTTAAATTTTCAGCAGCAAAAATTGGTTATGCCAATTTAATAATTTATTCATTAACCAATTCTGTTAATGAATTAGTAGGACCATATTTTTAAGGAGAAATTCCTAACCTATTTTAACAAGACTAATACTTTAAAATATTGTTATTCTCTATTGATGTTTTGGAGTCTCTGGCATTCCAACACATGAAATACTATGTCTTATAAAGGTACTTTAAAAAAAAATCACATTTTGCTGATTGTAATAAATGTGGAACTACAGTACACATAAATCCATCATCTGGAGAAAAGCTGACTTGATATAACCGTGCCTCTCTAAGCTTACTTGAGGAAAACACTGACAACTACTGCTTCAGTATTTACCTTACATGTATATGTACTACGGAAGAAGTAAAGTCAATGATGCAAGAACCCCAAAGACTGGATTCAAGTGTTCTCCTAAAAAACCTTGCTGAACAAATATTCAGATACATAAAGTAATACATGGTCGCTTCCAGTTTAGAAGCATAAGGCACAGAGTAAAGCAGAGAATCTAAAACTTTTCAGATAATAAAGCCAAGTTAAATATTCAAATCAGACTATTCTAACAACATGAAGTAGGGACCAAATTCTCCAGACAATTTCTATTCTTATTGCTGTTGACTTAGTTAGCCTGATAACTATTATCACAATTTATACTTTTGAAATGGCTTTTTTTTAGATTATATGATAAAAAGCACACCACTAATAATGCCATATATAAATGTTATAAAGACATACAGTATATTGATAGGTGCAACGATAACCAATTTACAGAGTACAAAGCTACACTGCCAAAATAGTATGATTCTCAAGTTAGCTAATTTTTTTAGATACAAATTAAAATATCTTCATAAGAAGATGATAAATGTATGTGCATATAGGACAAATGATGACATTCAGATGATACCAAAGATATCAATCTTGATACTGTTTTATGCTATGCTAATATATATTAGTTCAGAGAGGCAGGCTTTGATAAAAAACTGCCAATTAAGACAGTATATTAAATTTAAACTCCAAAGAAATAAGGCTATTATATGCTTGAATGCATATGTAATTAAATTTTTTCTTTAAATAAAAGTTCTAATCAGATCACATTCTTTGTGATAATAATCTCTTGTTGCAAACAGCATAGCACCCTCTGGTGCATCTGTTGTAAGATGTATAAAATTTCCACCAAAAAAAGGATAGAATTCAAGTAAAAATGAACTTTAAGAATCAATAGGTTGATACTCTTTTATTTATTTCAGTACATATTTTTAAACATTAATGCTTAAAAACAATTTTCACTTAAAAAAGAGCACTAAAATCTTTATAGTAACAATCAAAGTAGGTCAGGAAAATGTTTTCACTTGATAATATTTAAAATAACCAACAAAACAACACCAGTTCTCAACACTTAATATTTAAATTAAAATAATGCTGCCAAAAAAACATTCAAGTATGGGACAGCAAAAGTTAACTTTGTTACCTAATTTCACTTTATTCAAATCTGCCCTGGCTTTTTGCTTCAGATAAACTGACTGTGTGAAGTGCTCCTGAGTATTTTTTCTGGATTCAAATGGAATTTATCACTGTTTAAAAGAATTTGAAGTGTTTTCTGAAAGGACCTGCAGCTTACACAGCTCAAAATCAGAATAATATTCAAAAATAAAAGTTATGTTAGTTAAATTAGGAATCTTAATTTGAAAAGTTCAAAACCTTACTTTAAAAAGAAAAATAACTCTTCCTAGGAAAATAATTAACTCCAAAAGTATATTTTACTAAGAACAAAAGCAAAGGATGCCACCTGCTTTAGACAGCTCGTTTGTGAACCACTGGAAGTCCCAACACAATGCACTAGAAATGAAAGTGACACCTGTTTAAAAGAGCCATCTGTCCCTAACAAAGCTAGATTTAGTTAAATCCATTTAATCTTAGATTTCCAAAATATGGGAACACTATGCACCTGTGAACAGAGAGGAATTTAAAATCTGTTTTCCAACAGCCACTGGGATTCTATACCAAAGAGTAAAGACAAATATTTCCATTAGGGAAACTAAGTTGTTTATTTTTAAAGTAACTAGATGTAGAGGATTTTCAGGCTAATGCTCAGCATAAAAACAAAGCAGGCAAGCAAAAAAAAAAACAAAAAAACAAAAAACCTAGCACATTTTCCTAATGTAAAGGTTTATGTCTTTGAAGACTGTAATTTGAAGAGCTTTGTTTGGTATTCTCATTTCTTGTAACATACTCACTAGAGGTACCAAAAAAAAAAAAAAAAGTAACATTCTTACTACACCTTTCAGAAAAGTTTTTTTAAACTCTTCCTACATATCTGATACTCTATCTTCTCTTTTAAATACACACACACATACACACATACTTACTAAAAACTCTAAGATGTAAAATCAAACTCCACCCACTGATTTCTTCAGTTGACAGTTTAGAGAGTACATAAAACATCAACCTTCTGAAGAACAATGAAACATGTTATCAAACTGTAACATGTATCACTTAAATAAAAGATTAAATCTTTGATTCAAAATTCATGTTTTAATTCCTATTTTTTAATAGCAATACCTTTAACCATTAAATGCTTCTATAAAAAATATTGTTTAGGGTTAACATATATTAAATTCATAAACTCTAAGTTTTTTGCATATCCTAAACTTATTAACTATAAACCTCTTGAGTACAAGAGTATTTGAATATGGAGGAATAATATACTATTTTTAAAATTAGCATAATCATCCCATATAATGAAAACACTGTAGACTGATGCATTTGAGAAGTGTATTTTAGTTTACTGTTATACACTTAAATATACTACAGAAATATGCCTATACCATTTAATGCAATAGGCACAATAATATAAAAAGGCTGAGACAGACATTATGACATATAATGAATCACAAATATTCAGCTATTCAAAATAAGTTACAAGTAACTCCTATTTAATAATTTTAGCTTTAAAGTTTGGACACTTCAGTGTTTTTTTTTAGTCTAATAGAAACACAAAAGAATACCAACACATAATATAGTCTCTCCTAGGAAAAACATCACAGGAAAAAAAAATTTAAGTGTTACCACTATTTATCGGTATGTTAAATTTAAAAATTTATCCTTTGTTAGTATTTCTGGCTATTATTTACTTGATCCATATGAATAACGTTGACACACCTGAGTTCAAGGCATCTCTAGCAGCAACTTTTATATCACATATGTGCTTTTAATAACGGATAAGTAACAGAATTCAAATTAAGTTCTGCTCTCAAAACACCTCATGAATGAAAATCTAACTTAGAGAAAACCTGAGATAGTCGTAATGAGTGAAATACCTCAAAAAAGTTCTTGGACACTGCTAATAAAAACATTAAACTATAAAATTATAGCATATAATCTACTCGACTGAAAATGTATTATGTAAATGGCATAAAGTCTGAAACTGTCTCAAGACAGTAAAACTCCTATTAACTTCAGTTTATAAGGACCCAGGAACTTCACCATCCAAAAGTGTTCAGGCATTTGACACTCACCTGAACAGAAAAAAAATACAGGTTAGTATTAGAAATTTGCATGAAACCTAGGTTGGGGAGGGGGCGACAAATATAAAGAAATTTGAGTGCTCTGAGAAAGTCTTCGTTCAGAACCAACATCATCTTCATTTAAAATACCAACCACAAGGAAATTAATTTTAAAAAAGAAAAGTTTTTAAACCTTAACTCTTATTTTACAAAGTATTAGCCTTAAATTGCATTACAATTACCCAACCTGCTCATGGACAATCTCAAGAATAATTAATACTGTCACATTATCCATGGTCTGTTCTGCCGGGCAAATCAATATATGGTTTGCTGTTAGAAAAAAAGACTAAGTAAGTATTTAAAAATTCCAATTTGGAAACTTCAGTATGTGCAAATAAAATAGTACATTACATTTGTTTTAGCACACACTATCAAACTCTTTACTCATGATCTAATAATTAAACATTGCGCTGAAAAATGAACAAATTTACAGGATCTCTGAAACTGGGTTACCTGTATCTAAGAGCCTATAACTTGAGGACTGACAAATATTCAAATGTACGGAGAAAAATAGAATTTTGAAGGAAAGACCTAAAAAAAAAAAAGTTCTCTCTCTTCAGCAGGTTTAAGTCACTGTCCAAAGAAAACCAAAAAACTAATATTAAAAAGACTGTTAAGTACACACATGCCTAGATCTTAACAATCACAAAGAAAGTGAAATATACACACGTTTCAAGTTGAGAAGCTTCATACATTCTTTATGAACAACTTGACTTCAATTTCAACTCTCAAAGGAAAACGAACAGAGAAGATGAAGGAAAAAAAAAAAAGAAAGAAACTCTTTAGAAGTACCATAACTGTCGCAAATAACACTGTAAACAGTTCTCACAAAGCTTCCTTCTGTCCTTTCCCTGTGTGTAACACACACAGTCTCATAACCACAATGAAAATCGTTAACACTCCACTGTGGGGACGGAGGTTCATCAAAGTGAAATGGAACCTCACTAGTACCCCTCCCATCTCCACATGAAGGGATAAAGCACTGTCAATAACTACTAACCAAGTATCACAGATGCCCAGCATCCGGTTTAAATCTCACACTCACACACACACACACACCAAGAGAGAAAGAGAGAGGAGAGAGACTTTAAAAAAAAAAAAAAAAGATCTTCCCAGTGCAGCAAAGAACCCAGCCAAGAAGCCCCTGGCTCCAGTGTGTGTGCAAGGGGTGTGGGGGTAAAAGAAAGGGGGGGGGGGGGGGGGAGAGTGCTGAAAGGATATGAAGACTGTTTGCAGCACAAAGAAAACACAGTTTTAAAAGAAAAAAGAAAACCGTGCAGCTGATGATGATGGTAAAAGAGCAGCTCATTTAGCACAAGGCAAAGAGGGGCAAAAATGAAGGGAATAGGCGGTGAGAAAAGTTCACCGTTGCATAAGGATAAAAACAACAAAACCCGTAACAAGGCCCCACAAGTGAACAGCAACAACAAAACACCACCTCTTGGGTCCCCCCTTGCACACTGCTGTCTATTTCGGTTTTGGAAGAAGCAGGAACCAAGCAGCTTTGTAAAACAAGAAAATTAAAGAAAGAAAGGGGGGTGGGGGGGAATCCTTCTCTCTTCACCTGGCCCTCCTCCTCAGCCCCAGACCTAGGGGAGAGCTCCACCGTCCGCAGCGCAGAACTGTGGCTCCCTCTCCCGCTCCGCTCGCAGCCCCCCGAGCTCCCGCTCCATCCCTGAAGCGCGGCCGCGGAGGGCCAGGGCCGGCGGGCGGGCGGCGCGGCGCCCACACCCCCGACCCAGCCGCGGCGCGCACGGTCCATTGTAAACAAGCCCGGGGGACCGAGCCCCTCGGCAGCGGCGCCGCAGCTGCAGCCCCGGTGTCAGAAGTGAGACCCCCGCACAGCCACACTCGGCTCGCACACGCACGGACACACACACGCACGGACACAAGCGTTCACACGCATCCACACGCTCCCACACACATGTAGAGACCGAAGAATATTCACCTTGGCTGTGGATTATTGTGGTGTTGTTGGTGGGTGATGGAGATGGTGGTGGTGGGGAGGAGGAAGAGGAGGAGGAGGAGGAGGAGGAGGAGAGGAGTAGTTGTTGTTGATGGGTAACAGTCGCCAGGACTACGGTGACTATGGCGCTTGATTCACAAGGCAACGGTTGCTATAACTCACAAAAGAGAGAGAGAGGGAGAAGAGAGGGAGCGAGAGGGAGAGGGAGACACTCGCACGGGGAGGGGTGGGGGAGGGAAGAGAGGAGGAGGCGGGCCGGCAAGCAGCCGGAAGGGGCGGGCTCAGTTCCGTGACGGACAACCCCCGAACCGAGTTATCGGGAGGGGGGAGTGAGGGCAGGTTTCCGAGCAAGAATTCCAAAGAGATGCGCTAGGTTTGGCAGGGGCTGAAGTTACCCCCAGAGTCTCCTCGGAGGTACGGTACTACACGCCCTGGCAAGGCTGGAGGACGAATTTAGGGCCGTGGCGCGAGGGATATTTTCTGTGAAACGAGAGCTACCAGTCGCAGCAGCCTGCATTGTGCCAAGAAGCCTCAGAGCGGGAAACGGTAACGGCTAACCCAGGAGAGGGGCTGTTGAGGACGATTCCAGACACCTTGTGAGACAACCAGCTACAGCTGGGGAAGAATCCTCTTTGGAGAGAGAGACCCCGCCCCCATGTAAACATCATTTCCGGGGCGGGGCGGGCGTAGACTCCCGGATGTGCCGCTGCTCGCTCGCTCTCTCTTTTTTTTCCCCTCACTTTTTCGTTAGCCACCCCTCCCGTTTCTGAGGCGCCGACTGTATTCCCGGTAGCCAGGCGCCTGCTGACTTCTAGCATACCGGGGCGGTGGGGAACGCGCTGGATTGGAGGGTCCACGCCGCCCTCGCTCTCCTGCTTTCCGCATTCCGGCCCGTTCCCTCCTCCCGAGGCCACGACTCGGAGGAGCGCGGGCGGCGGGGTGTGAGCTAGCTGCCTCCGCCGCCATTTTAGAGCGGGCGAACGCGGGGCGCGCGTGGGCTGCGCGCCGGCCTCCCGCCTTCCAGCCGCGGCGTGGCGCGCACCGGGAAGGTCCAAGCTCTTCCGGCCCTCAGGAGCGAAGAGGCGAGGTCTTGACTCCCTCCCTACCTACAGGGCGGGGAGTAAGCGCTACTGAGGAACAAGAAACCGGTTTCTCCCGGAACGCGAAAACGCATGGCGGCCCCCCTCCGGGAAAGGCGTTGGGAGGTGGGGTAACCTAGTCTGTTCCTAGAGCCCCGTTATCTTCAGCCCTCTTAAGTGCTCGTCCCTCTTTGAAGCTGACCAAACCAGGATTTGAGCTCAACCCCGTGTCTTACTACTTGCCTCGTCCCGCTCGCCGGTTCCCTAACAACCTGCTGTACTGAGGGTCTTGCTCCTTCCGGGTGTTTTGAGATAGACGAATGGCTTCCCTTGGTGATGGATATTGTTAGCACACAACTGTCTCGAACCCCCATTGGTATCGAATTAGCCTCTAACGCCACAGGGTTCAAACATATTCCCCCAATTCCCAGCAGACAAGAATCCTGCAGAAATATGCCTTCAGGCCCTGCCAATACACACCAAACTAACACAGGCAGCTAAGCTGCTTATCCAGGACAATAACTTGGATATTAGAGCATTAGGAAGTCAGTTCTAGAGGCTTAATTTTTGCACCTGCAGGATGAGGGTTTGGCGCTTGCTAAAATAACAGCTACCGTTTCCGAAGTTTTATTCTGCCCCAGACGTTGTGCTTAGTGTTTTACATGCATTATCTCATTTAATCCTCACAACACCACTATCAGGTACATAATACTCACTTTGGAGAAGGTACAGTCTTAACTGAAAGTCAGTGGTTTTATTTTACAGTTTTGCACCATGGATAAGCGTATTTTACGAATCAGCTGAACAATAGATTCAAGAAAGTAATGTTGCCTTTGGTAATCTCATAATGAGTTACAGAGTTTCTTATAATGTGTTACAATGTAATAGTGAACAGGGTTGAGCACAGTGCTAAAATCGAAAGGTTCATGACCCACTGTGGTAGGAGGCCCTTCCAATCTGAGACATGACACGGTGACCAACAGCAGTTAAACTCTTCAGATTTAGAATAATAGTTTCGACGTACACGTAGGAAATAAAGTATGCATTCCAGCTATATGAAAACTGTAGTCATTATGAATATTCATTTCATTACATTTACAGCTAAAGTCTCTCTATTTCTGTAATTGTGAGCGTGGCTGTTTGCTCACACTACACAGCTCTGAATAGCTTTTTTAGTTCTATTATAGTTTGCCCATCCCTTCCCTCACTGTCAGCTGTTGCTTCTTACTGCTGTTAGCATAATTTCATTATCCTCCCCACTCTATTAATTTACTGATTATAATCTGCAGACAAGAAAACCACATAATAAAGCAAACTATCTCAAGAGTACTTTGAGGAACACTGCTGACCTTTGTGTGAGGACTTTGCAACATCAGTTTTAAGCTGCTTAAGAGTTTTTTTGTTTGTTTGTTTGTTTTTACCTACATCCTCATTTGGCCTTTTCCTGAGTTACAGATAAATATTTTAAGTGAGTTCTTTTAAAGTTAGGATTTAGAATATTTCTCCCTGTTTTAGAATAATTGATAGTATTAGTTCTAATCATAGTGAGATTACTATAGTATGAATTTTTCAATGTTACCACCAGACAACCAATTCAAGCTATAGATTTGGAAACATGCTGGATTATAAATGCATGTTTTGTATTGTAACAGTTATGAAAGGTCAGAAATCCCTTTGCCTATATTCATTTCTCTGTTGTGGTCACTTATAAGCTTATATAGCTACATGTTTCGGAGAAGGCAATGGCACCCCACTCAAGTACTCTTGCCTGGAAAATCCCACGGACGGAGGAACCTGGAAGGCTGAGTCCATCCCGTGGCTAAGAGTCGGACACAACTGAGCACCTTCACTTTCACTTCTCACTTTCATGCATTGGAGAAGGAAATGGCAACCCACTCCAGAGTTCTTGCCTGGAGAATCCCAGGGACGGGGGAGCCTGGAGGGCTGCCGTCTGTGGGGTCGCACAGAGTCGTACATGACTGAAGTGACTTAGCAGCAGCAGCTACATCTTTACATATGTTACACATATATAAAATAATAACACATAAAATAATTTGTTACACCACAGAAAATACCCAGCCATGTGTCTAACTTTTATCACCTGTTACATACACACTGGGCTGAAAAAGTACCTAACCAAAAAATACTTTACATTCTTTGACAAATTCAATAAACTGCCAATGTAGTAGTTATTTGTTGAGTATCAAAAATGGACTAGATATGATTCTTGTCTGTAAAATGTGCAAAGTCAATATCAGTGAATTTAAAATGCTGTGTCCTTAGATCTTGGATTGTTTTTGCTCTCAGCTTGGAGTGAATGGCAGAGACATCAATTAAACACATTTGTATCTGAACCTCTTGAAAAATAGGAAGCCCTGATTATGTGTGGATTATATACTTTATAAATTACTTTAGTACATTCTCAAGGGTAAATTTCCTCTTCAATATTATCTGTTAGGTTATTTCCTACTATTGATATCTACTGCATAGTCAAGAACTAATAAGTTACTTCAACATTAATGCTTATAAAAGGAAAAACTGCATACAAAAGACAAAATACTGATAATATGATAGATTTACTCCCCAAAAATTGTATATATGAGAGTTTTAAAAATTAATGGATTGGTCTGTGGCAGCTTACCAGTGAATCTGTGGTGAATCCTTTCATAAAGCAGAAATCACACCTGTTTAAAATGTTTTCACTTTATTATAATATCTGATTTTCTTCAATTGAGAGACACTTATAGTCTTAGTTCTCTTAGGGAACTAAGGGAAATGAATGGTTTCATTTCAACCAGTTATTTATTGAGTATTTATGATATGCGTATGGACTTCCCTGGTGGCTCAGGCCGTAAAGCGTCTGCCTACAATGTGAGAGACCTGGGTTCGATCCCTGGGTCAGGAAGAGCCCCTGGAGAAGGAAATGGCAACCCACTCCAGTATTCTTGCCTGGAGAATCCCAGGGACGGAGGAGCCCGGTAGGCTAAAGGCCATGCAGTCGCAAAGAGTCAGACTCAACTTCACTTTCACTTTCTTATGATATGCATAACACTGAGAATTAAACTACTGGATTACTAGTTGCCTTTACTAGATCTTAAGTTCTGTGGATATATAATAATAATCAATAATGATATCAGGTGATAGAGGCCAAAACTAGAGTAGATAGAGTAATTCAAAAGTATATAATTTGTCATTTTTCTCTGGAGCACTCCTAACTCTACCCGTTCCCACCCAAAGTATATTTTGGTTTTGAAAATACTGCATTAATTTTTTTCTGGTAGATTTGTCGTTCTAACTGTATTTTTAGGTCGTACAAACCAACTGTTAACTCAGCAGTCCTGAGATATGTCTGTTCTTATATATAATCTGGAATTAAATTTTCAGCCAAGTAAAGATGTGTAAAGATGTAAAGACGTGGGTTCAGTCCCTGGGTTAGGAAGATCCCCTGTAGGAGGGCATGGCAACCCATTCCAGTATTATTGCCTGGAGAATCCCATGGACATTATTGCCTGGAGAACCCCATGGACAGAGGAGCCTGGCTGGTTACAGTCTATAGGGTTGCCAAGAGTCAGACAAGACTGAAGCAACTTAGCGCGCGTAAACACACACACACATTCATTTGTTAAAAAAAAAAAAATTACCTGAGCAACAGAAGATAATAGAATTTCATAAGTTGATTGTCTTTTTCAAGATCAAAGTGTCTTTTGATATACACATGTAGCTTTTTTCACTTTAATTAATGCAGAATCTTATGTAGTATTTGCAGCATTAAAACCAAATAATTGGAAACAACCTAAATAGCATTCAGTAGGAAGATGGGAAAACAAATTGTGATACATTTATGCAATGAAATACTACTGGGCAATTAAAAGGAACTGACTACTGATACACATGGGTACATCTCAAACATGTTTAAGGAAAGAAGCCAGGTACAAAGAGTATATACTGTATGAAACCATTTAGGTAAAGTCCAAAAACAGGATAAATTAGATATTTAGTGTTTCCCCATGATGCCAGTAAAAGGAGGAATTACTGGAAAGGAGTTTCAGGGAACTATCTTGTGTGATGGAAATGTTCAGCGCTGTCCAACATGTAGCCACTAGCTAAAAATTAAAATCTAATTGTAAACAAAAATGAAATTTAAAATCAGTTCTGTAGTTACAGTAGCTATATTTTAAGTGCTCCTTAGCCACATAGGGCTAGTGGCTACCAAATGGGACAGTACAAATACAGACCATTCCTATTGTTGCAGATGTTCTAATAGAAAGTGCTGTTCTAGGTCTTGTTTTAGGTAGTAAAGCATTTTACAATTGTCAAAATTGTAATACAATGCATATTATATCATATATGCAGAATGTCAATAATACTTGCTCCCAGAAAACACTAACAGAAATATTTATTGCTGTATTACATACCTAATTAACCACTTTTCCCTTAATATTTTTATTCAACACTACCTAAATAACAGCTAGTAAAATTACCCTTGACAAATTTGCAAAACTGTTTAAGTGTAGCTCAACAGTAGATGATGTTGGTTTGCTAAAGAAGTAAGTTATGCCACTTTATAATCTTGCATACAACTAGAAACCAAACAAATTGCTTTTGAAGGCTTAAAGTCAAGTCTAAGTGATTAAGGAGGATTTTTTTCTTTCTATTTTCCCTATTGGAATCACAATAGCTTAAACATGGTGGAGATCATATAACCTTCTTCTGAGGTAACACAGAAGTACTTCAGAGATTTTGGTACTAACTTTATGACCCGGTAGAGAAAATGATGTAAACTCTCTAGGTAACAATAAAGACTCAGGGCCTTTGGAGGTAGAAGGAAATGTTTGTAAACAGATTAAAAGACTTGAATGATCTCAATTCTAAATTCTAAATTTCATGGATTTTCAGAAGTGGCACACCAGATGAATTGATTCAAAATGCTAAAAACATATGTACATGTAACACTTTTCTGAAATTAGGAGATAATTTTGGTGTAGTAAATACTATAAAGTTAACAGGTATTTTACTAGCACTTATTAAGAATATTGTGAACCCCAAGTAGATTTTTACAAGATACAGAGCTTGAACTGAATTAGAGATTAATTATTATAACTTATTCAGCAATTAATGTCTGTAGTATATGATGAAAAGTATTTTTAATGATTATTATCAATTATTATCAAAAACCATTTATCAGAAATGATTTTATTGATTCAAAGTCTTTAACTGCTAAAGACATTCTTAAGTTGGCTCTTTCCTGTTACTTACCCCAACCCCCCACACCCTTTAATGTAATGTAGCTGCTGGTGCTGCTAAGTCGCTTCAGTCGTGTTCGACTCTGTGCGACCCCATAGACGGCAGCCCACTAGGCTCCCCCATCCCTGGGATTCTCCAAGCAAGAACATTGGAGTGGGTTGCCATTTCCTTCTCCAATGCATGAAAGTGAAAAGTGAAAGTGAAGTCACTCAGTCGTGTCCGACTCTTAGCGACCCCATGGACTGCAGCCTACCAGGCTCCTCCGTCCATGGGATTTTCCAGGCAAGAGTAGTGGAGTGGGTTGCCATTGCCTTCTCTGAATGTAATGTAGAATGTGGGGGAAAAAAACTCCCGTTTCTGTAGGGCCATTATTCCTATGTTAAGTGCACTAAAAGTATCTTCCCACTGGTATATGTCATACATCTCACCCTCCTCACCCCCAATATTACAATTCATTATAAGGCCTACCTTTAACTTGTTTTTGAATACTTACATCAACTGTTAAAACATATGACTGAACTTTTTTTCACTCATTTTTTACCAACTTGCCTCAGCCACTAATAAGAAAGAAAAATCACTGAATCAAATTACATGATTTGTCTCTTGATACCTTTTTGTTTGTTTTGAAAAGAGGGAATTTATGTGTGTGGAATATTTTCCAAAATTTTTGCTTTGTTTACTAATATTTTTCTTTTGAGGGACAAGGAATGTAAAAAATACATATTGTAGTGTGAAACATTTAAAACACGTTCCTCCAAACACTGTTTGAAACTTTACCTATGACTTTCTTTCAGAAAAAGAGATTAAGGTCATTTTTAAGACTTTCATAGATCTGGTTTAATGTGAAAGTACTGATTATAGCCTAGTTTTGAAGTTCTTCAGTCCCACATCTTAAAATATACCATATATTACATAAAATAAATAAAAATAAAAATTGAGTTTATAGTTAGCATATTGTTGGGTTTTATAGACACCTAATTAAGTATTTGTTCATTTTGATTTGCGGCTTTCTTTTCATATTTCAACTTTTTTTTTCAGATCCCTAACATTTTCAGAGAACTTACAGAAATATATAAAGTCCTGAACAGAGTACTCAATGAATAAAAGGCCCTAAACTATAGCAGGAAAACTGAATTTAATAAAATTTGACTTTGTTCTTCTTCTTATGGGGGTGGGGATGTTAATTAACTAGAAAAACATAAAAATACGC